>NW_027397075.1:11126754-11158821 GCF_003265705.2 Callorhinus ursinus | reverse complement strand
ATTTGAGAGAGAGAGAATGAGAGATAGAAAGCACGAAGGGAAGAGGGTCAGAGGGAGAAGTAGACTCCCTGCCGAGCAGGAAGCCCGATGTGGGACTCGATCCCAGGACTCCAGGATCATGACCTGAGCCGAAGGCAGTCGCTTAACCAACTGAGCCACCCAGGCGCCCCTGACTTCTGTGATTTTTGAGAGAAGGGGCCCAGGGCTTTCGTAGGAGACATGTGCTTCTAGGCTCCTGACCACCTCCTTCCTCAGGACTTTGGCCTAGGAGCAGGGACACTTGTTTCCTAGTGTAACAACCCCCAAAACCTCAGGATTTGACTTTATTTGGAAATGGAGTCTTTGCAGATGTAATTAGTTAGGCTAAAATGAGGTCATACTGGGTTAAGGTGGGCCCTAAGCCAGTGACTGATGTCATTATAAGAGGGGCATTCAGAAACACGGAGACACACAAAGAAGAAAGCCATGTGACAACAGAGGCAGAGATTGGAGTAGTATGTCTCAGGCCAAGGAATACCAAGGACTACCGGCAGCCACCAGAAGCAAAGAGAGGCATGGATTCAATTCTGTCTTAGAGCTTCCAGAAGGAAACAACCCTGCTGCCACCTTGATTCTGGACTTAACAGCCTCCAGAACTGTGAGAGAATAATTTCTGTTGTTTTAAGCCTCCTGGTTTGTGATCATCTATTTCGGAAGCCCTAGGAGACTAACACATACTAGAAGATCAGATCATTAGGGCAGGGGCAGTGCCGTTTTATTCACTTACACTTAACACCTAAGAGGTACATCACATATGACAGATGTTTCAGTGATTGCTTATTATTTTGTTTGACATGTTCTCTTTCTCAGCATGAATCTCTTTCTGTCAGTGAGTGTCTAGGTGCATCATATACACATTATTTTTTTTGGATAAACTCTTTGAAGTAATTGCAAACATCATGAATGGTATGTCATCCCTAAATACTTGAGTTTGCATTTTCTAAGAACAATGGCAATCTCCCATATAACCAGGAAATTGTTAGCAAACCTAAGAAATGTGACATTGATACAATGGTCTTATCTAATATATAACTTATATTATCCAAATTCCCTCAGTTGTCCTATGAATGTTCTTTATAGCATGTGATTTTTTTTAGACAAAGATTCACACATTGCATTTGGTCATCATGTCTCTTTAGTCTCTTTTTGAATTAGAAGGGTTCACTTACTTTTTTGTTGTTGGTCTTTTACGACACTGACATTGTATACGAGGCAATACCAGTCAGCTCTTCTGAAGAACAGTCCTTCTCAAAGTGTGGCCCTCAACCAGCCCCATCAGCATCCCCTGGTGTATTAGTCAAGGTTCTCTGGATAAACAGAACTGCTACTTTGGATTTGGATTTTATCCTTCCCATGTTATAGGCTTAGTACACATTGGTATATCTTTAAAGGGTATGGGGAAAATATTGTTAGGAGTTGCTTGTTTTTGAGTTTTACAAAAAAGGTATTCTTTTCTTGAAGATTTTATTTATTTGACAGAGAGAGACACAGCGAGAGACAGAACGCAAGTAGGGGGAGTGGGAGAGGGAGAAGCAGACTCCCCAAGGAGCAGGGAGCCCGATGGGGGGCTCCATCCCAGGACCCTGGGATCATGACCTGAGCCGAAGGCAGATGCTTAACGACTGAGCCACCCAGGCACCCCCTTTTTGGTTTTTATTCCATCTAACTTTGTTCCTTATAAGTATTAATGTTGATGCAGACACCTGTAAATTATTCATTCTCACTGGTCCATAATATTCTGTGGTGTGACTCTACCACAATTTATTTAGCTATTCTTCCACAAACGGACATTTGGGGGTTTTCCTATTATAGACATGATTAGTAGGAGAGTGCTGTGCACATGTGTGAGAGTTTTCGCTAGGGCATGGCTTCCCATACCTGCCTGACAGTTAGAATCACCAGAAACACTTCATAAAACTGTAGGGTGAGCAGCTTTGGCCTCAGAAAATTCTGTTTCAGAACGTTTGCATTGGGGGCCAAGGATCTGTTGCTCATTGGTTTCAGTTTCTTTTTACAAGTACTTCAGATATTCATATTATCATCAGGGAATTTTTTAAAAAATACAGTGGCAGCAGTTTTCAAGGTGGCTGCATAGTATCTCCTGGGGGCACTTAAAAAAAAAAGCAATTATCCATGACCTGGCCCTGGCCCTGTGGATTCAGGTTTTTGTTTTTTTTTTAATTTTATTTATTTATTTGACAGAGAGAGAGACACAGCGAGAGAGGGAACACAAGCAGGGGGAGTGGGAGAGGGAGAAGCGGGCTCCTCGCGGAGCAGGGAGCCCAATGCAGGCCTCAATCCCAGGACCCTGAGATCATGACCTGAGCCAAAGGCAGACGCAAAACGACTGAGCCACCCAAGCACCCCTGGATTCAGGTTTAATTGGTCAGGGGATAGGTGCAGTTTAAAAGCTTATCAGGTGATTGTAATAAGGCAGTTAAAAACAAGTGCCTGGGGAAGTGTTTCTCACCTGGGGAGTAGTTTTGCCCCAGGTAGGATAACCAAATAAGATACAAGATGCCCAGTAAAAGTTGAATTTCAGATGACAGTTTTTTCATATAAGTGTGTCCTAAAGATTGCATGGGAATACATATATTTAAAATGATTTGTTGTTTATCTAAAATTAAACTTTAACTGGGCAAACTGTATTTTTATTTGCTACATCTGGCAGCCATACATCCGGGGGATGGTTGGCGATGTCTGGATATATCTTTCCTTTTCAACTGGAGTGGCGAATGCTACTGGCATCAAGCGGGTGGGGGCTAGGAAGCTGCTAAATATCCTAAAATGCACAGGACAGCCTCTCACAACAAAGGATTACTCAGTCCAAATGTCAGTAGTGCTGAGGTTGAAAAACCCTGCTCTAGTGTATATACTTCAGTTTTAATTTCATACTTCAGCTTGAGAAATTCTTTACCACACTTGGCTGGCCGTGTTCTAGTAGGAAGAAGGCACTTCCTGGGCTTGGAACAGTCCTCTGCCCCCAGCCTCCTTTGAGCTACACTCACATCAGGACAGATGCGACAGGCCCCACTGTTGGAGCATCCTCTGGTCCATCCCTGGCCAGGAGGGGGCAGGGAATGAGATGTCGTGAGCAGGTGGTACCACGGCTCCTTGTTGAGCACCACCACTGGACACCGCTGGGAGAGGAGCATTTAACCCAGCAGAAAATGATCTTTGGGAAGGTACAAAACAGGAAGTTTTTTCATCCTAATTTCATAGATGCTCACAGTACCCTTGCGTGGCATCTTGAGTCCTCCATTATTAAAGCTGCTCTTAATTAAAGTGATTTATGACCTTCAAAGGGACTCAGGCCAGAAAGGGCATTGTTTTTGTGGTTCTAAGCAGAGTTTTTCAGCTTGGAGAAACATAATGAGAACTCATAAGTTAGCAGAGCAGTCAGTAAGACCCCTTAATTCTCGGCAAGCCCCTGATTGTACCTGCCATGAGCCATTATTTAATCTCTGCAACCCGGAACTCAGCCGAACTACAGTGGCCAAGTTTTAAAATGCTTCCTTCCTTCACCTCCTGTAGTCTCTTTGCTTCTTAGCCAAGAGTTCCAGAAAGTAGTGGAAGAAGAGGGTATTACCAGGATGGAGGTAGGGGAGCTGACTAACTTGACAATTGAGGTAGGATTTTGCTGTTTTTAAACAAATGGTCCCATTTGGCCAGTGGGTTCTTTTTTTTTTTTTTAGAGAGAGAGACAGCGAGAGAGGGAACACAAGCAGGGGGAGTGGGAGAGGGAGAAGCAGGCTTCCCGCCGAGCGGGTAGCCTGGTGCGGGACTCGATCCCAGGACCCTGGGATCATGACCTGAGCCGAAGGCAGAACGCTTAACGACTGAGCCACCCAGGCGCCCTGGCCAGTGGGTTCTTGAAGAAGGAACTAATTCTTGGTGAAGCAGCAACCTGAGAACACCATCCTTTTTTTTGGTACCTGAAACTATTTTCTTTCTTTTTTTTTTTTTTAAAGATTTTATTTATTTATTTGACAGATAGAGAGACAGCACAAACAGGCAGAGTGGCAGGCAGAGGGAGAGGGAGAAGCAGGCTCTCTGCCGAGCAGGGAGCCGGACATGGGGCTCGATCCCAGGACCCTGGGATCATGACCTGAGCTGAAGGCAGCTGCTTAACTGACTGAGCCACCCAGGCGCTCCTTGGTACCTGAAACTATTTTCTCAGACATTTCTATCCTGGGAACCAGGGAAGAAATAAGAAAGATACTTTTGAGAATAATAATAATGATAAAAATATCAATAGCTAAGGTTTATTGAACAACTGTCATATGGTAAACACTGAAAATAAATTTCTAAGTCACTCTGTGGGTACAGTGATGGTTAATCTTATGTGTCAGCTTGGCTGGGCCACAGGCAATTCAGACATTAGGTCAAACATTATTCTGGGAGGGTGTTTTTAGATGACATTAACATTTGAATTGGTAGACTGAGTCAAACAGATTGCCCTCCCTAATGTGGGTGGGCCTCATCCAATCAGCTGAAAGCCTAAGTAGAACAAACAAGCTAAGAGGGAACTCCTTTTGCTTGACTGCACTGGGACATCAGTCTTCTTTTACCTTTGAACTTGAACTGAAAAATCAACTCTTCTTAGGTCTTGAGCCTGCCAAACCAGACAGGAATTTATACTACTGGTCTACCCTCCTGATTTCGTGTAACCCTAATCACCTCTCAAGAGCCCCATCTCTGAATACCATCACCTTGGGGGCTAGAACCTCAAAACATGAATTTTGGGCAGTGGGGGGATGCAAACATCAAATCCATAGCAACAGCACTTTCCATTTCTCTAGCAGCCATCCTTGTTTAGATACAATTACAACGATGTTTTCCATGAGGAACATTCTTTGTTTTGGGGTTAGGGAATAAGAAACCCAGAAAAATTTTTAAAAAATCCAAAACAGAGTTTCTTTATTTAAACTTATAATGAAGGGGAAAAAAATCACACTGTACATCTAAAGTAAAAACACAATTGAGACTGGATTGCGCTTTAAGGATATGTAAGGAATGGCAGAGTTCACTCAAAAACAAAGATTCTTGCAGATTCTAAAGAAACCATCATTGGCTTCCTTTCCTGTCTTTCTTCATCAGGCTATCCACAGGTATTTTAGCATGAAAGGGACCCATGGTCTACTAAGCTCTTTTATTTATATTATTTCAATTAATTCTTACCACAACTCATTTTTCAGTAAACACATTGATACTGAGTAGAAGAATATGATTTAAATCTGTCAGATTTCATGTTACTCCCAGCCCATGCTTCTCCCATATGTCATTCTCCTTTTTCTCCACATCAAAACCTAGCAAATATGGAGCTGTGATGATGTCATCTTCAAATATATTCCCCACACATAGCTATAACTATATTTGCAATTAAACTATGTGCATTTCCACCCCCTTTTTTCCCTTGCCTTTTTTAGTGTTAATCAAAGAATCATGTCTTTCATAGAGCAGTTATCTCTCTCAGAACCATCTAGCTCCTCATGAAGTATTTGGGGGGTTGAGAAGTAACTCGGTTTCTCTGAAAGAGTTTTCACCCTCAAGACCTCCAACCCCATCTCTTTTACTGTTCTGTCATTGTTTATCAACCAAACATGCTGAAAAGCCAAACATCCCTGTGACATAATCATACCCTTTTATGCAGAAATGAAGCCAAGAGACTCTTCCCAACAGAACAGCATTTCCTGGAACATGAAGATCAATGGTGTTGATAGACTGTTGATAAAGTGTTGCCCATAAGTCCATTAAACAGGATGTGAAACTGGAATTGTGGTCAAAGGCCCCATCCTGAGGTGGCTAGAAGCCAGGAGGGCCAAGAAAGCTGCTTTCTCTGTGCTTTTCACATTCACAGCACCAGGGTAGTCCTGGAAGGGGGAAAGGAAGCTTGAGAAATGTGTTTTCCTAAAGGCATTTCTGATTTTCCCCAACCTTCTGGCAAAAGTGATCATTCATTCTTATTCATCCCCCCTCCCTAAGAATTTTGGGCTTTCTTCTCTTTGGACACATTACATTTTACTTTATTCAGCATCACTTAACAAAGCTTGCATCAACGAGCATGCTGAGCATTTTACATTAGTTGTTGCATTTAATCATCTCAAGAATCCAATTAATGGTTGTTATTTATTATTATTTCACATTTAACCCCTGTTGAAACTGAGGTGCTTGCATAGGCTTCCAAAGTTGCTGAGTGGCAGAGACAGAATCTAAACTTAGGTGGTAGGACACAAATACTTAACTCCTATATCAAACTGTATTTGTTTGGCTTGTTAGGATCTTGCCTGTTCTTTAAACTTTCCTATCATGTAGGTAGATTCAGTTGCTTCTAATAGAAAGTCCAAATAAGAGAAACTTGAATAAGGTGATCATTTATCTTTCTTTGATGTGAAAGAGATCCAGAAGCAGTCTTTGGTTAGTATGGTGGCTCCATGAATGTACTGGGGACCCAGATCTCTGCTTCAAAATCTCTTGTGTGGCTCTAGTCCTCATGGTACAAAATAGCCTTTGGAGATCCAGCCATCACATCTATGTTCCAGGCAGTAAGATGAATGAAGGGGTAAAGAAGGATGCACTTCCTCCTTTTTGTAAGACTTCCCTGAGGTCCCACATCATATTCCATTCATAAATCGTTGGCTAAAACTTAGTCACACCCATTCTTTACAACTAAATCTTTGGCAAGGCCCACATCCCATCAAGGCTGAGCTATGGAGTAGTTTCCTAATTCATTTCCCTGGTGCCAGTCTCTTTCTGTTCTAATTTTTATTCTGTACTGCTGTTAGGACAATTTTCTTTGTACAATGCTTTGTCATCCCAGTCCCCTGATCTGAAGCTTTCCTTGAATCCTCTTTATCTGTAAGATTAAGTTTAAATTCCATTTCCTGCCAAAAATGCCTATTCACTTTCCCTTTATGTGGCATGTATATCCCCTTCTTTTTTCTATTCACATTATTACCTCTGACTAGAATATCTTCACCTCTTTGTCTCTATGGGTCTAAATCTCATGTTTCCTTTAATAACTTTTACAAATCCCACATCATTTATTCATTCATTCATTCATCACTGAACATATGTTGTTCATTCATATAAAGCACTCAGAACAGTGGCTACTAGAGAACAGAAGATGACTATTACTATTAGTGCTTATAATAAGAATGGTAATAGTATGTATAGTATTTCTAACCTCCAGATTGGAAATTATATCAAATTCTTCTCAGTAATCCAGAACCTAAAGTTATGTGAAGTGAGGGATTTTATTGATAATGATAATGATGTGTTCCTTTGGGAGAAAGAAATTATTTTTACCTGAGAGAGCTTATATTTGGGATTCCAGCCAAGGATCCAAGCTCAATATGCTCTTCTAATGCTTAGGAACAATTGTCTCCACTCTGGTCATGAATTTAGAAAGTGTTAAGTTAATAAGAATGACATTTTACTCATTCACAGTTGCATTTTTTATCATCAGTTGCAGTGTCTGTGAGTTCACATTTGAAAAACTACATCACAGTTTTAAAAAGACTTTCGAGATCTGCATGTTTAAGCACATTTTGGATACTCCTATCAGTCAGTACAGGTTAGGTAATGCTGCCATAATAAATAAGCCTCAAATCCAAGTAGCTTACTTAGTACAGCAATGGTTTAGTTCTTGCTCACATTACACGTCTATTTGGGCTGGTAGGGTTGATCCAAGGTGATAGCACTGTTGCCACCAGCGTTGCTGGTTGCTGGGTTGGAGGGGGAAAAGTAAGCTCTGGAGGGTTACACCTCAACATTTAAATATCTGTTTATTTCTCCAGAGGCATTATTTTCATGTTTATTTGCCTTTATGGTTTTTTCTAGTTTATTCTTCATTACTAAAATTTTTAAAATTTATAATTCTTAAAATCTGTCACCTCGGGGCGCCTGGGTGGCTCAGTTGGTTAAGCGACTGCCTTCCGCTCAGGTCATGATCCCAGGATCCTGGGATCGAGCCCCGCATCGGGCTCCCTGCTCAGCGGGAAGCCTGCTTCTCCCTCTCCCGCTCCCCCTGCTTGTGTTCCCTCTCTCGCTGTCTCTCTCTCTGTCAAATAAATAAATAAATAAAATCTTTAAAAAAAAAATCTGTCACCTCATTTCTAAGGTTTTCTAATGCAGATTTGTGTTGTTTCCCATATATCACTTTCTTAATGCATTTGGGTGTGTTTTGAAATAGTGTGTCACAACGTTGCATCTTATTTTTGACAATATCTAGCTGGCGTGCTTTTGTTACCTGTAAGGATTTTATTCTCCTTATCCTTCATTTTTTTTCTTTTAATAAATTTATATAAGACATGCCTATGATTCTTTTCTGTTACTCATTTGTTTAAAAGATTTAATTTATTTGAGAGAGAGCAAGCAAGAGGGAAAACACAAATGGGGTGGGGAGGGGCAGAGGAAGAGGGTGTAGCAGACTCCCCGCTGAGTGGGGAGCCCAATGTGGGGCTCTATTCCAGGACCCTAGGATCATGACTTGAGCTGAAGGCAGATGCTTAACCGACTGAACCACCCAGGCACCCCTCTGTTACTCATTTTTATGTGAGATTATATTTCATGAAATTTTAGGAAGAGTCTTATTTTAGGTGGCTTTTCTAATTTCATAGAGCTCCCTCTTCTGCCTTCTTTTTTCCATATAGTTTTTAAAAAATTGTGGCTTGCTCTCTGTGATAGCCTGGTTCTTTATCCTTTTCTCATGTTTTTCTGGACTTTCTTCTTCCTTCACCCCTATTGTATTTTCTCAGCTCACATCCAGCAATGTCTTCTCAGTGTTGGACAGTCATGGACGCAACCCTAACTGGTCATTTTGGGGTTTACAAAGACTAGAGTGCTTCAGTCCCTTCATAGCTTAACCAGGGATACATTGTACTCACCCACTGTTGGACTGGAAGATATCCTCCCTAATTTCAGCTGCTATTCTCAAGTTGGCATTCACACATTCCATTGACTGTCTGCTGGTCATATTGGGGGTTCTCCTTTTGTCAATTCTGTCACATGACCTGTTGTTTCCTTCCGCTTCCTCCCACATGGATGCTGGTAACATACCAAGTGTTGGGGATGTTGATGGTCTGCTCCCACCTGCTTATATTTTGACATTACATAGACACTTTATTGTCATTAACACTGTCTATTTTTTACTTTTATTCATACTCTATTTTTAATGAGGATTTTGGAAGAATCAGAAATTATACTGATACTGCTGCTGCCTTATTTCCAGAATTCTAAGTAATATTAACTACATGTTTCTGATGGGGAATCTGAAACTCCAAAGGATAAGTGACTTGCATGTGGCCACTCATCTTGGATTAAACCAAGGCACACTGTCCTCTTGGTTATTAGGGTATATTACTGCTACAAATAATGAACATTCTCTAGTTTTTAATCCACATATTTATGCAGACTAATCACAGTTCCAACCTTGGCCAATGAGTTGCTTAAGTATAAATAAGATAGAAACCTTGTCCCTTGGGATGCCTGGGTGGCTCAGTCGGTTAAGCATCTGCCTTTGGCTCAGGTCATGATCCCAGGATCCTGGGATCAAGTCCCACATGGGGCTCCCTGCTCAGTGGGGAGCCTGCTTCTCCCTCTGCCTGCCACTCCTCCTGCTTGTGCTCACTTGCTTTTTCTGACAAATAAATAAAATCTTAACAAAACAAAACAAAACCTTGTCCCTGGGTAAATTTATAGTCTATAGGAAGACAGGCATAGAAGCAGCCAAGTCAAAGTAGTACCTACCAGACTGTAATGAGAAGTAAAGTAGGATTAGAACCTGGCTCATGTGCACAAAATTATTGTGTTATAGAACTCTTTCCTTTGTTTAGAGAAAGGACCCTACCAAATTGACTAAAATGACAATAATGGTAGCAAAAACTTGATGTCCATGACTCCATAGCCACATTTTCATTTCAACAGCAAGATATGCCTGCTCTTAGTATTCATGTTGCTGTGTATTCATTTTTCATCCTCTTTTAGAATTGGTTGGGTCATATATGCAAGTACAGTCACTGTTGTCAAGCATGTGTTAGCAGTATACTCTAAACCACATATCCAGGTCAGTTTTATACCCAGATGTTTTTTTTCTGAACTATCTCATTTATAAGGAGGCACCTTTATCCTGGCTTGCTAAGTGTCTATACCAAAGGAGATTCCCTGTGTGAGGTGACATCTTGATTTGTCTTTCCCTTTTATGAATTTATCTTCTCTACTCCATAGTCCAGTTGTCCATTGGTTAAAACTGCTAGGCATAGTGCCGGCTTCAGGGATGAGGCAGTGAACCAGACAGACCAAATACCTTTCATCAAGGAATTTATATCACAATGGCCAGTACACAGACCTTTGGACATATCTCTGATTGTGCATAACCGATAGTGTGTAACTGGTTGTGTGTCAAGGCACGTAAGGCTCACGTAGGAGTCCTCATCATGTGAGAGAAAATGACATCATGTTAGAAAATTATCCTCAGCAAAAGGAGGCCTTGGGGTTTCTACAGAGGAGGCATGAAGCTACGTAGAGAGCAGGATGTGCCTGGCTTGAGGACCCCTAATCTCAGGAGGTTTCGAGGCTGAAAACGTGCCTCCGTCTTTTTCTTCTGGTGTCAAATTATCTGTCATTCTGGGGTGTTGAGTTTATTATGGTATAGAATCACTGTGTTTTAAGGAAAGCAAAGAACTAGAATAGCATCAGAAGCTAGACTCTGATGGTAATGCTCTGAGACCTTTGGATAAGTTACTTAATCAAACTAGTTAAGTCAGAGTTCCTTTCGCAGTAAAATGGTGGTATTATTGCCTTCCGTCAGGGTCAGAGTCAGAAATGAATGCATGATGTACCTCTGTAGTCTGGAAAGCAGTCTATACCATTTTGGATTTATCTTTTAGATTTATGTTACTTTTGTTATTGTTGTTTCTGTGATGGTTAATTTTATGTGTCAACTTGACTGGGCCACCGGTTGTCCGGATGTTTGGACAAACATTATTCTGGGTATTCTCAAAGGATCTTTTTGGGTAAGTTTAACATTTATATACATAAATGGAACAAAGCAGATTGCTCTCTTAACTGTGGGTGGGGCTCATCCCATCAGTTGATGACCCTTCCCTAAGAGAGAATTCCTACTGCCTGACTACATTCAAATGGGGACAAGGGGTTTTTTCCTGCCTTTGGACTTGAACTGAAACATTGGCCCTTCCTGGATTTTGAGCTGGCCAGCCTTTGGACTGGAATTACACCATTGGTTTTCCTGGTTCTCAGGTCTTTGGACTCAGACTGGAACTTACACCAGCGGCTCTCTTGGGTCTCCAGCTTGCTGACTCACTCTGCAGATCTTGGGACTTATCAGCCCCCGTAATTGTGTGAGCCAATTCCTTATAATATATCTCTTTCTAAATATATACATTCTATTGGTTCTGTTTCTCTGGAGAACCCTGACTAATACAGTTGCTAAGTGGATTCCTAGAATAAATATCATTTCCATAGGCCATAAATGGAAAACAAATTTGAGAATCAGCCTTAAAACTAGACGGTTTAGCTGACCATCGATAGGGTATGATCTGAACAGCGATGGACGGGTTTCTCTGTTTTGAAATCTACCTTTCATTATTCATCCAGTGCCTGAGAGTCTACCATTTGTTCCATCAAGTATTCCAGAATTCCCTCTTAAAATGAGATTGCTTCTGGGAAATTGAAAGGACTTTGGCCCTTAAGGCAAATCTTTTAGCTAAGAGTAACCCTGTTATAGGATGACAGGATGAGATATGGCATCCAGAATAACTGGCTGTAGGAAATTAGGCAGAGGACCCGGGGGGGTAGCTGAGCAAGGGATGGAAAGTTGTCCTCTTCACCATTTGGCCTCCAGCTGGATCAAGACTACCTACTCTGTACTGGTTCTCTAGTGACCTTCCCATACTGGGCTATACCTTGTTCTTAGCCTCTCTACTCTGGATGTTCTATTATCCGTCACATTCCTAACCATTTAGATGCCTGAATTGAAGAGGCAGTCTTGTCTTCAAGATCAGCTTGGAATGCTTGTGGAAGTTTGTGCAGCACTAACTACGTTCCCCCAGCTCTTGCACAGACGAAAACAAGGCTTTGCATGAGTCGTCATTCCCATTGGCACTGTATACGTACAGAAAGTGAAAATGGGTGAAGCATACCTGCCTGCAGGGTCTTGAACAGATCAGCTACCCTGAAAAGCACATAAGGTGTGTGGCAGCAGGTTGAAGAGGAACTTTCTGTCCCCTGTAAAGCAATGTGCCAAAGAATATTCTTTTCTACTTTATGATATTGACAAAACCACCTATGCTTAGGGATGGTAGAGAGAACTTGACTCATTCTTATAGATATTAGGTAGGTAAATGAAAGAAGGGGAGCATTGGAAAATGCCAGATGGATTCTAAGATGTGCATATTGATTAAAACATCCCATGTCTCTGTTGGTTTGGAGAAGTAGAATTTACATCACGGATGAACTGTCTCTTCCCTGACCTCTGGTCATCAACTTGCTATTTTCTAGACATTGTTTCCTTAAAACTTATTACTACTTAGTACCATTTGCAATTTTGTGCATATGTCCCTTCCCACCTTCCTTGCTTCCTTCATTTGTAGCAAGAATGAGGGATCTGTCTCTTCCACTAGAATTATGTTCCTTGCACATAGGACTGATCTATTCTCAACTGTCACTGTGTCTCCTATACCTTGCATGGGTAGGGCTCAGTAAATACTTGTTGATGGACAGATGAATGAATGAATGAATGAATAAATAGAATGGACTCTGGGTCATGTGGACCTATAATTTAATCATCAGCTTAACTGCTGACTATAAAAACCTGGGTAACATTAGTTTAACATTGCTCATGCCTAATTTCCTCACTTGTAAGACAGGATTGATAGTAGCACCTACCTTATAGAGTTATAATTCAGGTAAAATGAGATGGATGGGCATAAAGAGTTTAGCCTAGTGGCTGGAATAGAGTAAACTCTCAATCATTTTTGTCTCTATGGCCATTCTTATATCTCTGGTTTGCTAGCTAAATTCTGTTTAGGTTTCAACTACTTTAATTGTCCCTGAAGCACTAGAAACTGCAAAGAGGAGGGGTGGAGGGTCAGGAGTAACCTGGTACAGGCTTATTTCCTTTCATGGAGAGAAACATACCTGTTTAAAGGTGATTCACCTAAGCCCACATCTTACCTTTACTTAAAGACTTCATTATTCATAAGTGTTTGTGTGTAGAGGAACTTTATCATTTAAAAGTAAAAACCAAAACTACAAAAAAAAAGGTTATCTGTCCTTCTTTTTTAATGTTAAGCCAAAACAACAACAAAAAAGTGCCTTTGATGCCTTTGTTGTTTAGTACTTAATAAATCATGGCACATAATTATGTTGATAAATTCCAACAGCCTAGCCGACTCTTCTTTCCTGATGCCAGCATGGGATGCCCCTGATAAATCAATCTCGACTTCCTCACGGTATTGCTATCCTGCACGGGATCTGTTCTGTTTCTCCTTCTCAGTACGTTGGGGCAATACATCACCCAAGCCCTTCATCCTTCTTCCATATCATTAGAGCAATAGCTGGTTCTGATAATGCATTAATGTAATACATCAAGGAGCTGGGTACCTGGCCGCTACATTACTCAAAAGCTAATGTGATAAGGAAGGGAAAATCCTGGTATGCTGATAACTCCAAAAGTTGGGGTTTTGTTTCATACTTTCAAGCTTGGCACTTGAAACTTCAGGGCCCAGATTTTCCCATTTACAATCTGTTTTCACGCGATCTTCTAAGTTCGTTTTTTCTGAACCAGTTTCCTGAGTCCAGAAAGCTGCTTTATCTCTGTGATCTGTTCCAGTGTAGAAGCCCTAATGTCACTGTCACTGCTCTTATGTCACTGTCACTGCTCTTTGCCAGTATTTGAGCAGCTCCTAGCATAATTTAAGGTCAACATCACAACACTCAGGTTAGGCTCCAGGTTCTGTAATTTGCTGGTTGTGTTGCTTTGGGGAGAGCAGTTGGATGATTGAATGAAATGATGTATGTCAAATGCTTGACACATAGAAATAACTCACTTAAAATTAACTGTTAATATTTGTCATTATTTTCTAGCCCACCATTCACCAAATGAGGTATCCCAGAAGGCTGTTGTTAACAAATAGTGTAAAAGAAAAAATAAAGAGTTTTGTGGACACATTGGGTTGAAGAAAATCACATAGGATTTTTTACTGCAGGACTTATCAGAGTCTTTAATATGCTAAAGCAATTTATGTGTGTCCTAGGGAGGGGTAAAATAAACATTGCTTCCTAAACTATTTGGCTTTAGAACCCCCTTTTTAAGAGTAGGGGGAGTGAGTGATGCCCCTTAGAATAACACTGGAAAATTTGAGTGTGATCCAGTTCTCTTTTTAAGACCATTGACATCTTGGCCAAGACAATAAAGCAAACAGTTGTAGAATAGGGCCAGAACTCAGGACTGCTGAAGCTCAGATTCTTCTCTTCTTCCTCCTACACCTGTGCTTCTCAAAGTGTGACCTATGATCACCTCTATCAGGATCACCCAGGGAGGGGATGGGTAGGAACTGGGACTCCTGTGGGCATCTCAGGCTTATGTATCAGAGTATCTAGGGTCATAGTAGAGGAATCCTAATAGCAACAAGTTTCTCAGGCAATATTCTTGTAAACTGAAATCTGGGATCCACTAGATTAGACCGTGCTTCTTTGCAACTGTGTTATATGGGCCAAACCCATGTTATCACGCCTTCTGAAAACTCTGGGGACTTTGGAAAATGGTTGTTGCTTGCTGCTTATGGCCCTCTGCAAGCCCTCCTGAATCTGGAGAAGGTCTGTATCTCAGGAGAACCCTGGAGGCATCTGTGGGTTTTCACAGGCCAGCTTACCACACAGATGCTTCCATAGAGACCCCTCCCCACCCTTGGTGGTCAGTGTGAGAACCTCTTCCCTGTGATCCCTGGTAACGCTCCTCCAGGGAAACATGAGCTAGGAGATTAGTTTGAAATGGAGAGACTACTCCCAGCTCTGCCAAGTCACTCTGGAGAGAGCAGGACAATGCTTCGGTTTCCATGACGACCAGGTGACTGTAAGCTCACCTTTGGCCCTGGAAACAGCCTCCAGCTTCTGGGAATAACTGTGAGTCTGCTGCTTATTATGAGACGGAAGAACATGGATGGAGAGGGGGGGAAAAAAACAGCTGCCTTTTCAGAAACAGGCTCAGCTGCGCATTCTGAACGGCTGGAAAGTTAGAGCAGAGTGCCCCAGCAAAGATGCAGAAGGTCCACCAGGACCTCCAGCCAAAAGAGGTGGATATGGGCAAGCAATCCCCCTACCTTTGTCATCTGTGTTAGTAGTGGCCACGGTCAGATTTCAGTGTAACCCTCTTGACAGCAACAGTCAACAGTTAACATTTGTTAGTTTGTTATTTCCTTCTTTGTATTCCAAGGGAGGAAACACTCATTCCGTGTAGGACTAGTGACTGTTGAGGAGCTAAAACCACAGTAGCTAATTAACTGAGCATTTACTCTGTGCAGGTGCTTTATATGTATTAACTCCAATTAATTCTTGCATTCTTTCAGGTAAGTTTTCCGATGAGGACATTAAGGTGCAGAGAGGTTCAGTCAAGCTTCATGGTCACATGCACCAGTGGCAAGTGGTAGAGCTGGGTCCTGAACTCAGATGTAATGGGGCATTAAAAAGAGACTCCTGAAAAGTGTCTGATGAGACACACCCACATACCTCTCCCCAGGAACTTCGACGTCTTCCTCCCTGAAAGGCAGGAAATTGCCGTTTCAGCCATCATACAATTCTGTTTATTTAGCTTGGGACATAAAAGTCAAGGGCTAAAATGCTTTAATTCCTCTTACCACTGTTTGCATCTCCCTGGCTAAGTGATTGTCACCGGAAATTGGCTTCTTCCCTCCAGTGGAATCTGTGACCAAGCCACCACTTGCATAGTGGAATTCTGCGGAGTAGTCCAGAAGGTAATGAATTCCCAGCTAGAGGGCACCTGGCCCTAGTGAATTCCGCTGGAAATGCAGATGGTATTGATGGGGTGGGGAGCCCCAGGGTGAAGGAGGCATACTCACTCTGGTCTTGGAGTGATAGACAGGAGACCTTAGAGCTGGTCAGTTTTTATCATTTCCTCATTGGGCAATGGGCAGAGATGATCTGTATTCCTAGTTCTTTAATGGGGAGAATTGAACTAGATCAGCATTTCTCAAAGTATGAGGGATCTCAAGTTGTTTTAAAGTTATTTGGGGGCCACCCAGGTGGCACAGTTAAGTGTGCGACTCTTGGTTTCACCTCAGGTCGTGATCTTGGGGTCATGAGATGGAGCCCTGAGTCAGGCTCAGTGGGGAGTCTGCTTCTCTCTCCCTCTGCGCACCCCTGCCCCCGGTGCTCTTTGTCTTAAATAAATAAATAAATCTTTAAAAAAATAAAAAGGTATTTGGGATAATTTTTTTTTTTAAGAATTCTATTTTTTTTTAAGATTTTATTTATTTATTTGAGAGAGAGAATGAGAGAGAGAGAGAGAGAGTTCATGAGAGGGGGGAAAGGTCAGAGGGAGAAGCAGACTCCCTGCTGAGCAGGGAGCCTGATGCGGGACTAGATCCCGGGACTCCAGGATCATGACCTGAGCCGAAGGCAGTCGCTTAACCAACTGAGCCACCCAGGTGCCCCTGGGATAATTTTTGATGGGACACAGACCTGGCATTAAATAACATTAAATAATATAATGAGAAAGTTTTACTTGCTTCAGTTCTTCTGGAGGTACCAAGGAGGGAATAGCAGTTGGATACTCTTATATACATCTTTTAACACCTCTTCAGTTCTTGATAATGTCCCCTTTTAGCACCAGAGGGGACAGACCTCAAACTCAGAGCTTTGGCAGGCAATAGCATCTCCCTGCAATTCAACATGGTTTTGTCCTTGCTTTTTATAACTACCTTCTACATGCAACAAGGTGAGTTTCCATTTCCGGAAGCGATTTCCATTTCTGGAAGTCTGTAAGCCATCAGCATTCTTGGGAGCTCATTAGAAATGTGAATCAGACCCTGCCCCAGGCCACACACATGTTCACAGGATGCCCAGTGGTTCCTACACTTTTGATAGCAGTGGAGAACCACTGGTAAGTTTCCCCTTTTTAGAAGCAATGTTTAAGTAGAAGAAATGGGCCAATTTAAGGAAAAATATGACAATAGTATAGGTTCAGTAACATTGTGGAGGGGCAACAGGAAAGACAGGGTTGGTGAAGGAGTGGATTAAAAATTGGGGTGTACAATACGATCCAGCAATTGCACTACTGGGTATTTACCACCAAGATACAAATGTAGGAATCCGAAGGGGTATGTGCACCCCGATGTTTATAGCAGCAATGTCCACAATAGCCAAATTATGGAAAGAGCCAAGATGTCCATCGACAGATGAATGCATAAAGAAGTGATATATATACACAATGGAATATTATGCAGCCATCAGAAGGAATGAGATCTTGCCATTTGCAACGACGTGGATGGAACTGGAGGGTATTATGCTGAGTGAAATAAGTCAATCAGAGAAAGACATGTATCATATGACCTCACTGATATGAGGAATTCTTAATCTCAGGAAACAAACTGAGGGTTGCTGGAGTGGTGGGGGGTGGGAGGGATGGGGTGGCTGGGTGATAGACACTGGGGAAGGTATGTGCTATGGTGAGCGCTGTGAATTGTGCAAGACTGTTGAATCACAGATCTGTACCTCTGAAACAAATAATGCAATATATGTTAAGGAAAAAAAAAGAAGATAGCAGGAAGGGAAGAATGAAGGGGGGTAAATTGGAGGGGGAGATGAACCATGAGAGATGATGGACTCTGAAAAACAAACTGAGGGTTCTAGAGGAGAGGGGGTGGGGGGATGGGTTAGCCTGGTGATGGCTATTAAAGGGGGCATGTTCTGCATGGAGCACTGAGTGTTATGCACAAACAATGAATCATGGAACACTACATCAAAAACTAATGATGTAATGTATGGTGATTAACAATAAAAAAATTAAAAAAAATTGGGGTGTACAAACCAGAGAGCTGTGTCTATACAGATTCTGGGGCATTCTACCCTGGAGAGATTGGTTTTGTACATCTGGAGTTGTGCCCCTGAACCTGTATTTGGAGAAATTAAAAAAAAAATCTCCCCAAATGTACAATGAGGTATGGAAATTACTGGATTGGATTGTTCCTTCTCTCTGAAAGTTACATGTTGTTACTCGAAAATAGTGGTTCTCAACTAGAAGCCCTTCAAGGGTTGTTTGACAATGTGTAAGGATATTTTTGGTTGTCATAATTGGCAAGTTGCTACTAGTGGGTAGTGGGTCTGGTGGATAGAGATCAGGGAGGCTGCTAAACATCCTATAATGCACAGAACAGTCTCCTACACAAAAAGTTATCCAGTCTCAAATGTCAGTAGAGCCAAGGATGAAAAACTGTGGTCTAAAAAGGGTTTTTGTTATTCAGTGTATCTAAGCACAGATCAGTGAAATGCTAGGATGCAAAACGTCTTGGCTCTGAACACTTTAGTTTTTATCTCATGAAGCATGGAAGCCAGAGGCCTTCCCCAGCATCTTACCCTATAACCCCCCCAAACTCATCATGTCCTACTACCTTCACGCCGACACACTCATCTTCAACCCCTACTGGCCTCCATGTTGTTTTTGGAATAGCCTAAGTATACAGATGTTTCCACCTCAGGGCCTTTGCACATGACTAAAAAAAAAAATTCCTCTTGTACCCAGAATTCCCATCCACATAGTTCTATTTTTTTCAGATGGGGCTTCTGCTTACACCTCATCTCACCATCTCTTTCCTGACCATCTTGTCTAATAAGCAACCCCTTTTTCAACTCCCTCTCCTCCTTTCCCTGTCGTTTCTCCTTATAGAACTTACCTTCAGAGTATATGTTTATTTCTTGTTCCTTTACTAAAATATAGTAAGCACCATGAATGTGTACTCCCTGTTATGTTACAAATTGTAACTTTGTGTGGCAAATGAATGCTTTAAATGAGCAAGGAGTGAAAGAACAGATGGATAAATAAATGAATGCCTGGACTTTAGTCCCAGAGAGCCAGCGTCTAGTGGTGTCTCTCTATGCCTCAGTTTCCCCCTTTGTCAGGTGAGGTTATACAGATGGCCTCTAGAGTCCATTCCAGCCCTAATGTCTGCCGGTGTGGCTTCTCAGTTCTCACCTGCATCCCTGTCTCTCCAGTTAACTGCCTGCACCCTCCCAGCGCCACCCTCCATTACCCCAGATGCCTTCTGTCAGAGCTGAGAGGCCTCTGGGAATTAGGGATGTCAGAACTCCTCAGAAAGTGGCAGATCCATTGTGTGAACCACTGAATTGGGTAATTAGGGAGGGTGGCACTTCAGTCGTTTTAAAAGCTTAGTGGGTGGGAAGAAGAACTGTTCCCTGACAGCTACTGCACATATACTTCGAGGTGCAGCTTTTCCTTCGGAAAATCTGGTTTTGTCACTGAATAGTGCTTTATTGCTCTCCAAAGGACTGTGTGAAGAAAGGGATTACGGGCTGGGGGCCTGGCTTTGGACCTCTTGCTTGTGAACCTCTTGTGGACTTCTTGCTTTAAGAGAGGAGGACGATGGGGTAGAAAGGAGGCTAACCTCGTAGCCCTGCTTGGGGACTGAGCTACTCCTGGAGTAAAAAACACCAGTATCATTGACATGGATATTGGTTCCTAAGCTCAAGTGCTCAGGAAACATCTCCTTTGTTCTTTATAACCAATTTCATTTCTGACCCTGAACTCTCATTCTGCTGGATCAAAGGAAACTTAACCTCCATCCTGCTTGGGGTTCCCCCACTCTGAGGGGGTCATAAGGTTCAGAATTAGATTGGATTAGATTGTTTCTTGCACTCCTGAAGTTATGAATGTTCTAAACAGTGGTTTCTAACAGGGACAAGGCTTGGAGGTGGGGGTGGGGATCAAATCCTAGCTGCTCTAGGATGCTCAGCCTTTCCTACCCCTCCTCTTCCTCCTTCTGCAAGGTCACCAAGCAAGGGACATCTTTCTTGTGGAGAGGAGGATGAAAGCCCCATTTCTTTCCTATTATCCCTATACATTTTCTTCTCCCCATACTGGGGTTTATGCTTTTACAGACCAAAGACAGTTAAGAAAGTATCTGTAGTAATCTTGACTTCCCTGAAAGAATGAGCCACTTAAATGGAGGGAAAGAAAAAGGAAAACTATAGAGAGAAGAGGAAAGCATCCATTAATTTCTCAAATTATTATCTAGCCATGGTAATAATGGTGACCCATTACATACCAAGCATTCACTATAGGGCACGCACTGTGTTGGGGCCCTTGGAACAACCTTGAGATAATAATAGCACACTCTTGTATCATCTTACTGTGGGTCAGCACAGGGCTAGGCTCTTCACCTATATTAATTTAATTAATTCTCCCTGTAATCCTATAAGGTGGTTGCTGTTATTAATCACATGTTGGAGATGAAGAAATGTGGCATAGAGGAGTTAAGTGAAGTGCCTAAAGCCACACAGGCTAGTAAGTAGGTGACCTGAAGTTCAAACTCAGGCAGTCTGGCTCCAAAGCCAGAGCACGGGCTGGCTCCACCAGCCTCCCAGGTGAAGTGGAGTTGTCTGCTGCCTTGCCTGGGACTTTCTCAGTAGTGCCCTCCCTCTGTCTTGCCAATTGGGAAGCTATTTGTAACTTCTAGGCAGCTGCACACACCTGGCATCTGGGAGCAAGCTGGTCCCAGAGACAAAAACCCAATGCATAGTCAGCTGCTGCAATGGTTCAAGGGGAAAAATGAAACACCTGGCTGCCTCGGGGGGAACGCTCAGAAGGCCAGATGCTCTACAATCCAAACAAGGATGTCTCAGCAATAGCCCTTATATCTGGGAAGAATGAGGTCAAGGCAAATCTGTGCTCCTCTTTCCTGTAGACTTAAGAATCAATTACTGTCCACCAATATACAATACAAGGAATATTCCTTTTTATAGAAATAATAGCATTTTTTTTCCAACCAGAAGACCCTCCTGTTTTTCAATTGAAATTTTTATTGAGATGATTATAGATTTACCTGCATTTTTAATAAAGAAGGAAAGAGGGGTGGGGTACTGTGTTTAATTTATCCACTTCCCTCCAACGATCACCATTTTGCAAAACTATAATTGTTTTATATCTTAAGGATCCATTGCTACAGGGATCTCTTCTATAACTGCATTCCCCTCCCTCTCACCCCCAACCCCATCCCTAAAACCCCAGCAACCACTAATCTCTCCATTTCTAAAATATTGTCATGTCAGAAATGTCACAAATGGAATCTTATAGTAGGCGACTTATAGGTTTGGCTTTTTTCACTCAGCCCAGTTCACTGCAGATTTATCCAAGTTGGTGTATCCATAATTCTTTCCTTTCCATTGGCAAGTAATAGTCCATGGTATGGTTGTACCAGTTTGTTTAACCATGTATCTGCTAAAGGATATTTGGGCTTTCTGGGGGGTATTATGAGTAAAGCTGCTATAACATTCATGTAAAGGTATTTCTGTGAACCTACAGTTTTCATTTCTCTGGGATAAATGCCCATAAGTACAATTGCTGCATCATATGGCAATTGCATGTTAGTTTGTAAGACAGTGCCAAATTGTTTTCTAGAGTGTTTGTACCATTTCACATCCCCAAAAGCAATGTATAGGTAGTCCAGTTTCTCTACATCCTTGCCAGCATTTTGTGTTGTTGTTGTCGTTGTTGTTGTTGTTATTATTATTATTATATTGCCAGTCTTATAGGTTGTGGTTATATCTCATGGTTGTCATTTACATTTCCCTGGTGGCTAATGATGTTGTACATCTTTGCATGTTCTTATTTGCCATCTGTTATCCTTTTTGGTGAAATGTCTGTTCATGTCTTCTGCCCATTTTCTAGTTGGATTACATTTTTCTTTCCCTGTTTAGTTTTGAGAGTTTTTTTTTTTCTATATCCTAGGTATTATTCCTTGTCAGATAGGTGGTTGTAAATATTTTTGTATCACTTTGTAAATTGTCATCTCCATTTTATAGAATCTTTCACAGAACAAAGCTTTAATCTTGATGAGGTCCAGTTTATCAGTTTTTCTTTTATGGGTCATGCTTTTGTTTTTAAGTCAGCAAACTCATTGCCTATATCTAGATTACAAAGATTTATTCCTATATATTTCAAAATACTTTCTCGTTTTAGATTTTGCACTTAATTTTTATTTCCTTTATTTATGCATGCCTGCATACCAATTTCAATTGTTCTAATCCCATTTGTTGAGAAGTATTTTTGGAACCTTTACTGTGTGCCTGACAGTGAGCTAAGCAGCCCCTTTAAGCCCTGTTTTACATAATCTCAGTAATCATCCTACAAAGTGGGAACCATGTTCCAAGTTCTTAGGCTGTGGACACTGAGCATCAGAGAGGTTGCTTGATTTTCCTGAGGCCACACAACCAAAGGCAAGCCTCACACCTCCGCCTCCCTCCAGCCCATAGCCCTTTACCGTCTCTAGTTTAGTTCCTGAGTGACTGTCTCTACGCTTATGTCCCCTACTTCATGACAGAAAATTCAAACTTCAAATCAGTGCCTACCTTGGGACCTCTCTTTGGGCTGTAGCTAAATCAAATTTTCAGGAGGTGCAAGTGTAATATAATATGGATTATCTGTTCATCATTTAACTCAGGGAAGTCTTTTCCCCCTCACTAATATCCATGATAAAGCATATGCAAATGTCTGTAATTGAACATAATTAAAATAATGAGAGTTGAAAGAATGTGATATTCAAAATAAATGCAATAAAGAGTTGGACACAGCCATTATCCTAATTCAAAGTGATTACTTTATGATAACATTATCAGGGCCTCTAATATTTCTGTCTTTAATATAAATTACTTACTTTGGGGAGGCAGGTGCTCTCTGATTAGGATGGATTCCTGTCCTGGGTCGATTTACCAGTCACTCCACACTCCTTCCTGAAGGAATGATGGTGCCATTCTGGCCAGAACCACAGGCCTTTGTACCTCCCTGCCACCCTGCCCAAGCATAAACCTGCACTGAGATAGCTAAGAGGGTGCGGTGGCATCAGACAGCCTGGTATCCTCCTGAGTACATATAAAACCCACCGAAGAGCAGGTGCGCGGAAGGAATCCAAGGCCAGGGGTTGCATCCCAAGGTGTGTCTGTGACAGTGCTATTCTTAGAGATTTGCAGTCTGAGCAATTCAGAGGTGCTTCCTTGCTCTGCCTTCTCTCAAGTGTTTAATATAAAATTCAGCTTGGGTGCATAGTCATAGCTTATAGAGGCTTAGAAATTAGTGAAGCTCTTTAGTGGGTGAGAGGGTATAATATAGTACAGAGGACAGTACTCTGGTTTTGGATGGTTGTGTTTCAAATCTCACTTCTGCCTTGGACCCCTTTGTGACCTGGGTGAGTTACTTACCCTATCTGGGCTTCAGTGTAATTTTCTTTATAAGGAAAGACAAAAATTTAATTTATAGGGGTTTTTCACCTGAAATAAAAGAATATTTATATGAAGACCTTAGCATTAAACAATGCTTAACAAACAATGAATGTTGAATGTCACAGGAAACAGAGACAATTTTAAATGTTTTGTCCAGAGTTAGTTGCTGCAAGAATTGGGGTTTGGGGATGAGAATGTGAGATTGTGGGCTCCTGGTTCAATAGAGAGATTCATTGACTTTGGGTGGGTGCTGGCAGGGAATATGGGCAGAAGATTTCTCCCGTTCTTTTCTGTGCTTCTACCTCCAACCCATAGAAGATTGATGCATCCAGATGAGTCTAAATTTCTTTGGGGTGGGGTGTGAAGAAAATGATCTCATTCACTTGTCTTGCTCTGGGCTCCCTGTCTTATGCTGGTCATGACAATAATCCTATGCTAAATCATCCGGCTGGAAGCTAGCATCCACCCAACAGAACTCTTGATGAGAAGTGAGGGTAACCTCCCCAACACATACACATAGACACATCCAACACCCCTGCTTCAGAACAGATGGAGCCTCCTAGGATGAGTGGGGACTGAACCCACAGAAGGCCAGTGGGATTTGGTGTATTTTCCTTGGTGACTCTCCCCAGACCAGCTTATATGAAGGTTTCCCCTGGCCACCATTAAAGGGAATAAACTGACCTTGGACTGTGATCATAACATTATATGTCATGGGCTAGTCATTGGCTCGAGTTTTCCCCATATGTGTTGACCAAATTTATTCACATTTGAGGATCCTCAGCTTTTTGGCTCCCAGTAATTGGATTCTGGTCTGACCTATTCAATTTCTTCCCTTTCCTTGCTGTTGCAAGAGATCCCTTCTTCAGCCAGACGGGTTCTTCAAGCTGCACAATCAGGAGGAAGAAGAGAAGAAAGCATGTGTGCTGCAGCTTTCTCAGAGAGAGGCATGGGAACAGTTGTATGTATGAGGAAAGTAGGTAGGAGGAGGGCTTGTAGAGAAGTCCTGTTTTGAGTTATGCTTCCCATCAAGGTTCTCCCGCTAGCCCCCATTAATGAGCATGAATCATTTGGGACCTGACAGTGGGGTTATAGTACATTTTATTAGACTGATACACAAAAAAAACCCTACTAGGTTGATTTTAATATTCTCCATTTAGAGAGGAGCACCAAGGTGCTAGCCTAAGACCCCACTGTCAGAAGAAGGTAGATGCCCATGATTTGAATCCAGACCTCTCTGGCCTGACTTTGCCCCTTCCCCTTGCCTACTGGCAAGTTGCAGCTCACTGTTAACTCACAGCACATAGAAAGAATTAAAGAATAATCATCATTGCAGCTCTGTGCTGGGAAATGGCAATTAGCCTCTAGTTTGTTTGGATTAATATCTCTGGAGACCTTTATGAAGTATTATTTATTGATAAGGAACGTGCAGAACAGCCCAATAGGAGTTCTGTATTCAGTGCTCTTGGTGGAGCTTCTATTCGACATGAACTCTCATCATCCCAAAGATGTTGCTGCTTGGGTTTGAAAATTATTGGGTACTTTCTGGATTTTCTTTTTTTGGAAAGTCTGTAACTTCTGTGGGGAAGGGTGCTCTGCGGGATGAGCTTGCCTTAAGAGCTAGACCAACTTGGACAAATTACAGCCCTAGCAATAATCAACACTGTTGTCTTGGGTAAATAAGGCTCTCTTAACTTCTTTGAGCCTTAGTACCTATCTGGGGGCATGGCTGGGAAATTAGATACGTATATGAGGCTCCAGCATCTGAGGTATGGAAGGCATTTAAAAGCAGCAATCAGGAGGAGAAGAATGAAGGGGAGTAAGTCGGAGGGGGAGATGAACCATGAGAGACAATGGACTCTGAAAAACAAACTGAGGGTTCTAGAGGGGAGGGGGGTGGGGGGATGGGTTAGCCTGGTGATGGGTATTAAAGAGGGCACATTCTGCGTGGAGCACTGGGTGTTATGCACAAACAATGAATCATGGAACACTACATCAAAAACTAATGTATGGTGATTAACATAACAATAAAAATTATTTAAAAAAATAAAAGCAACAGTCATTATTGTCACAGCTTTTTAAATTTAAACACATGTTAACATGAGTTGGCATGAATCAGGTAGTGAGAAAAAAATTACTGAGATTAAAAAAAAACTGAAAACGTGTTTTCCACAAAGTAGAACTCTGCACAGTGAGAGCTAAGGGTTAAGCTTAAATATACAGAAGGATGAACTGTAAAAATCCTCTACTAAGTTGTGATCTTTAGGAGTAGGATTAGGCTGAATTTACCTTAACACAAAACATTGAAAACCCTTTAACAAGGAAAAAAAAGAAGAAGAAAGTCCTCTTTATTTTTTTAAAGATTTTATTTATTTGACAGAGACAGAGTGAGAGAGGGAACACAAGCAGGGGGAGCGGGAGAGGGAGAAGCAGGCTTCCTGCTGAGCAGGGAGCCCGATGCGGGGCTCGATCTCAGGACCCTGAGATCATGACCCCAGTTGAAGGCAGCGCTTAACGACTGAGCCACCCAGGCGCCCCAGTAGAGTCCTCTTTAAATAACAAAGTGTTTTTGAGTTCTCTAAGAGACTCTGTTTATGTGAATAGGATGCAGCTGCAGCATGGATAGCAGTGGAGAGGGAAAAAAGGGTTAACATTGCTTAGGCAACTCTTCAACAAAAGCTACTTCTATAATTGACTCAAATTTTATCTCTTCATTAAAGTGAGACCACTAATGGCTCACCCTTTCTTAACCATCACTAAGTACTGTGTACAGTGAAAATGTGTAAGTCTGAATCCCTTTGAACAGTAACCCCCAACTTGCGGCCTTTTGGTTGACCTTCCTGTAATTAGTGTGAATCAGTGAGCCTTCGTGGGCGTGTGTGTGTGTGTGTGTGTGTGTGTGTGTGTGTGTGTGTGTGTATGTGATTGTGTGTGTTGGGGTTTTTACTGTTGTTTCTTCAGGAATCCAATAAGGAATGAAAATTCACTGTCAGGAGACACTGTGAAGACTCTCAAGATGGAGCAGACATCTGCCAACCTGAGTCAGTATGAGGACACAGCTGCTGCAGGCAGGGAACTCTGGGTTTGAGCCTGCTGTCCCCCTTCCTCTGAGCCCTAGGCCCTCTCACGCCCCCAATGACCATCCTGTCTAAACTGAAATGGATACAGAACATGCCGTGCTCACAAGGTTGAGCCAATGACCTTCTGTCTTCTGGTCTCCTTCTCCGTCCACTTACACATGATAAATATGTAGAGGTGTGTGGATACAGGGACCTCAGTGAACGTTACTCACTGGGCTTAGAGCCATACAAACCCATCAATTTCTCTTTCTCTCTGTAACATATAAGTGAAAACCACAGTAGAGAAAATGCTTGTCCTCCTGCCTACTTGAAAATGCTATGTGTACGTGTTTATGTGTGTGTGTGTGAGAGAGAGAGAAACAGACGTAGAGACAGACAGAAAGAGAGACTTTCAAGCCTCTTTTTTTACGAAGTTCTCAGTAAATCCATCTGCGTGAAGGAGGCAGAAAACACAGCCATGTCTGTAGGATTTGCTTTCTTACCCAGCAAGCATAGAGGCTGTGTTCATTGAAATGTTGGCCATTATTCTATTTGACTTCTCTGATGTTCTCAGGTTGATATGTTTAAGATTAATGAGGCATTAGTTCTCAATCAAGAAGCCATAATCAAGAATACCCATTTAGCTGCAGTGAGTTGTGTCGCTGCATTAATTAATATCATTTGACCTTTGTATTTTGGGTGGGATGATGTATCGCTGCATTTTCCTGAGCAGTGCCATGAAATTGATAGCTTGAATATTGCCGCTCGTATGGCCGAATGGTTCGTTTAAGTTAAATACTGTGCTGGTAATTAATATAGGATAGGTAAGTCTGGGCAGATGATACATATTAATTCTTATTTAGTGAAGCAAGCCCTGCTGGGTGGGAGATTCAGTGCTTGGACTGCTTCATCTGAAGCACTTTGGTGCTGGGGACATTGACATTTAGAGGAAAATTCTCCTGAAGGTACATCATGCGGAGTCGTTTTCTAACGTGGAGATCATGTCTACACAAACGTTTAAATATACAGATGAGACAGAGCCATGGGAGCTTGTTGGACCCTCCACATGAGCGTTCCTCCAATTATAGTGGGTATATTGCTCAAATGTAGACTCCTAAAGTCTTGGATGCACTGTGATTGTTGCATTCTACCTGGTGGTGCTGATGCTACTAGGCCAGGCACCACAATTTTTATAGCAAGGTTCTAGGCAAGACATTGACCACCCTTTTTTGTTAAGGTTCAGAGAGTAAATATTTTTGGCCTTTAAAGCCGTATGTTCTCTCTTGCAACTACGCAACTCTGCCCCGATGTGAGGAAATAGCCATAGATGATATGTAAACAAATGGGCATGGCTGTGTTTCAATAAAACTTTATTTTACAAAAACAGGTAGGTTGGATTTGATCCATGGGCAGGCGTTTGCTGGCCCCTTGCTGTTCCATGTGGATAGGGCTGTTTTATTCACTACCATGTTTTAGTGCCTAGCAAAGTGCCAGGAGCATGATAGGGAATGCAAAAAATATCTAAGGATTGAGTGATCTACATCATTTCTTCAATGGCAAGATCAACCTGGCCCCCAGTATAAGTTATATCTGCTGATGCAGGGAACCAAACATCCCCACTCTAGACTCCTATTTGTTCTCACTGGCTGTGAGTCAAGGGGGAGAGGAGCAAGGAGAATGTGCCCCCTTTCCACAATCATTGATTGATCTTACATGAGATCCAAATATATTCCAGTCTTCTCAAAGTACATTTATGTGTGTCTATTACTCTATTTACAGAAATTTGATCAAAGATGCACACATCACACCATAACCTACTTTGAAAACTTAATAATGTTTTAAAAACATCTTTCCACACCCCTAAATATTCCTTACACAATTATTTTTATTGGCTATACAATATTCCATATTTTATTTAACCAGTCTCCTATGGGAGGACATTTATGTTGTTTACTCTAATTGCCAAGTGCAAAATATTGCTGAACATATATTTAGAGCCCAAATCCACATATTGTCTTAGAAAAAATACCTGAATAGGGAATTTCTGTGTAGAAAGGCAAGCACACTTTCAAAGTGTTTGATCCCTTAAGACTAATTGCCCTCCATGAATTGTAGAGTCCTACCCAAAGTGCATGATACTACCTGCTTTCATAAAAATTTTTGAGGAGGAGCTTTGAGAAGAAAAAGATAAACCATGCTTAGGGATGATTATTTTGCCATGTGGAATAGGGAATGCAGAAATGTTGGGGGGTGGGAGAGAGACAAATCTTTGTGTGTCTCACTATTACCCTACAGCCTTGACTTTAGAATTAAGTTCTCTAAAAAAGGACAGACAGTATTTTTGGATACTCTAAGTAAGCTTTGCTTCATTACAAGCATAGATTATGTTCAAACTTGGTGGGCACTCTACATGGATAGAAGAGGCCTTGGACTCTTAGGTCCTACTGATTTATGCAGTATAATAATGGGAATGGAGTAAGGTGGGGTTTTGGTCGGTCTTGCCATTTCATCATAAGGAAAGAAACCCTGAATTGCAACAATGGTTCTTTCTCTAGGGGCTCTGGGAGCTCTGCTGTAGGGAAATTCTCTCCACTCCATCACCGTTTTACCATAGGAGAGAGACCACACACAAGCCATGCTTCTGAATAGAAAAACATGAGAACCAAGGTCAGGACAATTACTAGGTTTCTTGAGTGTCACATCAGGTTGGAGTACTTCAGGGAGGTGTGAGGTTGATGTATTTTTTTTTCTGCTCCCAGTGAGCAATGAGGATTATGTTATGTGTAAAAGTGGAGGTCCCAGCAGGAAACTGGTGGCACATTCAGATGGATTAGCTTGAAGGTGAGGGGTTATTTTCAAAAGCATGGATATAGTATGGGAAATTCACAAGGGATAATCTGTACCCTGAGACCAGCATAGTATCAGGGAGATAGTTACCATGTCGAGGACTGAAGGGGGAAGAGAGGGAGCAGTTACCAGAACCTTCAGGTGGTGGGCACTGTGGGATATAATAGGGAAGTACAGACAGTTTGCAGCTACCCTCAGGAACAGTCTAGGGAGTCAATATCCCAAGCTCACTCTCCTCCCTCCACCTCTATTGATGCTCTCCGTTGACCAAACCCATCTGGAAGCCAGAGGCAAGGAAACCCATTGATGTAGTTTGTCCAGATCAGCCTCTTGCCTGAGCACAGAGCAGGGTGGAGACAGGTGGAGCTTGGATCTCTGGGTAAATAGAAGGTGGCTGCATGGATTACTTAATCTTACTGTTCCCTAGGGCAACACACTTTGGTTTAGACCTGAATCTGTGAGCATCATGAATTTATGGCCACATGATATGATTTTTTAAAGTCCAGTGCCTAATCAAATGCCAACTCTGGGATATTAGATGGGAATTGCATGATTATGTGGCAGGTGCAGTGGCACATACCTGCACCAAGTCCCTGACACATTCCTTTTAGATTGCTTTAAGAGCTCCTTGAGGATTTGCCAAATTTCTAGACTGACTGGACATTCAGATAATTTCTCCTGGGTCCCAGATGATAAATGAACTACGCCAAGGAAAACAAAATATTGATTTCATTTTTAAAGATAGAAGAGAAATGGTTTTTACATTCACCCCAAGGCAGCCCATCCAAGAGCAAAATGAGCCTCATTCTTATAAAATTTTCTTTTAAATCTAACTCAATTTCCCAGAGCCTCAGATTCAGTGTGTAAACCTGTTTCATTTGGTTTTATGTAGTTTTATGTTTTTGTCAATTTAGTTTTCCTTTGTTTGCATATTATGAACCATTTGCTAATTTTTTAAATGTTGGGATATTTACAATATAATCTGAATTCTCACTTCTTTTGAACATGAAAATGTGTCCATATTGGACTTTTATTACCACGTAGGAAAAAAACTGTTGGAGCCAAGAATGAGTTTTCTTCTTTATCCGGTGCCTCCCCAGTTGCTCCTGGTCATCACTCATGTGGGGGGTTTGAATTTTCAGTCTTTATGAACTCCTAGGTCCCTGCAAAGAGGGCATAGTATCAACCCAGCCTTATTGTTTTGTTCTGAGGAGAATTCATGGACATATATACCAGATTCTCCAGACATGGAATTTTTTTCCTGGAGTGACTTAGATCTCTGTGAAAAGTCTCTAATACTCTCAACACATGGACTTCATTGCTATTTTTTAAATTTGGAAGAAACTGAAGTAGACCACACAGACTTTTACATTTGCATTGTCTTTAACAAAAGAGAATGAAGCATTGTCAAAAGCAAATAATAGTATAAATCAGATACTGGGTTGGGGAGAAGTTATCAGGGGCCCTAAGTGGGCAAGCCTGATTTTTGAGTGTTTAAACTTTGGTATATCCAAGGCTGGTATCTTTTCAACAAGGTAGTGGAATTCTCTTTATTTCAGTGAAATGTATGTGGGTACTCAACATGTAAAATAGATCAAAGCTGAGGGGGGCTTTCACAGAAATGAAGTGGAGGGGAGGGTACAGAGCCACTTCTCACTCTTCTCTACATTTCTTTCCTGGTGGTGGAGTAGCCCCAGTGGCACCTCTTTCGTGTCCTAAAGTGCAAAGATGTCCTCCTATCCTAATGATTTTTCTGTTTATGTCACATGAGAACCTCATGAAATATCCATCCATTATTAACATAAAAATGGTATTTTTTTTTACATATTCTCTCCAGTCTGTGTCTTGCTTGGCACCTATGTTAGATGTTCCTATGTATGTACAAATTTATGTCATATTGCAGATAGATTTTGACTAGTTTCCAATTGACCTCTCCTTGAGCTCATTAGGATTTTTCTTATTTTATGATCTATGAAACATTTCTCAATGGAAGATGCTGACATATCTGCATTTTCCAGTCCAGAAAACCTATCTGAGCAAAATTTTACAGAAAACATTTATCCTGAATCAACTGAACTCTCCACTAATTATAAGCTGTCTTAGCCCTCTGTTCAAGGAATATGACAGAGTTCTTGGGTGAAGAAGGGGGCTCAAAAATCATCAGCAATTCATTAGTTATCTGTACCTTTCTGAATGGTCCTTTTTGTTTTCACTCCTTAGAGTTTATGTCTAGCCTCCTACCAGCACTGCCCTTCCATTATTTACTCATCCTTTCCCTTCTATTTTGTCTCTACCACAGGGCCTTTGAATATGCTTTTCTAAGTGCCTAGAATGCTTCTTCATGCCTCTTTCCCAAATTAATTAATTTTGAGTCTTCCTCTATCTCAGTTCAAACATCACTCCTTCAAGTGAGGCTTTTTCTTTTTTTAAAAAATTTTTTATTGTTGTGTTAATCACCATACATTACATCATTAGTTTTGCATGTAGTGTTCCATGATTCATTGTTTGTGCATAATACCCAGTGCTCCACGCAGAACATGCCCTTTTAATACCCATCACCAGGCTAACCCATCCCCCCACCCCCTTCCCCTCTAGAACCCTCAGTTTGTTTTTCAGAGTCCATCGTCTCTCATGG
>NW_027397075.1:11090216-11121754 GCF_003265705.2 Callorhinus ursinus | reverse complement strand
CTAGAGAAGAATGTGTATTCCGTTGCTTTGGGATGGAATGTTCTGAATATGTCTGTGAAGTCCATTTGGTCCAGTGTCATTTAAAGTCTTTATTTCCTTGTTGATCTTTTGCTAGATGATCTGTTCATTTCAGTCAGCGGAGTGTTAAAGTCCCCTACTATTATTGTATTGTTGTCAATGTGTTTCTTTGCTTTTGTTATTAATTGCCTTATATAATTGGCTGCTCCCATGTTAGGGGCATAGATATTTACAATTGTTAGATCTTCTTGTTGGGTAGACCCTTTAAGTAGGATATAGTGTCCTTTCTCAGCTCTTATTACAGTCTTTGTTTTAAAATCTAATTTGTCTGATATAAGAATTTCCACCCCAGCTTTCTTTTGGTGTCCATTAGCCTGGTAAATGGTTTTCCACCCCCTCACTTTCAGTATGGGGGTGTCTTTGGGTCTAAAATGAGTCTCTTGCAGACAGCATATTGATGGGTCTTGTTTTTTAATCCAATCTGATAGCCTTTGTCTTTTTATTGGGGAATTTAGCCCATTTACATTCAGGGTGAGTATTGAAAAATATGAACTTAGTGCCATTGTATTGCCTATAAGGTGACTGTTACTGTATATTGTCTGTATTCCTTTCTGGTCTTTGCTGCTTTTAGGCTCTCTTTTTGCTTAGAGGACCCCTTTCAATATTTCTTGTAGGGCTGGTTTCATGTTTGCAAATTCCTTTAGTTTTTGTTTGTCCTGGAAGATTTTTATCTCTCCTTCAATTTTCAATGACAGTCTAGCTGGATATAGTATTCTTGGTTGCATATTTTTCTTGTTTAGTGCTCTGAAGATATCATGCCAGTCCTTTCTGGCCTGCCAGGTCTCTGTGGATAGGTCTGTTGCCAATCTAATGTGTCTACCATTGTAGGTTACAGATCTATTCTCCCAAGCTGCTTTCAGGATTTTCTCTTTGTCTCTGAGACTCATAAGTTGTACTATTAGATGTCGGGGTGTTGACCTATTTTTATTGATTTTGAGAGGGGTTCTCTGTGCCTCCTGGATTTTGATGCCTGTTTCCTTCCCCACATTAGGGAAGTTCTGTGCTATAATTTGCTCCAGTATACCTTCTGCCCCTCTCTCTTTCTTCTTCTTCTGGGATCCCAATTATTCTAATGTTGTTTTGTCTTATGGTATCGCCTATCTCTCGACTTCTGCCCTCGTGATCCAGTAGTTGTTTATCTCTCTTTTTCCCAGCTTCTTTATTTTCCATCATTTGGTCTTCTATATCACTGATTCTCTCTTCTGCCTTATTTATCCTAGCAGTTAGTGCCCCCATTTTTTATTGCACTTCATTAATAGGCTTTTTGATTTCAATTTGGTTAGATTTTAGTTCTTTTATTTCTCCAGGAAGGGTGTCTCTAATAACTTCCATGCTTTTTTCAAGCCCAGCTAGTATCTTTAAGATCATGATTCTGAACTCTAGGTCCGACATCGTACTAATCTCTGTATTGAGCAGGTCCGTGGCAGACGGTAATACCTCGTGTTCTTCTTGCTGAGGTGATTTATTTCGTCTTGTCATTTTGTCCAGAGGAGAACAGATGAATGAGAGAACAAAATGCTAACAGGTTAACAACGTCCCCAGCAAATATACTCTAAACAAATCAGAAAAGAACTGAAACCAGGGAAAAGAAAGGGAAAGAAAGAAAAAAGAAAGAGAAAAAAAAAGAAAAAGATAAAAACAAACAAGAACAGAACAAAACAAAACAAAAATAACAGAATATGATCAAATATGATCAAGCTAGTGCATAGATCAGTGCCACACACTAGATTTTGGGTGTATTTTGGTCTTTTAGAAGAAAGTGCCTCCTAAAATTTTAAGGAAAGAAAGACTTATGTATGTACAAAATAAGGGTTGATACGATGAAGGGATGGAAGATGACTGTAAAGATGAAAATTATAAAAGATTTTATAAAAGGAATTGATAAGAAGTTGTTTGAAAAAAGAAAGAAGAAGATTAAAAAAGAAAGGGAGAGAATGTGATCAGGCAGGAGCATAGAACAAAGCCATACACTAGTGATTTAGGGTATATTTTGATCTGTTAGAAGAAACCATATCTCAAAATTTTAAAGAGAGAACAACTTACATATATATGCCAAAAATAGGGGTAACTACTATGAAGGGATAGAATATGACTCTTAAAATATAAAATAAAAAATTTTTTTTTCAAAAAGGGATTGATAAGATGTTGGTAGAAAAAGGGAAAAAAAAAATTCAAAAAAGGGGCGCCCGGGTGGCTCAGTTGGTTAAGCAACTGCTTTCGGCTCAGGTCATGATCCTGGAGTCCCGTGATCAAGTCCCACATCGGGCTCCCTGCTCGGCAGGGAGTCTGCTTCTCCCTCTGACCCTCTTCGCTCTCGTGCTCTTTATCTCTCTCATTCTCTCCCTCTCAAATAAATAAATAAACCTTTTAAAAAATTAAAAATAAGGGGCGCCTGGGTGGCTCAGTTGGTTGGGCGACTGCCTTCGGCTCAGGTCATGATCCTGGAGTCCCAGGATCGGGTCCCACATCGTGCTCCCTGCTCAGCAGGGAGTCTGCTTCTCCCTCTGACCCTCTTCCCTCTCGTGCTTTCTATCTCTCATTCTCTTTCTCTCAAATAAATAAATAAAATCTTTAAAAAAAAATTAAAAAAAACAGTTAAAAAATTGACTTTGAAAAACTAATGAATCATGGTAAAAAAGCCATGAATTCTATATGCAGTATTCCCCTAGCGCTGGAGTTCTGCCGTTCTCCTTGATTGGTAAAGTTGGTCTTGGCTGGCTGTTCGTGCTGATCTTCTGGGGGAGGGGCCTGTTGCTGTGGTTCCTAAATGTCTTTGCCGGAGGCGGAATTGCCCTGCCCTTGTCGGTCCGTGCTATGGAATCTGCTTGGGGTTGCTCTCGGGAGCTTTTGTTCCCTGCAAGCTTTCGATACAGCTTTGGAGGATGAGAGTGAAAATGATGGCCTCCCAATCTCCGCCGGAGGAGCCCAGAACTCGGGGCCTCGCTCCTCAGTGCGCCCCCAGAGAAAAGCAGTCAGTCACTCCCATGTCCCCGGTCTCCGGCCGCACTCCGTACTCACCTGGCCTGTGACCGAGCGTTTCTATCTCTGGCACCCAACCCCGTGTGGAGTCTCCAAACCCAGCAGATCCCTGGGATGCACTCCCGCGCCTCTCCTCCTGGGGGAGGAAGGGGAGTCTCCCCGGATCTGCCGCTTGTTGGGTTCCTGCTGGAGGAGCAGTGGCCCGACTGGGCCGCGGATCACAGTTTATGGCAACCCCGAGCTGAGAGCCCGCGCTTCGGCTCTGTCTCTGCAGCCGGTTTCCCCGCTCCGATCCCTGGGAGCTCTGCCGCACTCAGGCACCCCGGTCTTTCTGTGACCCCGAGGGTCCTGAGACCACACTGTCCCGCGAGGGTTCCTCCCCGCCCCGCTTAGCCACTGGAGCGACTTCCCTCAGCGGAGCCGACTTTTAAAAGTTCCGATTTTGTGCTCTGCGGCTCTAGCACTTGTCAGAAGCAGCCGACAGAGGCCCCGTCCCCCACCATTTATCCTCCCGAATATCGCCTCAGATTCACTTCTCCGCACGTCCTACCTTCCAGTAAGTGGTTGCTTTTCTGTTCAGAGAGTTGTTGCTATTCTTCTCTTCAATCTCCTGTTGAGTTCGTAGGTGTTCAGAATGGTTTGATCCCTATTCAGCTGAATTCCTGAGACCAGACGAAATCCAGGTCTCCTACTCCTCCGCCATCTTGCTCCGCCCCCCCAAGTGAGGCTTTTTCTATTAGACCATGTCCAACTCCTCCCCTGTAAAGGCTTTCATTGCAGCTTATTAATATTCACTTATTTGTATGATTATTTTATTTTTTTTTAAGTTCAAATTCCCTTAAACATAGGACCTGAAATAAAACTTACATGCTAAGGCTTTATAGAGACATACAATGCCAGGAGAGCTAAAATGAAGGAAAAAGGGCAGTGAGGCAGGAAAGACCGCAAGCATATACAAAACAGTGTGCTATTGAGCTGGCGACAGCTTTATAGGAAACCATGGTGAGCTGCACCATTACATGGGTGGTCTCCAGGGTAGGCTGTACGGGACTACCTTACCTTGGGACGGTTTGTTGAAAGGGAGAAGAATATGTCTGCTAAGGTCTTTCAATCTCCTTTAATTGGCCAAATTCGCTCCATGGGAGAATGAACACACCTATATTTACAAGGTATATTACCCAGCCCCTTAAGGCAGCTCCTGGGGAAGCCAAGATCCCATGCTTCAGAGTGTAATACTTCTTATAAACCCCAAAGCAGTAGGAGGAACCATAGGTTTCATGAGTCTGGTTTGATTGTGCTTGGATTGTGAACAGCAGGTATGATGAAGGTCATGCCAGAGCCCAACCTAAGGGAGGCTGTAGCAGCCAAGGATTGTTAGAAGATGATGCAGTAGTGAAGACTGGACTTCCCATTGAGGAAAGGGCCAACACACAGGGGATTGTTGGACCTGAAAAAATTCTGGGGAGTATAAAAATGTGGTCCCATGCATGCTTGTCTATGTCTTCTATCTTGTAAGCACTAAGAGGATAAGAACTACATTTATTTGACTCTGCTCAATATTGTATATTCATCCCCTAAACAGTGGTTGGAAATGGAGTTAACTCAATATTTGTTGAATGGGTAGATGGGTGGGTGGATGGATAGATGGATAAATATGTTAACATTCATTGAAATCTCCTATCCTCTGTTTTCCTTTTTATAAATCACAGGTAAATTCTCATTAACTAGTGGCAGCAGTATCTGATTGATTGGGAAACCCTCTTTGCACATGATGAAAACCCTATGCTCTGCTACCTGGGAGTCTGGAGCTGTCCAGCTGTTGTGTGGGTCCTGGAATTCTGAGAATCCCCAATGAGATGTTTTTTTTCTCTAGATTGTCACTTTCCTCTCAGGGTTTAAGTATTACTGGTTTACAGACACCAGGGTCTAGGTGATGTAAGAAACCATTAATGGTGTGGCTTTTGGAGCTCTGAAAGGTAATATTCTCTGAGTGTCTTCTGTGGGCAAGGCCTAGTAAGTACCCTGCACAAATTATTTAATCCTTAGCAAAGTTGTATAGGGCAAACTTTCCTGAGTGATGGAATTGGGACTTGAACCCAGTTTTGTCTGACCCTGGAGCCCATGATTTTAACCTCTGTGCTGCCATTTTCTAATATATGCATGTGTGTGTTACACAAGATGGGTTTTAGATACTTCACCAACAAGATTATTCATTTTAGTGGTTATATGTTTGCTTAAATACATATTAGAACAATATTAGTTTTTAATTTAGGATAATGTTTGAATTTAAAAATACACTAATTTAAAAAAGGGATTTCCAATTTTCATACAAATATTGAGTATATAATAGTACAGCTGGTACAAATATGGCAGAAACCATGAGAGTGGAACAGGATGACTGACGTTTAGGAAATATTGCACTATGCTAAATGAAATATCCAAAGGGACTCAGAACCCCTAAGTCCTACCTCAGCTGCTTCCCCTAATTCTTTAAGCCTGAAGAATCTATAGTTCTTAAGCTGTTGTTAACTGCTGTGTCCTTTACATGTTTTTCATTCTAGGCTAGTAAGCTAATCAACTATTAAGAACTAAGGGAGTCATAAGTGGAAGAGAAGTTTTGACATGGGAATCAGAGGAAGTGGTTAACTATAGATAGGTATACTAGTTAGTAGGACTCATATTCAGCATGGGCTGCATCTTTGCATTTTCAACTACTTTTGATTCCCTTTCTTTTAAAACAGGAAGTCTTTGCCCGAGTTTGGAAGAAATGTTGAAGATATGGTAACATGATCTGACCCCATACTTGAGAGAAGGTCGCTAAGATCTCTTTCAGTGTCTCATTCCCCTACCCTTAAGAGTTTCCAGAGAGGTCTCCATTCCTAGCACATAGCAGGCACTTAGAGAAATGAGTTAATTTTTGTAAAGTTCTTAGAAGTGTGCCTGGCACATCTTAATCACCATATTTGTGTTTGTTATTATCTTTAGTATTATTAAAATAGTGTGTTGATTGAATGGGTTAGAGCCGAGGAAGTAGAAAAAGCATGGTTTTTAGGATCCATGGGAGTTGTATGTTAAGCCTCTGTTACCTGTTGTATGTATGCTCCAGCTTCCTTCACCTGTTCTCTGCTCTGGAGTAACAAGATCCTGGGTCCTCTAGTGGCCATTTGGATCTGGCCATTGGAAGGCATCCTGGCTAGAAATCAGAGGGAAGGATAAGAATGAGGTCAGGGTGGGGCGCCTGGGTGGCTCAGTCGGTTAAGCGTCTGCCTTCGGCTCGGGTCATGGTCCCGGGGTCCTGGGATCGAGCCCCGCGTCGGGCTCCTTGCTCGGCGGGGAGCCTGCCTCTCCCTCTCCCACTCCCCCTGCTTGTGTTCCCTCTCTCTCTGTGTCTCTCTCTGTCAAATAAATAAATAAAATCTTTAAAAAAAAAAAAAAAAAGAATGAGGTCAGGGTATTTGTTCCTCTGGCGCCCTCTCTGAGATTTCCTGTGCCCTTTACCTGAAGGTCAGTATTTCTTTCCTCAAGCACCTGTTCTGAACAGTTCTGCCTTTCTGAGTTCACTTTATGACTCCCCCTCACCCTCTTGTTCCTTGAGACCTAGGGATAATGATGGCTTTGTTGGTATTAGTCTATGTTGATATTAGATCTGGGGCCTTGGACAAGTTCCTCAACCTCCCTTGGGCTTAGTAGCTTCATCTACAAAACAGCTAAGCCAGGGTCAAACTCAAATGTCAGGGACCAGGCAAGTGTCTCAAACGAGTAAAGTGAGTCTGTACCCAGCCTGAAGCCTCTTCTCCGTTCCCATCATGACTATGCAAGAAAGCAGGCTCAGGTGACCACAGACACTTTGATTTGTAAAGAGAATCCAGAAATCCAGCTTGTGTATGTAGTAGTCTCTTGATTTGGAAGTGTTGGAAAATAAGTAAACGTTAATTTTGAAATACCAGGCAGGCCAAAATTTGGGTTAAGAGTTATTGAGAAGACCGCAGGTAATACATACAAGGCAGTGTTGCACAGTGGTTTGCAATACCGACTCCAGAGACTCACTGCCTTGATTTGAATGAAGGCTCTGTGCTTACTAGCTAGGTGATCTTGAACATTTTACTTTGCTTCTTTAAGCCTCAGTTTCCTTATCTACAAAGTGGAGATAATCTTATACCAGTCTCATAGGGTCATAATGAGGATTAAAAAGTTCATATTTGAAAAGATATAGGAGACTGGTATATAAAAAGCACTACATAAGTGTTGGTAAATAAAAATGAATAAGTAGGATATACTTGATATAATGCTTGGCATATTGGAGATTTTCATTATATGGGAGCTTAAGCAAATGAATGTCCAGATTTTAACTATGGGAATATAAACACAAATTTCTCCAGCTTCTTGTATATTATTAAGTCAACATGAATTCCCAAAATAACGGAAGCTTTTAATTTCATTTCTCCCTCCAGAATGGTCTATTTAATGCCAGTTGCCTTGAGTTAGTGGTGTCTGACTTCAGAGGTCCTCATCAGGGTACATTGATACTCAGCCCTAAGATTGTTCTAATAAGCTTTATTGACTTGCTGAACCTCAGAGTTCTTTTTATTGACATGCAGTGTAAATCATTCCATCTGACATTTGAATGTCCTTTCTGAGAAACGTGTTAGACCTTACATGGGTACTGAGCTCCTGATGATGTGTGCATTCCTTAGTCAAGCATTCAACACCTTCGATGAAGATATCACACACGGCCTTGTTTTAAACCAAGATTGGATGGGGGAAAGGCCATGAAATTTTGTTTTGTTGGAAAAAAACTTTTTCTGAGCTATGGGAAGGGTGTACACTTTAATGGAGCTATCGTTATTTCCTCTGCCTTTAGAAGGAAGAGGAAGCCAAAAGGCCATTGCTTAATATTTGGTAGCTTGAGAATACAGATAGTAATAAACAAGCTTGCTTTGCAGAGAGAATCATATGACTTTGCATTCAGAAACTTTTTGTTCAAATTTATTCTTGAAAAGGGGAAGGAAACACACCCTGCAGCTGAAATTTTCTAATACAATAGCCATTTAAGGAACCATCATGCCTTCCAGGAATTGTTTCTTGGATAATGTTTCATGAGCCCATCTGGACACTCATTCCCTTCCTTAGTCATTCTGCCAATGTTTATTGGGCATCTGCTATGGGCCAGGCACCTGCTAGTGCTGGGAGTACATTGACAAATGTGACAGTGTCCCTGCCCCTGAGAAGCTCAGGATCTACTTGGGAAGATAGGAAATTGATAATTAAAATACAAGGCATTAACTGTTACAATAGAGCAGAGGTTTTCAACTTTGGCACTGCTAACATTTGGGGCTAGATCATTCTTTGTTGTGGGGGCTGCCTGTTCACTGTAGAATGTTGAGCAGCATCCCTGGCCTCTACCCACTAGATGCCAGAATAATCCTCCCTCCAGTGATGATAACCAAAAATGTCACTAGACATTGCCAAACATCCCCTGGGGAACATTGCTGCCCTGTTGAGAACCACTGTTAAATAGAGACATTTACACAATTTCTTGGGAAAGGAGCAACTGATTCATCTAGGAGAAATGGGGTAGGTTTTTTAGAAGGATGATGGCATTTGAGCTGGGTCTTGAGGTAGAAATATGGCTCAACAGTCAGTGAAATACAAGTTTAGCGCTTCAGGCAAAGGGGTTACAATGGTATGGCAGAACATAGACTATTTAGAGAACATTGTGTAGTTCTTTGTAGGTGAAATTAGACTGCATGGCAGATAAGGCTATAAGGGCATGCTTGGGCCAGTTCATGGAGAGTCTTTATGTGCCAAGGAAAATGTTTAGACTTTATCCCATAGGTAATGGAGAAGCAATGAGCTTATTAATTAGATAAGTGGTGTGTTAATATTTGTGTTGTACGGCTTATTTGATTGTTCAGTACCTGGTAATAGCACCCCCATTTTCTTTGGGGTATTAACTGTCCACCATTCTGAGACTGGTGGTTTAGGTGGGGTTGAACTCATACTTTGGTTCCATTGATCTGGCTAACCAGAGCACTGGTATCCACCTCATCATGTGATTAGTTCAGTGGTGGGCATGTGATCTCATCCAGGTCAGTGGGGACACATTCTAGGAATAAAAGACATTCTCCTTCTGCTGGGGTTACTAGTTTGGTAGAATATTATCTTCAAGTCTGGACTTACTGGAGGACATCTTGACACAGCAATTAAAGAGTGGGCCAAGGAGGACGCCAAAATAGAGGAAAGTAGGAACAAGAGACAAAGAGAGAATGATCTTCATTGTTTGAGCATTTGGTTCCAGCAGTGCCTAAAACCAGTGTGCTTTGGAACTTTTACCCACATGTGTCAATAAGTCATGTTTCTAGTTTATACTGAGTTGAGTTCAGTTTCTGTAACTTGGAAGGGGAAGAGAGAGACCTGACAAAGTATTTAAAACATTGTTCTTGGATATCTAGAGAATGGAGCATGGGCAGGGAAATGTTTTTCACAAGAAGACCAGTTAAGAGGCTAGTGTACCAGTCCAGACAAAAGATAAGATGCAGGGAAATGAAGGGAACCTAAGAGAACTGAAAGAGGAAATAGGACTTTCTATCCAACATGTTGAGTTGCATGCATGGCTTGCAAGCCCCCACCCATGATACTGATGCATCATTTCTTCTCATGTCTGTGCCATCCATTTAGGATTATACGTTCCTGGGAATGGGAATATGATAGCACCTAAGATGGCACTAAATTATCCCTCTCTCCTGGAATCCGCATTCTTGTGTAACCTCTTCTCTGTAGATAAGGGGTGGACTTCTTGATTCGCTTCAAATGTGTGGAATATGACAGAAATAATGAGATATCACTTTCAAAATTGGGTCATAAAAAGACACTGACTTCCCTTTTGGGTGCCCCTTTCTTTCTTGAGGGAAGCAGCTGCCGTGTTGTGAGCTGCCCAACTAAGAGGCTAGGAACTGAGGTTGAACACCAGCCAACAAACTCTCAGCCCAAGAACTTGTGAAGAACAGAATCCTTCCAACAATTGCATGAGTGAGTTGTGGGAGCAGATCCTTCCGTAGTTGACTCTTGAGATGAAACTACAGCCACAACTGACAGTCTACAGCCTTCTTACAGACTTAAGCCGGAGCCATCTATTAAGCTGTGCCCACATCCTGATTCATAGACACTATGAGTTAATGTTTTCTGTTTTGAGCTGCTAAATTTTGGAGTAAATAATTATGCATTAGAGATAAATATTACAGTGGGATTTAGTTCCTATTTTATGTTATATATATAGTAGGCAATCAATAAATACTTGTAGAATAAGTGAATAGATTCATTGTAAACAGCAGCCCCAGATGCTTGGCAAATAGCCAGATAACAATGGTATGTAGGGTGCTTGAGACATAGGGGTAGAAACTTAGCTGAGAGTTGAAGGGTGGAGAGACCTTCAGGATCTGGCAGCTATGGGGACATAAATGGCATATAGGAAGTGACTTTAGAGAAGTGTGTAAAAGAGTGGGATGCCTTTAAGGAGGGTGGTTCTAGGCAGAGTAGATAGAAAAAGAGATTATTATGCAGCAGCTCAGAGGCAGGAAGATGCCAGGAAGGGGTATTTCTGAAACCAGAGAGAGGTGTCAAGGGACTGTCAACACATCAGATGATGAAGAGATAGCAACCAAGATTAAGGACTGAACATGGCCATGGGGTGGGGCAGGGAGGGCAGTCATCAGTTAAGAAGATGCTAAGATCATAGCTTCAGTGGAATTGTATGAACAGAAAAAGCAGATTGCAGTAGGTCATTGGATGATGGAGAAATGGAGGTGATAAACATGGTTAGATCAGTAATAGAGGTAGACCCAAAGTAGTAGTGCACTTAAGGTTGAGGAAGAGTTGAGAAAGGAGGGTTAATGTAAGTGAGCTTCAGCGTATTTACGTCTTGACAGCCTGGAGAGTCTGAAGACAGAGCAGAGGGAGCGAATAACTGGTGGAGAAAGATCCTGGAGGGGGGGTGGAAAGATGGAAGCAAGGCACTCCAGCAGGGCATTTAGCCTTGGCACTGAGAAGTGTGTTCAGATAAGGACTTACATTTTGGTTCAACATCTGTCCTGTGCTGTTCTGTTCTGTATTCTCTGTGAACTACTCCAGAAAAATGTGGTTGCTTTTATTGCCAAGTCGCTTAATTGCCTTACGGAATAATGGCAAGCAAGCTAGTCTTGGAGCTTTTGAACACAGAGACGAATCAAAGCAGGAAGAGGTAGAGAAATCAAATAGAGTGATGGCCTTTTCACTGACAGTCTTTTGAGTTGGTTACCCTTTCTTTTGTCATCTAGTAATGGTTGCTGACATCTGCAAAATACTTTTTAAACTAAAAATAGAGAGGAATTGTAGAAAATTCTACATGTTATCATCAAGTATATATGGTTTATGCTTTGCCTTTCCCCCCCCCTTTTGTCTATTAATAAAAGAACTTCTCATGCAAATGCCAGGTCCGGACCATTCTTCAACAGTGCTTCCAGGATTGCTACCACTTCGTACTGTCTAAAAAAGACCTACCAAAAAGGAATGATGGTCAACTTTTTTGGTATTCGTTGGTCTACCACCTAAAACTGCCAATGCCTTTTCACTTGTTTATACTTTATCCTCACACCAGTGAGTTAAGTAGGGCTTTAATGCAAAGAAACTGGCTCAGCAAGGCTTGACTGCCTCCATGCTGCCTGCCTGGGACAGGAACGGAGGCTTCTGAAGCATAATTTGTTTATTCTCACTAATGCATTACGTCACTGTTTCTTAGTCCTACTTATGATTACAGAGACTCCAAAATGGCACTTCCTGAGTGGTCCCAGGGGTTCCTTGCAAAATACCTGTACATTTTAATATATTCATGGTGCATAATCAGTGCTTCAGACTCTTGCTAACAATTACCTCTTTTCTGTGAGTTTGAGAGCACAGCAAACAATTGTGTTATCACAGAGAAGGGAAATACCCATGCACAGAACCCTCAGATCTTTAAATGTTGAATTCCCATTCTTGCCCCACTTCCAACCCTATCCACAAGTCATTCTGCTGTTGGACTAATCACACAGGTACTTGGCACACCTGTTGTAGGAATACATGGTGTGTGTGTGTGTGTGTGTGTGTGTGTGTGTAATTTGAAAAATCAAATTCCCAGGTCTCATTCCAGACTTTGTGAATCAGAATCTGTAGAATGGTGCCCAGGATCGGAATTTTGGTAAACATCAGAGAATTTTTATATATACCCTGGTTTGACAACCACAAGACATTTGGACACTGGATCAGTGGAGCTTCATAGGTAATGAAAGGTACGTTTCTTTCCCTTCCTACAGGGCACATCATTGACTGTGCCTGCAAAGCCAATATGTCACCTTTTTTCTTCTTGGGGACATTGAGAATATAGAAGATATTGTCATTGCCCCACACCTTCAGACTCCTGTCCCAGTCCCTAAGTATTTAGCATTACATACATGCATTCTGGGCTTCCAAATATCAGCACCATTGCCTAAGGATTTTCTCTGACCACTAGATTCCACTCTTCCTGTGCCCAAGGAAGGCTGAAGTGGCATTGGATTAACACACTACCATACTCGACTAACCCTTAAGCAACGGCCAACATGAATAATTGTAAAAATACTCAAGCTTCTTTGACCCCTGGGTGGAATAACCATCGGGGGCATTTCTACCCTGGCTTCCAAAATTCTTTAGTGGGAATAATCTCCAGTTAATCACTGTGATAACTTGCTTGACAATACACTTTTTGTTGTCTCCTCTCCCTTCCCTAACTTACTTTCCCACTCCCTGGCCATTGTTTCCTCGGTTTGCCTCCCAGATTTACATGCACTCAAATATTTGTCTCAGGGTCTTCTGGGAAAACCCAGAAGAGTATCCACAGATTAATGCAGCAGAGCATTTTGAGCCAAGCCTAGAGTAATGGTGTTGGGAAACTCAGAGAAAGGAAAACCAAGAAGTCATGGAAACATGCTTCAAGGAAGAGTTCACTTTTTACCAAATGCCCAAACTGTATCCTCTAGATGTTTAGAGTCATAATCCCAAATTTTAGCTATTTTCTGTTATTTCCTCATACTAACTACTATATAGGCTTGAAAGATATTCCCAATGATTCTTTTTAATTCACAGATTTGTGCCTCTTAATAGAAGTGTAAGGAATAAGTAGAAATAATAAAGTGTGTAAATGGAGAGCATAGTAATGCATACTTTGACCATGATTTACAGATATTTTATTTCTCAGAGCATCTATAACCCACCAGTAACCACTGCAAATGCATATTCTTCCTTGTGAGATTGCATATTTCATCCTAAGTGGCTTAAGTATCTTTACTTATCCATTTGTAATAAAATGACTAGGACTTAAAGTAAGTGCATTTGAAAGAAATCGATTGTCAATATTCTATGCTGCTAATACATGGAACATTTCCCCCCCTGAGGTGTTAGTACATTAAGGCAAAACTATTTATGTTCTGATTATAAATTCATTAACTATTTACACCTCACTGACTTACAACTTTTATTTTTTTCTTAAGTCTCACTTTCAACCTTCATGGTTGACTTTACTGGAACTATTCAAAACACTGTTTACATTTTTTAAAATATATATATTTTGGGGGGTGGGGGGATGGGTTAGCCTGGTGATGGGTATTAAAGAGGGCACATTCTGCGTGGAGCACTGGGTGTTATGCACAAACAATGAATCATGGAACACTACATCAAAAACTAATGATGTAATGTATGGTGATTAACATAACAATAAAAATTATAAAATAAAATAAATAAAAAATATATATTTTTAGTAGGACTTTAGAATATGTACACAATTTTTCTGTCTCATGGCCTTTGGACATTGTGTACCTAAAGAGAGATTTTGGAGATGCAGCCAAGCATGCCATGGTGCTGAAATCAGACTGCTAGTTTTGTAAGCTTTGAACATTTGCCTTTTTCTTCCTCTGAGCCTCAGTTTCCATATCTGAAATATGGGAATAGTAATAGTACCTAACCCAATAGGGCTTCTCTGAGGCTAGATGTCATGTCTGAGGTTTGGCAAAGAGAAAGTTCTCAAAAAAATTTTTTTCCCCTCCTTTTCCCTCAAGTCCTAAGCAGGGATATAATTACTTATTACCTTATCTGGTGGGAGAATAAAACTCCCAATTCACCGTTCAGTCTTGAGTGAATGAAATTGACAAGTGCCTTCTGCTAATGGCCACTCAGACTCAGAACTTACTTTCAAAGCTGGAAGAAAGGACGTTGTGGTCAGCTCCGCACAAACTGCCTCGACAGGTCATTGAGGATTGTGGTGATTTTGTTCTCTTTGTTAGTTTAAGGCAGTCTGGGTGTTGGCCAGAACACTCAGCCCAATATGAAGCATCTAGAGGAGTGAGATGGAATAATCAAAGTGCAGAAAGCAACAGAATTGCCAAGACCACATTGCATTTCTTCAACTTGACCCTGCTGTATAGCTTTTATGTGGAAGTCACCACTCATTTCATCTGAGCAGTTCCCATGTGCCAGGCTTGATGCTGAGGGGCTTCTCTGGGGTTATACCATTTAATTCTTGACACCTTGGTCTGAATCCTAAAACAACTACTTAATAGCTTGGTGACTGTGAGCAAGTTTCTTCATTTTTCTGGACCTCAGTTTCTTCATGTGTAAAATGAAGATAATAATAAAACCTGGTTTATGAAATTGTTATGAGGGGTCCATGAGAATATGAGCGGAGGTTTTGACCATGATGCTTGGTACATAGTAAACCTGAGTCAATGCTAATCATTATTATTGTATCACTACTATTACTAGTGGTAGTACTACTGCTGTCACTATATTGATGAGGATGCTTTAGGTCACTGGACCTTACCCTGGGTAATTTTGCCCCCCAGGGAGAGTATGGAAATATCTGGAGACATTTCAGTTTCTCAGAATTGGTAGGAGGGATTAGGGGGTGTTAGACAGTCAGGGAGTGCTACTAGCATTGAGCGAGTAGAGGCCAAGGATGCTGCTAAACATCCCACAGGGCGCAGATAGCCCCACCACCACAAACGGTTATCTGATCCAAAATGTTAGTAGTGCTAAGTTTGAGAAACCCTGCTTTAGGCCGCATATAATCTTAAATGAGTTTACACAATAACGGACTACATCATCACAAGGAACAGAGAATGCAGCTGTATGGTAGTTTTGAATGTTGACTGACTTAGCAGCTCCTCAATCTCATAGATATTACTGGTTCTTTATTCTTTACTGCTCTGTCATCCTTAGGCTGGTTATAAGGTATTTATGGCAGGTCCAGAGGTCATAACTACACAAGGAAACCTCTGGAATAAGGAAAAATAACTTTTCTATGGTTTTCATTTGAGTCAAGAAAAATGTTTTCAGTAAGTCTATCAACCACCTTTTCCTGAATCATATGACATGGACCCTATGATAATTCCTAAAGTAATCACTTATAAAAAGCCTAGAATTATCATGCTTGAGGATGTGGGTCAGATTCGATATCCTCTGTATTAATAGTTGCTAGTAATATATTAATTATGTCTTCATTATTTTTATCATCATCATCATCCCTATTTTTTTCTTTTCTTTTTTTCTATTTTACACAAAGGAAAGTGGAGGATTAGTGATGTTTAAAAAATCTTGCTTGGTTCACACTGCTATTAAGTAATAGATACATGATATGAAAACAGAATCTGTTACTCCAGAGCTTTATCCACTTCTTTCTTCAAGATATTTGATAGGGGTGCCTGGTGGCTCAGTGATTAGGCATCTACCTTCAGCTCAGGTCATGATCTCAGGGTCCTAGGAGTCTGTATCTCCCTTTCCCTCTGCCCTTCCCTCCACTTGTGTGTGTGCTCTCTCTCTCAAATAAATAAATAAAATCTTTAAAAAAGGATCTTTGATAGTGTTTTTTTGTTTGTTTTTTTAGTGAGAGATCATGTGCAAGTGGTAGTGAGGGGGAGGGAGAGTGGAAGAGAGAATCAAGTAGGCATCATGACCAGCACTGAACCCTCTCAGGGCTCAATATCATGACCCTGAGATCATGACCTGAGCTGAAGCCAAGAGTCTGACGCTTAACCAACTGAGTAACCCAGATGCCCTGATAGTGTATTTCTTAAAGACATACTAAATGACATATAAATTAGCCCACCTTCAACCAAGGACACAACTTAGTCTCTATACTCATTATTGGCCAAACATTTGGAAATCTTTGTTCACTTGATTCTGACCATGCTCAAAATATTTGTTTCCAAAATGCCTTTTATATAAGCAGGCTCCATTTCCATTCTGCAGATCGCTGAACCTCCCTTTTTATTTTTCTTACTCCAAGACCAACAGATTAGGAATCTCTACTTTCATGATGGTAAATCACTAACATGATTCTCTAAGCCTACCTAAATCGTGTATGAGTTCTAATGAACAGAAAGATAAGATACATCATGATTTGTGCTTCATGAACCCAGGTCTGACAAAAAACAGACTTAATTTTGAGTCCTGGCTTAACCATTCACTAGCTCTGTGGGCCTGGCCAAGCCATTGAACTTTCTCCTTCTTTTAAGCTTTGGTTTTCTCATCTATAAAAAGGAAAACATAAAGCTATTTACACCTAGAGTTGTACTGTGAGATTAAATGAGATAATACAATCCAAGAGCTTTTATAGTAAATGCCACATGCTTCTCATTTCTATTGCTATTCTTTTCATCATGATTGTTCAAAATCTTATTTATGTTACCATCACTGCTATCATCATCATTATTTGGGGGATATAGGCAGGAGAGAAGCAGAGAAAACATCATATTTACTATTTCAAAGACATTTTTAAACACTGTGAAAGTTTGTATCTTTTCAGAAAAAGAAAACTCATCCCTAGACACTGGATGGCTCATTCTCACTATAAAATGCTTTGGTTAATATCAAACTCCTGAACTTCATGATAGATTGTGAGTTAGTTCAACCGATCAATAACTGTATATTGAGTATCTGCCATGTGCCCAATGACTGAAGGCGGAATAGAGAATATGAGGTGAAATCCATTCCCCTGTGGTCTTCAGGCTATTTAATTAGTTCATTAGTTGACCCAGACTGTGATAAAGCTTTGAGGTAAGGCTGAAGAATGAGAACTTGAAGGCAAGGCAGGTCTTACATAATACTAAGATTGTGCAAAGAATTTTGCACAATGCATGAATGCATGAATGAATCAGAGTCATTTATAAATAAATTTGAATATAGTATCCTTTCTTCAGTGACTGCTATTGAAAAGTATCCTTTGGGAGGAGAAACAGAAGGATGGTTGATTACTTCAACTATTTTTAGCTTGCTTTTTTCATCCTTCTCCTATCCTAATATACCATTCATCATCCTAAAAATCCTAGAGTACTTTAGAGTAACCTACGAATCTCTAGAATTCACTAGATGTTTACAGTGATCATCTGGAGAAGGTCTTGAACAGATAGAAGATAACAGTAAAATGATCATTGAAGCATCAGTGAAGGCAGAACAATGTCCAGGCCATGGGTGCTGAAATTATGGATGGTAGGTCTTGGCATGCTTTAGAGTCATTCTCCCCAAATTTCCCTTTTGGTGAAGCAAACATGCCTTTTGTTTCAATTCAGGGCCCTTTATGAGCTTGCCCTAGCCTCCATCTTATCTTTCTTTCCAGGAAAAGAGAATTTATAGGAGTTTTCCAGGTTGGAGAAACAGCATATGCAAAGGATTGGAGACAAGTAAGAGAAGATTATCCCCAGATCATTGGGTCACCATAAAATGAGAGCCAGATAATCTAGAAGCTTGTAACCCATGTAGAAGACTATAGACTTTATCTTAGGGGGCCATGAGGAACCATAGGAAGATCCTAAGTTTGAAAGTGAGAAATAAAATTTACACTTTAGATGGATCTTGAGCACTTTGAGCAGGGTTATGCACTCTCAGCCAACTATGAGGCTACAAAGTCATTCTCTCCTGCCAGCTTTATGGAACACATTTTGACATATGTTTAGATCACAAATTGCAAAGTATTTTTCATGCCCAGCAGGAGGAGCCATAGTCTCCATGTTCTTTATCACCACAGCTGGGCAAGGTCATGGTCCTGGGTTGTCCCAGGGACTAATTCAGCACCCCTCACTACCTAGAAGAGGCTCAACATGGGGGAATGACAGAGAAACTCTGCCTGGAATGTGAGAGATCACTGTGAAAAAGAAATGAAAACTTTCCAAATGAATAGCATAATAGCATGCTATATTGATCTTTACTCTAATTTTGTTTTAAATTGTAATGAATGTCTTCCTCACCCATATTAAAGCTTTCTTACGCCACAAGGCAACACAGGTACCAGTAAGTTATGGCTGATACTCAGTGCTAATATATCTAAGCTTATTTCTACTCCAAAATAAGTCAGAGTTGACTCAGACTGACCTTGATTTTGAGATAGTTAAATATGTTTTATTTCATTTCCAACAGAGATATATATTAAAAATAATAAAAGCACCCAGTGATTACCCATTTTAATGAAACAACAGCCAGTGTTTTTGCCTTGAATGATGGCATTCATTTTTTTCCCCTTCTGGAATAAAAACGAAGGAGCACAGAGAAACAATTCCTGTTAGTGATTTTGCACAAAACATTATATTTCAACAGAACTTCTCATTAACTGCCATTTATTTCTTCTCTCATTATTGATAATTTGCTTTTAAATTGAGAATACCTTTTTTACAACCCATCTTATCTCCCTGCACGGCTAGACAATTACATTTAAATTCGGTGGTTTTCCCATTGTAAACAGTTTCTGGAGGAAATGATTACATTGTTACTAACCCAGATTTATGGCTTCATTGTGCTATCAGTGAAGGATAAGAGACTAGTATAAAAGGAAAAAAGTTGTTTACATACAAATATATTATTATCAAAGAGAGTCCTAAGGAAGCATGTGGTAAAACCCAACCCAAATTGCAAAATCATCTACTGGGACCAGTGACAGGGATGCCTTTCTGGATTTTGCAAACTTATTTTCTCAAATGATGATAAAATATTGTGTTTTAAAAAATTCTAGTTGCCATTAGGAGTTTCCTTTCTTTGTTTTATTCTAATGTTGGAAGAAACCCTAGCCTGACAGGATTGCAGAGGAACTCCCATAGAGCCTGCTATTCGTAGGCACTGGGAAATGCTCACGTTACAAAGCAAACACATGCAACATGGTCTCTACTTTTGGAAATCTCACAGCCCTACTTGGAAGAGGAGCCATACTGCAAATGCAAAAACAATCAAAGGGGTGGGCTGGAAAATGAACCTGAGCCTCAGATCAAGTGTATAAGGCTAGAATCTGGCCTTGTCCAATCCCAGTTGCCCCTTAGAAGGCAGGGTAGTGCAGTGGTACATCCCATGAAATTAGGAAGACCTGCCCGGAAATCCTGGCTCCTTTCCTGGCCTTCAGCAAATTATCACTCAATAGCCCTCAGACCTTCCTATGCAGCATAATCACCTAAAACGTTTATCCAGAAAAACAGCAACCCCCAAACAAACAAGCAAGCAGTTTCTGGCTCAGTGAGTCCAGGGTGGGACCCAGAAAAGAAGCATTGCTTTAACTTCTCTAAGCACCTGGTTGGGGAAGCCATTAAACTTACAGTACCTACTTCATCAGGTTGTTGAGAAAATTCAATGTAAATGTTTCAAATAGCATCTGGCAAAAAAGTAAGTGCTTATTAAGTCACAGGGATGCTGGCACTAAGGCAACTGCTAAGAGGACAGTCTCTCGACCCCTCCAGACTTAGCGCCCAGAGCAGGATTAGGCGGTCTGCAAGAGGCATGCGCAGGGGCCACAGTGCACACTCACTTCCTGCAGGGTATCCGGCCCGCATAACTTTTTGCCTCTTGGATAGGGCTCCATCCATGTCTGGCTGCTGGATTTAGATTAGCCAGACAACTTTTCCCAGACCAGAAGTAGATGCGTCAAGAAGCTGCCTTCACTTAGCATTTCTCCGGGGTGTTTGTCTACTCTACTGTGGGGGTCAAGATGGAGGGAGGCGCTGGTGCTCAAAGAGCGAGTCCACTTTGGGACAAGGACTTGGGGACGTGAAAGACGGGATCATTACCCCCACTTCCAAGTCTCACCCCTTCACCTGTTTACACCTAGGCAAGGGGTCCCCTGCGGACCCCGGTTCTGCCCTCTGCTGCCTGCTGGAATCCGGGGCTGCACGCGTGACAGCAGCAGCGGCCCTGGCGAGGGGAAGGGGGAGGGGGCGCTCCCGCTCGCACCGGATTATTTTTGGCTCCGCAGCCTGGGCTGCTTGCTGACTGTCGCGCGCGCGCACACTCACTCTCTCTCTCTCTCACACACACACACACTCTCACACATAGACACGCGCGCACACGCACATGAACACATTTTCTCGCTTGCTCTCTCGCTCCACTCTCCTTTGTTTATTTTCTAATCTGTATTTTTGTTTGAAGATCTCCTTTTCACTCTCTACTGCCTGCCTGCAAGCGCTCTCGCGGGCTGACCGGGTGCACACCGCTCCCCTCCATCACCCCAGCCCGCCTCCTGGTCTCCCCAAGCGCGAGCGCGGGGTTTGAAGGTCACCTCCTTTCCAGTCCCCGTGCGAGCCGCGCCGCCGCCGCCTCCTCCAGCTGGAGCGGGTGGCACAGGCGGCGCTGCCCTGAAGTGGTTCTCGCAGCAGCGGGCTGCTGCAGCAGACAAAACCCGGGGTCTGAACGGGTGGGAAAACCCAAACTCGCGGAGGGAAATCCCTTCCGCTTCGCCCCAGCCCCTGGCTACACCCGCGGTGGGGTGGGGGCGCTCTGCCAGCCCTGGGGACGGGCAGAGGCAGCTGCGGCCGGACCCACGCGTGCGCCTCCGGGACAGGAGGAGGAAGGAAGGAACGAGGCTCCCCGCATCTGGAGGGGACAGACGTGCGCCCCGCCCCTGCGTCCGGAGTAAGAGAACTCTGAGCCTCGGACCCAGGCAGAGCGCGGAGGAGCGGACGGTGCCTCGGCACTGAAGAACCTTGCGCTTTACACACCCTGGCAGTGGCCGTGAGAACCCGGGCTGTCCGGACCCGTGCCTTGCCCAGCTGTGCCCAGCCCGCCGCCCAGGCAGGGGCGCCAGGGCAGGGCTGACCTGCCCGCGAAGTTGCGGACGGCGTGGGAGAAATCTGCACCCCCTTTCGCCGCCTCCAGCTCATGGTGAGTGTGGCTGGGGGTGCAGAAAGCGCAGGGGAATTGGAGGGTCTGGGGACGCGAGCGGAAGGCGACTGGAGCCGGGCTCGCCGGGAGTTCTAGGTAAGTCCAGGTGGAGTCACCGCCCCTGCGTCCCCCTTCCCCCCAACGGGCACAAAGGATCCCACAGGGGGAAGAGTTAGGTCTCCGAGAGCTGGCCTTTTCCCAGCGCCAGGCTGGACATACTGGACTGGGAACTTTTTCTGTGCTGTAGAGAGATCTCCGTGTACGTCCACGCAGGGGGCCGAGATCGTGAGTCCTAGCGTTTCACTTCCATGAACACGCCCTTCCTCACCTCAAAGCGCCCCTGAGGAGTGTCAAGGCTGCCTTGTCCGCCCTCTGGGAGCGAGTCCCAGGTGCCGGGAGCGGCGGGAACCTGCCTGCGCACTTTGGTTAGTCTCTCCGGCCGGCTGGAAGCGAGCTTTCAGTGCGCCCCGGGTCGCTGCCTTCTCCACTGCCTTTCTGGAGGTCTGAGGGAGGAGGCACTTCAGTGGCCTATGAGTGGGTTTAGAAACGCAGAAGCCCCTGTGGGAGGTGGGGAAGAGGAGGGTCGCTGAGCTGGAGGGAAAGCTTCTGTTTAGTGGTACTGGCCTAAATGCCCCCGAGATGTCGCCGCGCGCTCAATCCTGGGGAAAGGGGCCAGTCTGGGAGCTCGGGACTTGGAAACTCCTGCCTCACCCCTTCGATGTCTTAGACCACTTCACCCTGGGTGTGTGGTTGGGGGGTGGGGAGGACCCCGGCGGTAGCAGATGAAGCGATGTGGGAGCGCAGGCCCGGGGTCTCCCCTTTTCCGTTTTAATTTCTCAGCTACAGGGATGGAGATGAGGGCGGGGTTAACCGGGCTTTGTTTCCACGTCCCTGCTGCCTGGGGGACCACCTGGCAGGGATGCTCCTGGAGCTTCCAAGGCTCTGGGTCTAGGGATCAGGTGTCACGGAGAGCCCGGAAGCTGCCTGCGTGGGAAGGAAGGGAAAGACCCGCACGCACCAGGCCCAGGAACTACCAACTCCATCGCTGCCGCCAGGGAGCTGGGGGCCCTTCACTTAAGCGCGGGCAAGGACCTGGGTGCACCTGCCTGCCCAAGCAGTGTATGGGGCGGGGCTGCTCACGTGCTTGGAAATCCACGCCTGGTGGTGTAGGGGATTGGCGCCTAACCACGGGTCTTCTCAGTGGAACTTGGAAAGAAGAGGGGGAGGTGTTGCGGAATAGCTTTGGGCTGAAATATGATGCGCCATAACTTGAGTTTTATTTTAAAACAGTAAATGATTATTTATTTATTTACTTACTTATTTAAATCCCATGTGCCCCAGCTGGTGATCCCTCCCAGCCCTTGTCCTAGTTCATCTACCCTACATTGCCCATTTATCTTCGTTAGGGGAAAAGAGAGAGAGAGAGAGAGAGGACCTGAATCCTTTCAATTTTTAAGTGACCACAGAGGACCCGGCTGGAGACACAGGAAGATTTATTTCTGGTCAAGGTCTTTCTTCTTCAAAGGTAGAGGACCTGGGGCCTCTAAAGGGTAAAGGTGGTTCTGGCAGGGGTTGTCCTGGCAAACAATGGGACTGACTCCAAACCTTCTTTTTGAAGGAAGAACTGGATTCCGAGGAATCCACTGGGTTTTTTTTTCCTGCTTTTTGAGGGAAGCAGTGGGTCCAGAGGAATCCGCTGGGTTTCCCCTAAGTTAACTCATGGTTGATTTGGGTTAGGAAGAAATAGGCATCATTTGGTAGTTTTCCCGGGTATTTTAAGGTTTCTCGAGAGTAGAGTTTTACCATGGAGAAAAGTATAGCCCACCCCCACCTGCTGGCAGTGTGACCTTGGGGAAGTTACTTGACTTCTCTGTGCCTCAGTTTGTTACCTGTTAAATGGGAGTTTCAGTGATAGTATTGGCCTCGGAGGGCTTGAGGGAGAAATAAATAAGGCAATAAACACTTAGAACAAGGTCTGGCACATGGTAAGTACCTGTATAATTTTTTTTTCTTCCCCCCCCTTTTTTAAAGATTTTATTTATTTATTTGATAGAGACACAGCGAAAGAGGGAACACAAGCAGGGGGAGTGGAAGAGGGAGAAGCAGGCTTCCCGCCGAGCAGGGAGCCCAATGCGGGGCTCGATCCCAGGACCCTGGGATCATGACCTGAGCCGAAGGCAGACGCTTAACGACTGAGCCACCCAGGTGCCCCCCCTTTTTTTCTTAATCAAGTAGATTACTCCATATTTTCAACCTTACAGACACTGGGTGGGAGAGAAGGGGGCAGGCGTTTTCCCTTACACACACACACTTTCTCTTAACAGATGAAATGGAAACAAAAAGGGAGGTTAATCGTAAAGAGAGGTTGCTCAGCAGAAGCCTCAGTCTCTTTGAGATAAAGTCTCCTCTTCTTTCTCCACAAGTGCTGAGGAGGGTCAGAGACAGGCAGCCCATCCCAGACAGGCTGGGATGGAGGTTGGTGACCTTTGATGCCATCTCAACAAGCACAGATGCCCTGAAATTAAGTTTTTGTAGCACTTGTGCATTTCTTCTAATCAACAGAAAGGCCTGCTTCTTTTCAGCCTCCTGGGATGGAAGCATCTTCTCAGTTAATCTTACTTTCCTCAGAACACACTGTCTTTTTAATATCACCCTGTGGTCCCAGAGTTTTCCACTCAGAAACAAGCCAAAACGTGGGTCTGAGCAGATTTTTCCTCCTGGAATTGACCCACTCTGCTCTATTTTCTCTTCATGATAATTGATGCTATTTTTTTACCTACTCCTCTAAGGTCTGAGCACAGGCCTTTCAGACATCCTCATGTCTCTGATGAGTTTTTTTTTTTTTTTAAACAAGTTAAGCCTTTTCAAGCCATACCAAATCGTTACAGTTTATAAAATTCCTTTCAGATAAGGTTTTTTTGTTTGTTGTTTTTGGTTTTGGTTTTTTTTTGCATCCAGAAAATTGGGTCTGCTCTGCATAAATATGTCTGGCATTTCACCTTTCCAAAAATTAGACCATTTTATTTGCATCCTTTAAGCTGATGTGTGGAGTAATGAACACATTCCAAGAGGGAAATCGGATCTGACACAGAAAATACTTTGGGGACACAGTGATTTCCCAGTGGCGTGTATGAAGACTATTGAAATCCAAGTGCATTTGCTCTGAAGGACACAGGGCAGCTAGTCCCGCCTTTGCCACCCAACATAAAAGCTATGTAGTAAGCATGCTCCATAAACTAATATTGGTTGACTTTCCTAAAATCATCTGGCAATTTGTCACATGCACATTCCCACATATTGCCCGAGAGAAAACTTTGTTATACCAAAGACCTCAAACATGGAGATAATGTTTTTAAGGGAATCTTGAGGCTCTCCCTCATGCCTACCACCATTATTTAAAATACTGCCTCAAGGCACACATATAAATATTAAAACTTTAATTAAAGAATCAATCAGTGAGGGAGCTACAAAATGAGGGGCACCCAGCACATTCAGGTGACTTCAACAGAACATGGTTCTCTAGATTGTAAGGTCTGAGGGGTCTTATGGATATGACACATGGGGTTTTAAGGAGAGACAATCACCCTCATGTTTTGTATCTGTAGTTGCTATGAGCACCATCATTACCATTGGTTTGTTACTGGTCACTAGACACAGGCAACGGGGATGTCTGTCTTGGGGAAAGGAGTGCCTGATGCAATAAACACTTATCCAGGACATGCCACACATCAGACGTTCTGCTCAGGGAGTGAGGCCAATGGGAATGTTGCCCTTTTGGGGTTTCTATTGTCATGGGGAAAGCCAGATAATAAGAAGGGGATGGAAATGTATTTTTGTAAGGATAATGACAAGGGATAGAAAAATTATAATGTGACAATATGGTAGAGAGTGACTTGGAAGGGCTTTCCAAGGAAGAGAGATTTGAGTAGAGATCTAAGTGAAAAGAAGTAGCTGGTATGTCTTAAGCTATACATTCATCCTGTGAGTATTTATTGAGCATCTACTATGTGCCACTGTTCAAAGCACTTGAAATACACAATGACCAGTATATAGAGATACCCCTGTCATGGTGGAGTTTCCAGTCTAGGGTAGTCATCTGCATGAAGAAAATTTCAGAGGGGTGCCTGGGTGGCTCAGTTGGTTAAGCATCTGCTTTTGGCTCAGGTCATGATCCCAGGGTATTGGGATTGAGCCCCAAGTCGGGCTCCCAGCTCAGGGGGGAGTCTACTTCTCCCTCTCCCTTTGCCCTCCTCATGCTCTTTCTCTCTCTCTCTGTCTCAAATAAATAAATAATATCTTTAAAAAAAAAGTTTCAGAGACAGGGAATAGCAAGTGCAAAGGCCCTGAGGCAGAAGCAACAATAATATTATAAGGATGAAGTTGGGAATATAAGTAGGTCCTTGAGCTTTGGTAGGGGGTCTGGATGTTATTCTAATGGGAAGCCACTGGAAGGTTTAATGCAGAGAAATTCCATGATATATTTATGGTTTAAACATTGTGGAAAACACAGATGTTTCTGAGAAGAATAAATAAACAAGCATGCCTTCCTGGCCAGCCAGCTTTTGTGTCAACGGTCGGATTCATCTCCATATTTGGTCCATAGACTTCCTGGTATCTGGAAGGGTAATCCGCACAACATCTAAGAAATTAAACTTTGCTTTTTCCCCTCTCCTTTGGGAGTGAGAACAATGTCTTCCATTCAGGGAGAAAGATTAGTTTAGAGGATAAAAGAATCTCAGGTTTCTCAGTAACGCTGTCTGTGGGTGCAATACTGAGCATATATCTGTATACACTGGCTTAGTTCTTTTCTCTTTGCCCCACATCCCACCACACACATCTTCCCAGTGGCTTGGTCGGCATCTTTCCTGCATACAGATCCCCTTAATTGATCATCTAGTAGGTTTCCTTTCAGATGGTGGCCACGTGGTTCTCCCATTGGTGGGTGTGATGTTGGATACTGACAGGAGGAAGAGGGTTGCTTCCTGAGAGCTCTGAGTATAGTCAAGATCACCCATCTTTGGAGGCTCTCCTGGCCTTGGAAGGTGGAGGTATGGTTTGGTGGAGGGTTTGGACATCTGGATAGTTCAGTTTTCTTCCCCGTCTCTCTTTATGCACAACCCTGGAAGTCTGTCAGTTACTGTTAGATACGCTGTGACAATAAGAACTGTATATTTTGAACACTTCCTACACAGTACAAGTTGTGCTAAGTAATCTGCCTGCATTGCTACGTAGTGAACTGTGCTTTTCTGGCACGTGATCATCTCCCTCCCTCACATTTCACCTTGTTCACTCCTCACTCATCCATCAAAAGTCCCTTGCTCAGGGAAACCCTCCCTCTTTTCCTGTGTGGATTCTCCTTCTTTACAGTTATCCCAGGGGCAGCTTTCTATTTACTTGAGTGATCTGTTTTATCTCTTTCTCTTACTGAATGGTAAACTCTAGGTGGGCCATGCATGCACCTGATTCAGACATCACTCTAATCTTAGCATCTAGCGTGGTGTATGGCACAGGGTAGATGCTTGATATGGAAATAGTGAATTATTCCATTTGGTGCATCTAACACACTTTGAGATGGGTTCTCTTCATATCTCTATTTTGTGATAGATTGCAAGATATAAGGAGGCTAAAGCAATTTGTCTCAGGACACCACAGCAGGTAAATGGCATACCCAGGACTTTGAACCTGATGGTCTGAGTCTGTAGCCCATCAGCTGCTGCTGATTGCATTGCATGTTCTGCCTCTTTCTCTGGCTTTGTAAGAGGCTAGGAAGGGAGAAGGTGGTGCAGTGCAGAGGTTAGGGGGACCTTGTGGCTTAGCTTGAGTTGCTCTGAGAAGTGATGCTGAGTCGATCAGAGGGACAAAAAGAAAACAGGGCACCTGTTTCTATTTGCTGCAGTATTTCTTTTTTGTTGTGTGAGAGTGGCCTGCATTGGTGCAGTCTGTCTCTTGCTTTGCTATTCTTCTCCTTGGATCCTGAGAGCCCCAGGCTGCTCACAGCACCTCTGGCCCCTATTCCCAGGCTCAGGCTCTAAGTATGATTTTGCAGGGAGTCTTGGTGCACCTCTCTGGTACAGGCAATCCTTGGGTATAATACACCCGAGGCTGACAGTGCTCTGACAACCACTCAGTGCAGCACGCACACCACTGTTCACTCCACTGAAGCAGGATCACTCCATCGTCTGAGTCAGCTCCCCTTTCATTTCTTCTAAGAACAAAATTAGACCTTTGCCAACATAATAGATAAACTTGCGTAATCACCTTGCTCATTGCTAGGCCTCTTTTTCCTCAATTTTCTCTTTTCTGTGAATTTAATTTTTTTTAATTTTTTAAAAAGATTTTATTTATTTATCTGAGAGAGAATGAGAGAGAGCACGAGAGGGAAGATGGTCAGAGGGAGAAGCAGACTCCCTGCTGAGCTGGGAGCCCGATGTGGGACTCGATCCCAGGACTCCAGGATCATGACCTGAGCCGAAGGCTGTCGCTTAACCAACTGAGCCACTCTGGTGCCCTTTTCTGTGAATTTTAGAATATATAGTCAGAGATGAGGGCAGGGACTTAGGTGTTTGAAATTGTCTTCTTTGACCATCCTCCATTCCATAAGAGCTACCACCTTTTGGAAGCACCTTCTGTGGGGGGCTTCACACACTGCGTTTCACCAACTCTTTATCACAAACCCTTTATTATCTTCTTTTTTCAGATAGGTGAACTGAGATCCAACAGATAAGTTGTAGACTCAAGCAATTGCTTCTGGAGTCCTGTGTTTGTCTCTTCTGTGCACGGAGAGGGTGTGCTTGGGTGCTGAGGGGCATAGCAGAGGAACCGTTACAGGACACTCAGGAGGTAGGAGGCAGTGCACGGTACTGGTTAAGAGTTTGGAATCACACTCTCTCGATTCATTTCCCACTTCATCACATTCTAGCTCCATGACCTTTGGCCTTAATTAACCTCTTTGTGCCTCAGTATCCCCCTATACGTGAAGGTAAGAATCATCCCTACTTTGCAGGGTCAGTTTAGTGATTGATCAGCCTTGTAAATTACTTCAGCAAAGGGCCTGGCACGTAGTATGTGTTTAGTAGGGGTGCTTGCTATGATAATAGTGGCAATTACTGTTGTCATTTAATAATAATGATATCATTATTACCATTATTGCTGCTGCTAGAATTTCACAATTCCTCTAGGCAGCAAATTGGCTCCGAAATGTGATTCCTTCATTTTCCTTTTGACTGTAACCAAGATGATAAATTGAGAGTGAAGGGGAGGAACCCAGCATAGCTGCAAACATATACTTGAAGGAGTTGACAGACCTGAGTCGCTGTATGGAGTTCTGCCTGCAGAGGACTGCTGACAGTGGCCATATGCACGAGCTCTGATTGATTGGCAGAGAGAAACACTAACTTATTAGACTCATTATGAGAAGTGACAGAGCGGGGAATCAAGAGGCTGATTCAGCAACAGTGGCCCTAGCTAGATCCCAGTGGTGCTAGCTGTGTGTCTCTTTCCCTTGGGACACGCCCTCCGTCTTGATTCTGGGGTCATTGCTTATATTCGAGAGTGAGTCTCTTAATGAGGCCCTGGCAATGAGCTGCTCCTCCTTAAGTCTTTCTGAAGGGAAGCCTGGCCTGTGGCGTGGCTCATGGTCACGGCATTGTGAAGAACACATCTTTTCCTTTGGCAGTCTTAGAAAGCTGAGTTCAGTTTAGGCTGCTGCTGATTGCAAAGGCTGATAATGGAGAGTTCATGTGCAGAAATTCCTCCAGGGAAAGAAAATAGTTCTCATTTGCACAGGTTGGGAAATTTCAGGAGTTTCCTTGGGGGGGCAATAGAGAGGGTGATTGATACCTGTCTTTAAGAACAGGGGACTCTTCCTGGCAGGGCTTCTCATTTCTCATCTGGGGAGTTTGGTCAGTCTGAATTATAGCAGGTAGGAGGCTGACTAAGGAGGTGATGACACATTGACCTAAGCTAATGGAGTTACTTAGGAGTCAGAAAAGCTTTGAAATGACCAATCTCCCTGAGAACAAATGGTGTGAGAGGACTCAGGCTTGAGAGCCAGCCATACCCAATTTTTTTGAGTCCACATTTTGCCACTTTCTAGCTATGTGATCTTGGGCGAGTTATTGCACCTCTTTCAGGCTCCATTTCCTTGTCTATTAAAGGATGAATGCTTCTACCTCTCTCACTGAGGATTGGTGCTTCAGAGTGAGGTAGGTTAAGCAGTTATCCCATAACCACCTCAGAGTAGTCCCACCTCATTGTTCACTGACCTATAGCATTCAGACAAGAGTTTTCACTCCAAGAACTACTCGAAGTCTAATCTGTTTGAATTTGCAATAATCTTTAAAAGTACATAACAAGGACAGGGAACCATTTACCCCCACTCCATTAACGGAGTTCTACTGAATTGTGCTTTCTTGCTGTTGGCTTGTAATGAGAGATTGTCCAGGAAAGAAAGCCATTTGATCCCATGTTTAAAAAAATAGATATTATATATACACACAGAAAAAGAATAGATTGTTTAAACTAATATTTAAGTGTGGTTTTAGCATAGCCGAAGTGAAAACATAGAGACAAATGAGGGGAACCAAGAAAGACAGCAAGCTCTGAAGAATTGAGGCTTCCTGCTATTTGCTGTGATGATATTTCTGAGGACTCTGTTGGCTAACAACTGTGTTATCTTTGGGTTCAGGGTTGGAAAGAAGTTTTCCTTTCCTGAGGTATTGGTTGGTACTTACGTACCAGACACTCTTATGTGGAACAACTGATCATGTTCCCTTTTCACAAAGCCAGCCAGGAAGCTCAGATCTGATTTTAGAGTCCAATCTTGGTAGTAAATAGGATTTGCTTGTATAGGTTTTGCATATTAACCTTACTGTCAAGTCCATTTTACTTCTCTGTCTTTAATTTCCACCTTTTCTTGTAAATTCTGTTGCTTTTTTATTTTTCAGAAAAATAATCTTTACAAGTGTTAACCTTAAAAATAAAACAGGTATTTTACCAGCAAAGAAGAGGTTTGTCTAGGAATGGCAGAGAATTGCAATTTGGGGCATGCATGCTATGACAAAACCATAGGCAAGTCCCACAGACAAGGGAGAGGAACATTATGGAGAAGGAGGAAGTTGGAAGAGGTTGTTTGGAATGAAAGTCCATTGGAGAGAAGCAAGAGTTTAGGGTGATGATGGCTCAGTGGCTAAGCTGCAGGGTTCGTGGATTACTTGTAGGAGATGCAATGTGCATTTTTCCCTGTTGGGATCTGTAATTGATGGTTCTTTCATTTTGACAGTTCTGCTGGGGTCTGTAATTTTCAATTGCTCCTGTAATGGATGTCTCTTCCTACCTCCCCTTCTGTCCTCCTGACTCCACTTTATTGAGGTCTTCCTTTATTAATTTTCACACAAAATAAGTATCTGTAAGATAGGTGGAAGTTAAAAGACATAAATAAATGAATTACAGTCCTTTAAAACACCAGGAATCCCCAGAAGATAGGACAATATAGTACAGTGCTTGGTATTCTGAGCTACATCAGGAGTAAAGGAGTATTATTTTCAGTCCCAGCAGTGCAGATAGATAGGCTTTCTTATTTTCTCCCATTTTTTTCTTTTTAAAATTGTTTCCCTGGAGCATTACTTATGACACATAGGGTCACTTTTATGGGGTTGCTCATTGCCTTTCTGATGTGTTGGGTAAACATTTTGAGATCTGTGCTCTGTGTCAGGCACTGTGCCAGGCCCTGGGAATATTGTATTGGGGTGATACATTGACCAGTGACCAAGACCAACAAGGTCTGTGTCTCATGAAGCATATTCTGTAGTTGGAGAGACCAATAGAAAACATGAAAACAAATAAATGGATAACATAATTATCTACTGCAAGTATTAAGATGGAAACAGAACAGAGCAGCATAATAAAAGGGTGGATGACCACATTATGCAGGAGGGTGAGGGAAGGTTTCTCCAAGGAGAGACATTTCGGTGACATTTAAGCTGAGACCTGGAGAACGAGAAGGACCAGGTTCTATAAGGAGGATTGATGGAGACAGAGGAGGAGGCCATGGTGAGCACCAGTGTGTTCCGGTAGGAGAGCATTCTGCATGTCCTGAAATCTGCAACGTGGCCCCTGTGCCTGGAACAGCCACAGCCAGTGAGTTGATGTAGCCAGAGAAGCTGCGGAGGCCAGAGCTCGCTGCCTGTTCTTGAGACCCGATGTTCTTTTTCACTGAAGTGGGTAAGGTCTTTGTACCATTACTCACAGGTGTATTAAAGGTGGGAAAATAGCTCTGAGGGTGAGGGAATAACTTCTGGGAGCACCTGTGG
>NW_027397075.1:10907923-11090206 GCF_003265705.2 Callorhinus ursinus | reverse complement strand
GTGTGTGTGTGTGTGTGCGCGTGCACGTGGGTGCCGGTGTGTGGGTTGCAGGAGGAGTAGAGGGAAAAAAGGACAACAGGATGGTGGTGATGGTCGGCTCTGACTTGTGAGCCTCTGGGAAGGGGGAGCCGCGGCAGTCAGGCATTCTGCCTACGACGTCTCTGGGACATAGCTCTGTTTAGATTCAAGTCCTCCCTACACCAGCGCTTATTTGGCAGTGAGAACCTCTGAGGAGGTAGAGCCAGATCCTAACTCTAGGAACATTACCTTCACAACATCCCTAAAGTTTAATGAGAAAACGGAGTTTGTTTGTTCACCTTAGACCACCCCTTAATTGCCCCCTCATTGGCTCTGTGTCACTAATGGAGATTAAAAAACATTGGGAAAACCTTCTGGGACTTGAGCATTTTGGAATCTCTTTTCAAGTCTTTTGTTAGCACAGCAGAGATCCTTTTGCTTCTTTTCTAAAGTTAACATTTTCAGTGCCCTCCCTTTTTATTCACATGTTTGGTTGTGCTTCTGCTTTGGTTCTGAGAGCCCTGAATGAATGTTCAGTTAGTTCTGTGTTCCTTGCTCTTGCAAGTGTAGGTAGAGCACTTGCTGCCCTATGTCCCTCCTTTGTTCACTGTTTGGAGACTAGGATTGGTGAAATTCCCTTTTGTAGAAATAAAATCAGGGGAAGCAGCTTGCAAATTTAAATTGCCTCCAGTGTAACTCTTATACTTATTAAAAAAAAAAAAGTAACATTATTCATTCCCTAGAGCTCCAGACTGCTTTACCGAAAGAAGGAAGGGAACCCACTCCAGAGGAAAGAGGCTCCTGGGCTTTCATTCCTTGATGGTCTTCTCTTTACATAATTTTGGGGAGCATGTTGGGGAATACTCATTTTGCCAGGCCACAAACATACCTCAGTGTGGGAGAATAAATGGAGAGCAGTGTCTGGAACAAATGCTTGTCTTAAAAACAGTTTATGAAATGCCAGCAGATGTCAGTGTGCCCTTGCCATTTAATTTTTTTCCCTTTTAACTTTTAAAAGCAACATTAATTATTTTCAGTACTTAAAAAACAAAACAAAACAAAAAGCATATTCTCATACAGTCATCAATTAAGAGACCATGAAGAAACTTTTTTTTTTTTTTTTAAGGTCTGGGAGGGAGACCAGCAGAACTCATTTCATAAGGTGAATCCTCTAAATCATCTAACTGTGTGATATAATTTTGTCTTTTCCCAGAATAGTGGTTTCAAAATTCAAAGCCTAGTGTAGATTTTATTTTTTTTCCCTTCCCTCCAAGCCATTGTTCAGAAACTAATAATAGCCCAGGATCCAGCTCAGCTTCTGAGAACCGACTGGCTCTGCTAATTGATACAGCTCTTCATTCAAAAGCTAGAGTTTGCAAAGGCAGGTGAGGGGAAAGGTTGGGTATAGTCTCAGAATTTGTCATCTGAGTTATAATGAGAACCTCTTGCAGTTCTTGTTGTGAGCACAACAAACTAGGTGATAATAGTCAGCTCCTCAGTGGACATTTTTGGATTAAAAGTTCGGGGCATCTCTACAGAAAAAGATTTGACCAAATGATTTAAAATTACTCATTTTTAGGCAAGGGATGATTTGCTAAGCATTTACAAAAGTCAAGTGCAAAAGAAATAGGCTAGTTTTGAGGCAGGGAATGATGTATTTAACAGGGCATATTTGGTGCTTCACTTTATTTAACAGTTTGGATTAAAATGGCACAATACTAAACAAAAAATGCAAGAATATGCTGAGGAAAATATATGCCCTTCTTGCCTTCTCTCACCAGACACAACTACTATTATGATTTCTCATGTATCCTATCAGATTATGCAGATACACACATTTACACCGATAGAAGATAACATAAGATATGCATAGTTCTACTCTTTGCTCATATTTTTCAATTTAAAGATATATTTTAGGGATTATTCCATATCCATACATATATATCTCTCTCCTCCATTTTGTTGATGGATATATAATATTCCATTGCCATATTTACCCTCCATTATTTAATTGGTTTCCTTTTGCTGGATATTTACATTATTTCCAATATTTTATTATTTTTTAAAGATTTATTTATCTATTTTGAGAGAGAGAGAGTACATGCATGCATGCCCATGCATGGGGAAGGGCAAAGGGAGAGGGAAAAGGAGAGAAGCAGACTCCCTGCTGAACATGGAGCCCAATGCGGGGCTCCATGTGGGGCTCCATGGCGGGCTCCGCAGGAGGCTCAACCTCAGGACCCTGAGATCACCAACCAGGCCAAAACCAAGAATCAGGTCCTCAACTGACTGAACCACCCAGGTGCCCCTCCAATATTTCATTATTAAACTGCTGCATTGAATATCCTTGACCACTACCACCACCTACACATGTAAGTTTATCTATAAGATAAATCCGTAGAGCTGCAATTGCTGGGTCACAGGAGATGTACCTTTAAGGTTTAGAGACATGCCAAATCTAATGCTTTGGCTAAAATGTGCCTTTGTGTCTTGGTGGGTGAGTGGAGTTTAGATGAAGCCATAGGGTGGTTCTGGTTCTGGTTTTGTAGCCTTGGTGCCAGGCATGTGGCTCTTGTTACACATTGTTTACCTGATGAAATATTTTGAGGTTCTTGTTATTCCTCTTTTTGTGCTAACACATTATATCTGCCAGGTATTTTGCTAAGAGATTTAATTTCATTTTCACATTCGGTCTTGTGGAGTAGACCCTGCTGTCATCCCAGTTGCAGAGATGGGGATGTGAGGGCTGAGAGAGGTCATGTGCTTTGCTCAGGGTCATATGGTTGGTGGTGAGGTGGGGGTTTCATACTCAGGTTCCCCAAGTTTAACCACTGTGCTATGTGCTGCAGTGTGTTTTGAACAGCAGAGAATATATTGTTGACTTGTACCAGGGTTTAACCTTGACACTCTTTCACTATTGACATTTTGGGTTGGGTAATTTTCTGTTTGGGGCAGGGGGGAGGCTGTCCTGTGCTTTATAGGATGGTTAGCAGCATCCTTGGTCTCTACCTTTTAGAGGCCAGTAGCACCCCCCTCCTCCCATTGTAGCAATCAAAAATGTCTCCAGACGGTGCTGTGTGTCCCTGGGGCAGGGGTAATGTCCCCATTTGGAAACCACTGATTCAGATAAAGAGCAAATGTACTCTGGGGACATATTGTAACACTAGGGACATGGATTTGAGGAGACATATAGTGGCTGATGTCAGAGTATCTTCCATTCAATTATCCCTGCTCAGGGACACCCATTTTTGTCCTACTCATGGTAGAGCAGGTAGGCTGCCCCTCACCTTAAACACCAGTCAAGGAAGAAACGGGAGGGTATGCTCAAGCCACTGTCATGCTCCACTCAGATCCACAATAATGTTCCCCAACAGGACTTTGTCTTTTAACATGTAGTTTAGAAACATCCATGAAAAATTGCTTGGTAAAATAGACTTTTAAAAAATCATGCTCTCAAGTACAGCCCAGCTTATATATTATACAGTCTCTCTGTGCATTTTCATTCAGTGCTCAGTAATGCTGTACATCAAAATGGCAAGCATGAGGCCTAAGTGACAGTACCGCATTTATGTACACATGGCAGACATTGATAATCAATTCCTTCCCCCTCATCAGATACACTTCCTTAGAATTCTCAATACATCACTTTAGGCGTATACTATCAGCCATTTGGAATTACTATGTGAAATGAAATTTATTAGCTATCCCTATTACACGGTGCCTTTTTGGCCAAGAAGAAGGATTATGCCTTCCAAAGAGGCAGGCTTATCATGAGGTATTAGCTGATTTTTCAGTTACTTCGAGAAAAGTACTTGATGGATATGAAGAAACATCTATTCTTAAGGCATCTGGAATTAATATCCTGTTTTATAAGAATAATTGGGCAGCTGGGTGTGCATCTATATCCTGGGCATTTTACATATGCTGCCCTCCTGCTGATTGTTGTTTGTATTATAATATCCTTCTCTCCCCCACCAAAAATAGTCCCCTACCTTTAAAGCTCCATGAAGCAGCCAACCGAGGGCGGAGTGACATGCTTTGTGTACAATGAGAACCGAGACAATTCCCTTAGCAAAGGACATTCAGAAGCTGTGGGATATTACTGGAACTGTGTCACTTCCCAGCATGGTGCATGTGTGGAAACCTTATAGAGCAAAGGGACTGGACCATCCAAGACTTCCACGAGTAGAGTCTTATTTACAAAGGCACTGAGGTCACGTTGCTCTGGGAGGGAAACCTATATTTAAGATTTGAAAATGCTTTTAGGTGGCATCTTACAACCATCCCTTCAAGAATAATGTTTTTTTTTTAAGATTTTATTTATTTATTTGACATAGAGAGAGAGAACAAGTAGGCAGAGAGGGAGGGAGAGGGAGAAGCAGGCTCCCCGCTGAGCAGGGAGCCTGTTGCGGGACTCGATCCCAGGACCTTGGGATCATGACCTGAGCCGAAGGCAGCTGCTTAACCGGCTGAGCCACCCAGGTGCCCCAAGAATAATGTTTTACTTTTTTGCTTTTTTGGGGAGACTGGGATTTCCACAGAATTGTTTGCATAAATTTAGTCACTTAAATTGCATGTAAATACCCATCACTGAAATAGTTTGTAACTCGTCTCCTGTTTCCGATCCTAGGAAAACAGGTAAAAGTAATTCTGGAAGGACAAAGGCACTGGGTCAGAGGGCATCTGTTTCTTTCTTTGGGACTGGTAGGAATGTTTCTCCACTTTTAGATGGCTTAGTCTCTGCGAGATAGGGACAAATAAGACAGATTATTGTTTCATGTTTCCTCTTCTGAAAAAAGTATTAAAAACTTGGGGGCCACTGATGGGCCTGTAGTGGTTTACTGAAATTGTTTTCCAAACGGTAAGAATGAATATTTTTATCTGGCCATGAAGTCCATAGCTTTTTATTTTTAAATCAGATAGATTCTCAGAGGGCTGTGGCACACAAAGAAAATTAGGAGCCCACCTTTTTAGAACAATAACTGTCACACCTATTTTACCGTGACCTGATTAGGCAGGGAAAAAAAACCCTTCACTCTTCCTGTTTTAACTTTGTGGTTGAATTTTGGGTTCAGAGGTGATGGGGAATGGGCAAAGAATTCAGTGGCAATGTTGAAGGTTCATGAAGCAACCATATTTGATGAGAAAGATGTATACCTCTGACTTGGCAGAGGGAATATGGTGTTTATTTGAACCACAACCTCTCTCTGTCTTAAAATCAAATTACTGAGAAATCATCAGCCAAAAATAGAATTAATGCTGAGGTGTTAACTAAAATACCCGTAAGAGGCACCTGGGTGGCTCATTTGGTTGTTGCCAACTCTTGATTTCGGCTCAGGTCGTGATCTCAGGATCCTGGGATTGAGCCCTGTGTTAGGCTCTGCACTCAGTAGGGAATCTGCTTGAAATTCTCTCTCTCCTTTTCCCTCTGCCCCTTCCCCAACTCTCTCTCTCCTTCTCTCTCTCAAAATAAATAAATCTTAAAAAGAAAACACCCATAAGACCCATAGTAACAAGGTCATAAAACATCAAATGGAATACCACTCGACAACCCTGATGATCACATAAAATCAGAAAGTTAGAAAGTCCTTCCTGAAAATTGCAGGAATTACAACCATGTGCATGGGCATCTGCAGGAAAACATTTGCAACATTTCTGTAAGGTTCTTGATGGCTAGACTTATTAGTACTTACTAGACTTATTAAATGTTAATGATCATTTTCAGTAGACCTGTGTTTATTTTTCAGTACTACTACTTCAGTAGAACAATACCATTGGTATCCATTGGTCACTTATAAAAACATGAAAGTTTGTAGAATGCATTTCAGTGGTGCATAATGCTAATGAGATGAATTCTGTTTGGGCTTAAGTTCATGGCCCATGGTGAAGACTCTCTGGGCCTGTATACTCAGGCATTGTAAATCCCACTGTGGGGGGTTTGGGAGGATGGGAATGGAGAAATTTCCCGTGGGATCTCCATTCTACAGCTAGCCCCATTTTATCAGGAAGGCTCTGAAAACCATATTTTCTAAATTTTATTTTGTAAATTATCAACAGGCTTGAGATACACACACACACCCACACCCACACATGTACAGTATATACACATGCATTCCCTTATGAGCATTTTGGACCCAAATCTGTATTTATGTCATTGTGTATGTCAATTTCCCTATCTGCACAATTTTAGAATATCACTGTTTAATAAAAGGTAGTGGCCTTTCAAATCCTCTTCATTGGCCAACCTGTTTTGAGAGTGGTTCATTAGCTATTACCTGTTTAGGCAGTCTATATATTTATGAGGCACTTAGTGGGGTCTTTTGTGACCTGTTATTTTATTAAGCAAAATAAGTTCATTTAAATGGAACCCATTTTGTTTGCTTTAGAGCTTTGATTCTTTTTTTTTTATAAAGATTTATTTATTTTTGAGAGACTGAGAATGAGAGAGAGAGAGAGAGAGAGAGAGAGAGAGAGTACATGAGAGGGGGGAGGGTCAGAGGGAGAAGCAGACTCCCTGCCAAGCAGGGAGCCCGATGCGGGACTCGATCCTGGGACTCCAGGATCATGACCTGAGCCGAAGGCAGTCGCTCAACCGACTGAGCCACCCAGGCGCCCTAGAGCTTTGATTCTTGACTTGGATGAATTCAGAAAAACTAAGAATTATTTACCATTTGGTTTGGATTTGCGGTTATCCTCCATATTTGAAGTCACAACCAACAATCCCCATAGATTTGAGTGACAGTGGTTTTCCATAGGCACAGATTTCATTGGACCCTTGCCAAGAGGCATCTTTGGTTTTCTGTGCATCAATTTCTATATGTGGACAAGCAACATAATATCACACCCTAGCCAATGTTCTCTGCTCACTTTATGCATCCTGGTTTGCAAAAAAAGTAAAAAAAAAAAAAAAATGCTGAATCCCACAGAAAGTTTCCACTTCCCAGACCAAGCTGTGCACATAGCAGGGAGAAGAGACCAGATGGCTTGTGGGCTGAAATCAGCGGAGAACCAGCTGGGATGCATGAGAGGGCATTTCCTCCTCTACGTCCCTGGGAACCTGGTCAGGGCAAGTCCTGGAGCTCTGATCAGGACAAGAGATGTCAACGTCAAGACCTCTGTCTGGCTCACAGGACCCTTGGACAAATCCGAGTTGGATTGGAAACTGGCAGAAAATCTGAGGATGAGCTTTTAGTTTCCTGTTTACTGAAAAAAAAAATAACATGCCAGTGTGACAGAAGGTTCTAGGGTAAAATGCTGATGAACAGGAAATAACCGTATTTCCCTGTGTTAGCACCAGCTTGGAGACTGAAGTTCTATGATGAGGGCACATAGTTTGGGTGGTTTTAGATCCCAAAGGAAAGCATTTTTTTTCCATTTAAAGTGAAACCTTTTTTTTTTGCCACTGAATAATTAGGGATTTCTTAGACTGCCAACTTCTGTGACCGTGATTCCTAACCCCAGTTTTGACACCAGCATATTCAGTTATTTTGAGGAAAGCTACACATTTTTCAAATTCACTCATCTCTGATCGTTTTTTTTTAAGTGCTTTTATGGCTTTTACTTTTTTGGTTAATGTTTTAGTTAACTACTGCTGCATAACAAATTAACCAAAAACATAACAGCTTAAAGCAATAGTCACGTGGCATCGCAGTTTCTATGGGTCAGAAATCTGGAAGAAGCTTAGTTGGATGGATTTGACTTGGTCTTTCATGAGGTTTCAGTCAAGATGTTGGTTGGGGTGCTATCATCTGAAGGCTCAACTAGGGCTGGAAGCTCTGCTTCCAAGCTCACTCATGGGTTAGTTAGGAGACCTTAGTTCCCTGATAGCTTTTGGACAGAGACTTTAATTCCTTACCATGTTATTGTCTCTCTGTGGAGTTGCTTATAACATGGCAGGTTTCTTCCCCTAAAGCAAGAGATGAGAGAGAGCCAGTGAGAGAGAGCCAACAAGAGAGAGGCCTGATGACTTTTTTTTTTAATAGTTTCCCCTATTATTAACATATGGTATAGGTGTGGTATATTTGTTACAATTGATGAACCAATATTGATATATTTTTATTTACTGAAGTTCATAATTTACATTAAAATTCACTCTGAGTTGTGCAATTCTACAGGGTTTTGAAAAATTTTTTATTGTGGTAAGGTATACGTAAATTTACTATCTTAATCATTTTGGGGTGTACAGTTCAGTGGTATTAGGTATATTCATAGGGTTGTGTACCCATCACCACCATCCATATCCATAGCTCCTCTCCTTTTGCAAAACGGCAACTATACTCATTAAACAGTAACTCCCCATTTCCATTCTCCCAGCCCCTGGCAACCAAGAGTCTACTTTCTGTTTCTGTGACTAGAATCATACACTATTTATCTGTCTGTTGTCTGGCTTATCCCACTTAGCAAAGTGTCCACAAGCCTCATTCATATTGTAGTATGTCAGGTTTTCCTTCTTTTATTTATTTATTTTTGAAAGTAGGCTCCATGCCCAAAGTGGGGCTTGAACTCATGACTCTGAGATTAAGAGTCACATGCTCCACCAACTGAGCCAGCCAGGCACCCCTCCTTCTTTTTTAAAGGCTGAATAACATTCCATTGTCTGTACATACCACACTTTGCATATTCATTCATTCATTCATTCATTGGCGGACACTTGAGTTGTTTCCACATTTCACTTATTGTAACAATTCTGTTGGTTTTGACAAACGTGTAATGTCATGTATCACACACCATTACAGTATCAAACAGAATTGTTCAGTGCCCTAAAAACCTGCTGGGCTTCATCATCTCCTTCTCCACAGACATGGGAAGCCACTGATTCTTTTTTTTTACTCTTTTGCCTTTTTCTAGAATGCTGTATATTTGGAAGCATGAAGTATACCACCCCAGTAGTTTTTATGATAAACCTCTGAGTCACACAGCATTATTTCTGCCTTATTCTATTTGTTAGAAGTGAGTCCAGCCTACACTCAAGGAGAGGGTAATTAAGCTCACCCACTTAAAGTGGGGGGAAGATGAGGAATTTGTGGACATATTTTAAATTGCCACAGTAAAGAAAATGAGACAGTAAATGCTAGCATTTATTGAGCATCTACTGTGTGTTGGGCACCATGCATAGTGTTTTGTATGCACCATCCTTCTAACTCTTACACTGAGGCCATTAGGTTGCTGTCATATATATCTCCATTTCTCAATGTTAGAACTCTTCCTTTCCCATGTTGCACATCTTTTTTTCTTTTTAAGATTTTATGTATTTATTTGAGAGAGAGAGAGAGAGACAGAGTGCATGAGCTTGAGTGGGGTGGGGGAGGGGAAGGCAGAGGGAGAGGGAGAAGCAGGTTCCCCATTCAGCGGGGAACCCAACACAGGGCTTGATCCCAGGTCCTGAGCTGAAGGCAGATGCTTAACTGACTGAGCCACCCAGGCACCCCAGTGTTGCACATCTTGTTAGTAGAAAAGCCAGGATTCACACTTTGGTCGGCTTCACACAAAGCTTACATTCTGAAATTATGTTGCTTTCACTTAGTGTAGGGGAAATCTAGGTCAAAGCCTTAGATTTAGGGGACAAAATATCAAAAAATGTCAGGAGATGCCACCGGGGGACAGTGTCAGACAACTTCCAGTTACCTCTCCAAAGACATTCTTTATCCTTCTCTCCAATATATTAGTTTCCTATGGCTGCTTAACAAATTATGACAAACTCAGTGGCTTAAAACCACACAGATTTATTATTTTAAAGTTTTGTTGTTCAGAAGTCCAACACAGATCTCACAGGGCTAAAATCACAGTGTCAGCAAGGCTACCTTTAGAAAGCTCTAGGAAAGAACCCCTTTCTTTGCTTTTTCCAGTTTCTAGAGGCTGCCCATATTCCTTGGCTCATGGCCCCTTCTGTCTTCTGACCCAGCAACATTGCATCTGACTCTCTTCTACCTCTCTCTTCTACCTTTAAGAATTCTTGTGATTACATTGCACCTGACCAGATAATTCAGAACAAATTTCCTTATCTTACCGTCAGCTGATTAGCAACCTCAATTCAATAAGCAAACTTCATTCCCTTAACTTACAAACCTAATACATAGGTACTCACAGCCTCCTGGGATTAGGAAGTAGAAATCTTTGGATGGAGCCAGTATTCTATCTACCAAGTCTACCTGCTCTTTTCCCAGGAAGCTGATAAATAAGGACTGTACTCACGACTCCTTTGCCCTTGGATTTTCATTGGAGTTCTGCGTATGGGGAGTTTGGGCAGGAGGTTAGAGGGACGGCATTGAGTGAGGTTAGGCATTTACTCTTCTGACACCCTCCCTGAATGCACCCTCCCAACACAGGTCGCTGCTCCAACTCATTGAGCAGTATCCTTTCCTTCTAGAGACCCCCTTACTGTTCCTTCCCCTCACCCCCTTTTGGCCTAGGGATGGTAACAGCCATGCTGTTACTAATTTGGGACTGCTGCACATCCTGTTTGGTTTTCCTACACTCTGCCTACACCTTTGAAAATAGTACCTCTGTAAGTAAAATCTCCTTAAATAATCCAAATTTGATTATGCCATCTGTTTCCTATGGAGAAGTTGACTGATATAGCGACTAAGGATATTCATATTTAAGTAAAAAAAAAGTGTTTTAAATTAGGGCAAGCTGAATCTTTCAAAGCATGATACTTAACCCATTGACAAAGATGTTGACATGGAGCCAGAATCCTGGGGTGGCATGTTGCTTTCAGAAACCAAGTAAAATTTCCATGTCGAGGCAATGCTTTTTGACTACTTAACCAAGAACTTTTTTATGATGTTGAATGTTCTCATTTTGAGTTCTCTCATGGTGTCTGTGTTACAAAAGGTAATGAGCTGAAGAATCTCCCCAAATTTTGGTGGGTCATTGTCCTTGTCTTAGAAGACCTGATTCAAATTTAAAAGATAAAAATTCATTGTTTTTAGAATCCAAACAGTTCCACAGGTGAACTAATGAGCTAATTACAGATAGCAGTTTGAAAACATTGGCATTCCACAAGTAAACAGCATCTGCCTTTGATTAAGGTGTGAAATTTTAAAAAGGTGTGAAGTTGTGGGTAATATCTGAAGATGTTCATGTACTTCAGGTGGTTTCCTTTTTTTTTTTTGAATTGTGGAGGAAATATAATTAAATGTCTTTATATATGTGTTTCTATGATAACCATGAAAACTAACACACATCAGGATACTCCCTTGGTGTGATAATCAATCGAAGTTGCTTTTCCCATCTGGGGCATTGCCTGGCCCATTATTCCCTGAGCTAGGACTTTGTCACTATTCCCTCATGTTTGTGCATCATTGTTTTAGCTTTGGAATAATAGTTCCCTCTGCATCCACATACACAGAATTTGCAAAATTTTGAGATAGTTGTCTTTATGCTATATCAGTGGTTCTAACTATTGATCGGACATTAGAATACCTAGGAGAGCTTTAAAAAGTACCAGTGATGCCCAGGCCACTATGTCCCCAGAGACTCCAATTTAATGGTTCTGGGATAGGGCTTCTAATAAGCAGCCAAGGTTCAGACCAGTGGAACTAAAGCAGGGCTTTCAAATTTTAATGGGCACATACGTCACCCGAGGATCTTGTTCAAATGAAGATGCAGATTTATCAAGTCTGGGGTGGGGACTGAGATTCTGAAATTATAAACTCCCAAGTAATGCTGATGCTACTGATCCATGGAACACCCTTTGGGTAGTAAGGAGGTAGAGCATTTGGGTCGTTACTGAGAACTTCTTAGGATGGCTGAATGTTAATATGTGGGTCTTTAGGTACTTGAATCAAGGCTCAGAGAGTTCTCTAAGAAGTAGGAAATTATCGTTTAATTTGGGTTTCAAGGTTATAGACTCAGTGGAGTCTTCGATAGGAAAACAGAGCCAAGCCTCTTCACATGCATCAGTTCATTCATTCATTCATTTAGTGAATATGTATTGGGTACCTATTGTACACTAGGCATCTTTTAGTCATTGAAGATAAATCAATGACAAAGAGAAATGAGGTTCTTGCCCTTGTATATTCCAGTGAAGGAAGTAGAAGGAGATACTTAACAAATAAATATGAATCAACAAGAAAAGTAAAGATGGTGATATGGACTGTGAAGAAAATGATGTATTAGGGAGTTACCTTAGGTGGAGGGTGTGGGTATGGAGTTTAATTTGCTATGGATAGGACTCTGATGCCTCAGTCGGTTGGGCATCTGCCTTTGGCTCAGGTCATGATCATGGGGTTCTTGGATCAGGCCCCATATTGGACTCCCTGCTCAGTGGGGAGTCTGCTTCTCCCTTCCCCTCTCCCCCTGGCTTGTGCTCTCTCCCTTTCCCTCTTTCAAATAAATAAATAAAATCTTTTAAAAAAATGATGACTGGTTGCTGTGTGGCAGATGTATTTGAGGAGAAGGTATCAAAAGACACAGGGAAACCGGTTAGTAGACTCTTAGAGAAACCTAAATGAGTGATGGCCATAGAGATGGATATCATTTGGTGATAACACTGACAGATGGTGGGATGAAGGGAAAGGAGGAAGCAGGGGTAACTCCTAGCAATGGGATAAATGGTAGTGATTTGAAGATGGAGCCTAGAAGAACTTATTTATAGGGCATATCAAGACTCAAGAGGTCCATTTTGGATAAGTTTGAGGTGTTTATGAAACTTTCAGGTGTAGATTCAAGAACAGAGTTTATACCAAATTCTAGAGCTATTAGGTAGGGAAGAAGTCAAGCCTAAAGATAGAATTTTGGGGGGCTGTCCACACATCACTATTAAAAGTCATCTTATTGAATGAATTTTTAAGGAGAGAGAATGTAACTAGAGAAGAGTTGATGTCTAGGAAATAATCATGGTTCTGTAGAAAGACTGGCCCAGGGTTAGGGAGGAAAAGTTTGGGTCCATCTTGGCCTGGGTTCCCAGACCTCAACCTCAAGGTAGCCTTTGCAGTGATTTCAATAATAATGGGTATGTAAGCTTTCAGGAAACATTATTTCCCAGACATGGAACATCTGGCTCAAGCCAGTATATTTGAATTGATGTTGACTTTGTCTAGATGTCTCTCTCAGAGGGACAAATTGTGAGGAAACAAACATTATGTTGGATTATTATGGAGGGTGAGAGAAATAAGCTTGTTGGTTCCTTGGCCAGATGTCTAAGTATATGGTAAATGGAGTTAATGGATGTTGGAGAAGAGAAACACATGTGCAGTGCTGGCGTCATTTCAGCAAAGCCAGGCAAGGTTGCTGATGAAGGACCCCCGCTGCTGGAAATGGAGTTGAAGATGTATTCTTGGACCCAAGGAGGAAACACAGAGGACGCATTATCATATGGAATGATTACTTGGCTAATGAGCCTTGAGGGGCAGGAAAATTGACTACAAAACAAATTAAACCAGCACCTGACATTCTAATGTTCTTTATAAACAAGTGATAATGTCAGTGTGTGTGTGTGTGTGTGTGTGTGTGTGTGTGTGTGTATGTATTCCCTTACACGAGCTCACTTATTTTAACCAACTCCATCAAATATTGAGGATTAGATTGACCAACTCCCCCCTCCCCCCTGATTCATGGGCATGATACCATGTCTGAGGATGTGATTCAGCTTTTAGATATATCCTTTCTCTCTGACTGTTCTTGGCAGATGATTAAAGATGAAATTTCTCTGAAAAGCTCATCCCTTTGAATTGTGTTCCTGAGGAAGGAGGCCAGATGCCACATGACCAAAGCTTTAGAAAACTCCAGGATTTTTGGTGATGGGCATGCAAAGCCTGGCTATCTTCCATCTGCAACAAGGGCAGAACCAGCAGGCCACAGACGGAAATACAGAGAAAGAAAAGGAAGTTAGGGGATAAATTCCTCGCAGATGCAATTATTTAATCCCCAAATGGAATGGTTTAGGGTGAGTGAATTCATCGTATATGGAACCTTGTAAGGGTAGGGAGATACTTAGCTATGACAGCAGTTACCACAGCAATGTTTCATATATTGAATATTGGCTGTGTTTAGACTTTTTTTTTTTTTTAAGATTTTATTTATTTGAGAGAGAGAGAGGGAGAGTGAGGGAGAGGGGAAGAGAATCTGAAGCAGACTTCCCACTGAGCACAGAGCCCGATGTAGGTCTCAATCCCATAACCGCAGGATCATGACATGGGCTGAAACCAAGAGTCAGATGCTTAATGGACTGAGCCACCCAGGTGCTTCCAGACTTTGTTTTAAGGGTTTTGCATCCATTATCTTATTTAGTTCCACAACCACTACAGAAGGGCAGGGGGTAACTGTTGCTGTCCCTTTTTTATACATAAATATGTAAATGTCCTAGACATAAAGCAGTTTTCCTTGGGTTTCACAGCTAGTAAATATAATAAGCCAGTCTAGGGTTGGGACTCAGGCAGTTGCCCTCAGCTCTATTTGCAATGAGATGGAGGATATGCTCCCTTAGTAAAGAGAAGACCATGCTACATAAAAACAAAGGCCAAGGTCTTTGTAGGATTTTAAAATAGTTTTAATTTAAATACAGCCATTTATATTATGGTTAATATGTACAAAGAATTTTACCATAAAATTGCCATATAGTATCTTGGGGTGCCTGGCTTGCTTAGTTGGAAGAGCATGTGGCTTTTGATCTCAGGGTCGTGAGTTTCAGCCCCACGTTGGGTGTAGAGATTACTTAAATAAAAGCTTTAAAAATTTGCCATATAGAATCTGATTTAATCCTTATATCAGCTTCAAGTGGTAGGTATTATTTTTATTTTACATCTGAGGAAGTTGGCTCAGGAAAGCTGGTTGGCCAAGGTCAGGCAGCTATACTTGGCTGAGTTGGGATTTGAGTTCTGATCTCTGGCTCTGTTACTCATACCTTTAAACATTACTTCTTACTACAGTAATATAAGCAGAGAGGTGTTTATTTTAGTCTCCCAAATCCACTGGGACGTGTAGCCTGAGTTCTCTGTACCTTTTGAAGTTCAGTGATTTTTGGAAACAGCAATACAACTAACTTAGAGATCTCAGATTTCTTTCTGATGATCAATGCTTCTGAATTAGCTCTAGCCTCTCATGCTTATTTCTCTTTAAAAATAGCTCATCGTCACCAGATACCAGTAACCTACCAAATTGCGATTTCTTCTGTTCTGCCACTGAAATTTCATTATTTACCGCTCTTGGTAATAATACTGGAGACACATTTCTGGATTAAAGTATGTGCCTTCTCAAATGATGCACCCTGGAAGGTTATTATTAATAAAGGTAGTATTAAAACACCACAAATAACTCTGTAACCTTGCTTGGGCTTAATAAATTCCCTGCAGAAAATTATTTGCAGTAAACTCTTAAAATTCAGCTCACTTTTAATATACTGTGGCCTTTAGTGACCCTTATCATTCATTACATACCAGTGACCTTTACAGTGTTGAGAAGGGTAGTTGCAACAGCTTTTGGGTATTAATACTATAAGAGGTAGATATGGTTTTCATTCTTTGCTACTGATAATTAATTCATGTACTTTAAAGGCATTGCATTATTTCTCGTATGACACAGTCTGTGATGGTTTCATAAGGGCATGGAATATAAATGGTTATCTTGGCTAAAGTGGGTTTCCATCATTTTTAGACACTGAGTTCTACAGCAATACCTAGACAAGGACTAGGCTTTGAAGGAATGATACCAGGCTGTAGGGCACTTGATCATCATCACCGTATATCATCTTCTCTAGATTTTTATAAGAGAAAATTTTTATTATGCAAAACATAGAGCATATACAAAAGTAGAAAGAATAGCATAAAGAACCACCAGATAGCCCTTTCTCAGATTCAGTAATTATCAAGGTATAGCTAATGTTGTTCCATCTATGCCCTTGATCACTCTCCCTCCTCAGGCTCATGTTACTTTGAACCAAATACCAGACATCCTATCATTGTTTCCATAAATATTTCAGTTTGCATTTCTAAAGGACAAAAAGGCTTTTGCTTCTCTGTTTTTAATTTCGATTTAAATAATTTAATTTTTATTGTAGTAAGAACACTTGGGATTGATCCTTTCAACAATTTTTTAAGGGCACAATATAGTATTATTAACTATAGGTACAGTGTGGTACAGCAGATCTCTAGAACTTACTGTCTTTCCTAACTAAAACTTCATACCCATTGAATAGCTACAAACCATTTCACTCTCCCCCAGCCCCTGACAGCCACCATTCTTCTCTGTTTCTGTCAGTTTGCCTATTTTAGATCCTTCATGTAAGTGGAATCATGCAGTATTTATCCTTCTCTGTCTGGCTTATTTCATGTAGCATAATGTCCTCTAGGTTCATCCATGTTGCTGCATGCGACAGTAATTCCTTCTTTTTAAGACAGTGGATAATATTCCACTGTATGCATATAGCACGTTGTCTTGATCCATTCATTCATCAGTAAATATTTGGGTTATTTCTGTATCTTGGCTATTGTGAATAGTGCTGCAGTGAACATGGGAGTACAGATACCTCCTTGAGATCCTGATTGCAATTCTTTTGGATAAATACTCAGAAATGGGATTTTCTGGATCATATGGTAATTCTATTTTTAATTTTTTGAGGAACTGCCATACTGTTTTCCATAGTGGCAACAACATTTTGCATTCCCACTAACAGTTTACAAGGGTTCCAATTTCTTCATATCTTTGACAACACTTATATTTTGTTGTTGTTGTTTTTTATAATAGTCACCCCTCACAGCTGTTACAAGTCTTTTTTCCTAACATAACCATAATACCTACTAAAAATTCCTTAAAATCATCAATTATTAATCATTAATTAAGTATCCAATTTTCTCATAAGTATCATTTTTCAATAGTTTATTCAGAACAGGATCTAGATATGTTCCATTCATTGTGCTTGGTCGATATGTCTTAAAAAGGCTCTTTTAGTCTGTTTTAAGGATCTTTTAATCGGTTTGCATGTAACATTTTTGTTTGTATTTACAGTTTTCTTTGTGGTTGTTTTTGACATTGTTGAAGAAAACAGATTGCTTTTCATGCAACATTTCCCACATTCTGGTGTTTGCTGATTGCATTCCTGTGGTATCTTTTCTCTTTTCACATGTTCCTTTGTCCTTTGTGTATCTTTTAAATTGGTAGATGGTTTCTGAGTCTTGATCAGATACAAGTTCAATTTCTTCTGTAGTTTGTTCTTCTAAGAAGAGACTCATAATATAAAATTGTCCTTTTGTGATGCTATAACCATTAATGCTCAGTATTTAGGTTGATTAATTCTTAAGGGATTATAGAATGATGATATTCTAATTTTATCTTTCCTTCTTCATGGATTTACTGGAATACTCCTTAAAAAGAATTTCTCCAGTCTACTATTAGGCTGTTCAGGGGTACAGCTTGTCTAAGAAATATAGGAAAAATATTTGATTTTTGTTTTTAAATTAATGAGCTGGTTAATTTACATAATTCAATGGTGGCCATGTATTTTTTAGTATTATTATAAACTCAAGGACTGAAGTGATTATGTTTATTGATGCTAAGATTTTTCAGTCTTTGACCAGTAGGAACCTCATCAGGTGCCTTGTGAGTCCTTTTGACATGACTCAGCTTGTCTTTGACGGCCTTCTTGCCATCATGTAGGTCAGGATATTCCAGGTACATCTTGGCATGTCCGACCTCAGACCTGGGATGATCCGTTATCCAGAGGCGTTCTAGTCCCTAATAGTATTTCAGGATCATAATCTAGGTACTAGGGATGTTCTCTGGGTCTCGAAAAATCCCATCATCTCTTCCTCAAACAACCGTCTTCCATTAGCTTCATCTTGCTCAACAGTCCCTGCATCTATGCAGGTCCTCAGGCAAGAAACTTCAGAGGTACCTTTTATTCATGTTGCTACCTAACTGCTTGCACCCTCCTCTCTCCCCAGTTCCACTGCCCGTGTCAGACCTCTACATTCCCTTTCCTGGAGTGACAAGTTTGACCCCTAACAATTGATTTGAGCCTCTGGTCTTTCTCTTACCTAGTTCTCTCTCTACTAGGGCATCTGAGTCTCTTTTATGACAAACAAAACAGAAAGGCACAACAGAACCAAAACTATTCTTGCCATGCCCTTGCTCAAAAACCTCCTATGACTCCCAGCTGCCTGTAGAACACCACCATGCGCTAACATAGCATTCAGTCTGTTCCAGCTCTTGATGCCCCTGCGTTTCCAATTCAGTAACCTGCCACTTCCTTCCATTTCATTAATGATGGGGATTTATCCATAGCTCTCCGAACTTTGTTCATACTACTCCCTGTGCCTAAGATAGCTGTGTTCCCTTCTCCCTACTTCACCCAAGTACATGCACAAACTGAGGTCAAGACTGTCTTCAGATGCTTCTTTTCTGTGAAGCCTTGCCCTGACCTCCCTGACCACAGTGATTTGCTCCCTCTTTTTTGTACTTTTAACACTGCTTCTTCAACCTCTGTGTGCCTTGGTTTCCTAAAATCCGTGAAGTGGGGATAATAATAATAATACCTACATCATGGAGTCTTGGGTATATTAGATGGGATTGTTTATAGTCCTTAGAAGTGGCTTGGGTACACTGTGAGTGCTTCGTAAATATCAGTTGATCTGTTGATACTGTTAGCAGTAAGCTGTTTGCAGTAGCAATGTTTGTTTATGCTGCTGTTACTGTCATATATCCCAGCAATTTTACCTGGGTCTAGCCTTTCCTCTAAATTGGAACCTTCTTCAGAGCAAGAGTCATATCTTAGCAACTTTTTAAAAAGATTTTATTTATGTATTTGAAAGAGCAAACTCGAGGGAGAGAACACAAGTAGGAAAAGCCGCAGAGGGAGAGGGAGAAGCAGACTCTTGACTGAGCAGGAAGCCCGATGTGGGGTTTGATCCCAGGACCCTGGGATCATGACCTGAGCCAAAGGAAGTCACTTAACCAACCGAGCCACCCAGGTGCCCAAGCAATTTTTATTTTTTAATCCTCAAGGCCAAACAGTGCCCTGCACACAGTAGGCTCCCGGTTACTATTTGTCAATTTGTATGTCGTGTATATAGTGGGAATTATGCATGTAATTCCTTCCCCCAGTCTTGCATCCTGGTTGGAAACAGTAAACAATGAAATAATACCATCTGATACAAAAAGGTGTTGAAGATCAGGAAGTGCAAAGAGTTTGAAAGAACAGAAAGAGGGAAGGATGGGCTAAAGCCAATGGAGAGTGCCTGGTCTTGAAGAAGGGGTTGAATAAAGAGGAGCAGGGGGTTCCTTCTAGGAGGGGAAAGAGTAAGAACATAAGAGTAGGCTTGAGAGGAGGCAGTACTCTCAGTGTCTGAATCTAAACAAAGAAAGAAAATATTTCATTGAATATTAGTGAATCAAATAAAAACTGAAATGAAAATAAACATGGTCTTAGGAAATTAGAGCATCAGTCACAGTTTTATCTTTTGGGGCAAAATAATGTATTAAATAGTCATATTCACCACTGAACCCCAGACGAAGTTGTCAATAAAACATTATTCTTTTTATAATCTTACCCTACAGAGAAAAGAGCTGTTTAATCTTAGATGGATTCCCCAGTGTCTTAGTCTGTGCCTTCCTTGTACACTCAAGATGATGCCTCTTGGTGATGGTTTTAACTCAGGAAACTTGCAGAAGTGTGTGAAAGAAGCTGAAATCTCAGGCTCCTCCCTACATACCATTGTTTGTTTCACATTTTGGTTTGTACTGATCTGCTTATTAGGAAACGCAATATAAAATGCTGAAAAAGGGCAGGCAAGAATTATAATGATTGTATAATATATATATTATATATGACTTATACATAAATATATACATTTATATAAATATGTGAATAATATTATAATTTTATAATAACAGTGGCTAGCATGTTTTGAGCTCTATTATGTGCCCAGCCCTGGTATAACTATATTTCCTACTGTCAGGTTCCCTGTCTTTCCCACGTGGCTGACATATTTCAGCTTTGAGAGTTAATGCAATGTGTTCTAGTTCGAAGGAGGACTCAGATGAGGTCTGTCTGTTGAATGGTAAATACTATGTGACATCTTGACCATCCTTCATATTGGATCTATGTAAGCACAAACTGTAGAAAAGAATCATGATTTTGTTATTGTTTGTTTAGAACCAGTCAGTATAATGAAAATTCTTGTTCAGGGGCGCCTGGGTGGCTCAGTTGGTTAAGCGACTGCCTTCGGCTCGGGTCATGATCCTGGAGTTCTGGGATCGAGTCCCGCATCGGGCTCCCTGCTCAGCGGGGAGTCTGCTTCTCCCTCTGACCCTCCCCCCTCTCATGTACTCTCTCTCTCTCATTCTCGCTCTCTCAAATAAATAAATCTAAAAAAAAAAAATTCTTGTTCAGATCTCTAGCTTCCATCTGCCCTTGACGTTTAGGATGTTTCTGAACTTGAAACTCACAGATTTGCCTGCATCTTCAGGTAAAGATTTGTCAGTTGGACATCATGCTGCTGTTGTCCACTGGCTACTATTTTACATTTAGCTAGTAGCTACTGTTGGCTACTATTTAAAATTTTTTATTTTTCGGGCGCCTGGGTGGCTCAGTTGGTTAAGCGACTGCCTTCGGCTCAGGTCATGATCCTGGAGTCCCGGGATCGAGTCCCGCATCGGGCTTCCTGGTGAGCGGGGAGTCTGCTTCTCCCTCTGACCCTCTTCCCTCTCATGCTCTCTCTCTCATTCTCTCTCTCTCAAATAAATAAATAAAATCTTTAAATTTTTTTTTTTTATTTTTCATAAATATGTGCAAACGGAGCTTATGGAATCGTGTGTCATGGAAGTCTGTTCTTTGGCAAGGGACTGTGTGAGGATGGCATGTTAACTGTATTTCAATAATAAAAAAAATTAAAATCCTAAAGTAAATTTGAAAAAAAGGGAAAAATAAAGTACTGCCTTGTTTATGAAAGAAAGTTTTTAAAAAGCTTAAGTGTCGGAGTCTGGTAAGCAAAGGATTTGAAGCTTGAATAAATCAGCAAATAGCACATATGATTTTTTTTTTCTTTTTCTCTCTCTCCTCCCCCTCCCCCTCTTCTTCTTCCTCCTCCCCTTCCTTTCTCCTCCTTCTCTCTCTTTTATCTTCTATCTCCTTCTCTATTCCCCCTCTATTTTCTCCCCTTAACCCCTTTTCTCTCTCCCTCCTTAACCCATTTGTATTTGAGTAAAGGTCACTGTTGAGATCCCATTGGGACATCTCAAGAAAAGGAAAATAAAAATCTTATGACTAGGCTCTGCAGGGAATTGTCAGGCCAGTCCTCCTTTACTTCTTTTATTCCTATATCCCAGCCCCTGTAGCTGTTACCGGGAGAGGAGACTGGCACGGTTGTTGAGCAAATCAGTGAAAACGATCATTTAGCACCAACGTGGGCAGGTCCTGGTTGTGATAAGCATTAGGAATACAGAAAAGAGATGGTCTGTGAGAGGTATGTCATGAAATCACATCTCCAGCTCTCCTGTTGGTCATTAATACAGGATCACCAGCAGTAAATGCTTGAGACAGTGGCTAGACTGAACATCTCATGAAGAATTAAGATATTTTTTAGACACCAAAAATGAGCTGCATGCAGAAAGAACAAAGACCAAGGACAGGTTAGTCACCAAAGTACTGATGTGGCATTTGAGTCAACTGCTGTTGTATGATACCATTCCTCTAGAGTGAAAAGTAAGTTTGTGTTTGTAAATGCCCTGGTGACAAGAATCTCTTTTTCCTGAAGAAAGAGATCCATGTATAACTGAATTTTCCCAGAGAACATAAGGGGGGGGAAAGCAATAAATCAAGTGAGTTTTTATGATCCCTATAAGCAAAAGCATACTTCAGTTGTGATGGATTGTGATGGAGAGTAAATGAGGTTGCATGGAGGCTGTGTACTAATGTTGGTACTTACAGTGCCTAAACATATCGCGTGCCTCCTCTAAATGCGGCTCATTCGTTGGCTTTCTGTGATGCAGGAAATATCAGAATAATGAGCTGTTTTTCCCCCTGTCTTCATACTTTAATATCATGCAACTGTTTATTAATAAGCTCCAACCCCCAAAGGATTTTTCTAATCCTATTCTAATATCAGACTAAATTTAATAAGATCCATTCTTCTCCCTACTGCATATGCCTCATTCATTCATTTATTCAACTAATATTTATTGAGGGTCTCCTATGGTGACAAGCAGAGGGTTGGGGCTTGGGGAATAAAATGTTGAAACAAGACAGGCTTGGTCTGTGCCTGCAAATGGGGACAGACCAAAAGGGAAAAAGAAGAGCAAAGACGTTGAGCCAAGAATGTGACCAGGCATTTAAGGGCGTATATAGTTTCTCTATTTTAATGACTTCGAGATTTGGGGAAAGACCAGAGCTTAGAATATTTGAAAAAAAAAAAAAAATGGAAGGATTGTCTCCTAGGACTGTGGAGGGGAAATGTCTTGCCGTTTTCTCGTTTTGCTAGGCCCCCTTGGCCTTGTTGAAATTTTACGATGGTTTGCTGTGTTCCTTTGAGGCAAACGTGACTTTATTCAGGTTACCAGAAGTAGGCAACTGCTCAGTTGAATTCCTGATGCAGGACAAGATGTCTTGCTGATGGTGAGGTCAAAGAGGAGGGGAAATCTTCAGAGGGAATGAAAGCCTGAAGCCTTCACTTCAGACAAAGGCCTGACCCAGGCTTTTCACACTTGAAAGGGTGCCGGATTTCAAAGGGGGCAGTGCCAGAGGAGCTAAAGGCAGACATATGGGAAGCCTTGTGAAAAGAGGGATTTTGTTTGAAGTGAGTTTGAGGACTTGATGAGTTTGAGGGTGGAACAGAAAAATGCAACTACATTCTTTTTAATCACAGAAATTCTTGGTATAATAATCTTCTATCAAGAATGTGAGTGTTGATTGGTTTTCATTGTCCCTCCTTCCTCCTAGACATGGATATGCCAGAGATCAGCCTTTGCCAACTTCTTGCTCCAGCTTCGAACTATCTCTTAGACGGGGTTGTTGTTTATGTTGGTTTAAACCTCTAAAGATCCATCTTCACGAAAAGTTATGATGTCCTTGATGACACAAGGCAGTATTATTCAGAAAATACTGAGATCAGTCTTGTATGTGTGTCTGTTCTTCAGTCCATCCGTCCATCCATCATTCATGTTTATATCAAGCGCTGTTCTGCTTGATCACTACCTTGGTATTCCTACCAGTGAAACCAGAACAGCTCTTTCAGACTCTCTAACTGGGGAACCAAGGAAAACAGTGACTGTAAATGAACATCACTTCTCTGCAAAGGAAACGGCACCTGTTCTACTAATCATTGTCCTGCTTTCTCTTTTCATAGAAGTCATAATTTGCACATAAGGAGTTAGGATTTGGCAGAAGGGAGGGTGAAAGAGATGAATAAGTCATCTGGACATAGAGTGAGGGTTTAAATTTTCCCCGGGAGTCAAGATGTCTTTTGGAAATCAACGTAGCTTTAAAGGAGTATCCAAAACAAAAGACCGTAAATCTGATTTCTGAGAGAGAATCTTCACTCAACAGTGGTAGTTATGAACAGGAATTAAACTAGAAGCACTGAAAAGCGGTAACATAGGGAAAGATGCCTGCTTCTTGGTCAGGGAACTGGGGTATGTTGATTTCTAAGGAGAAGGCCTGATTCAGATCTCTCTTTTATTATTTGATTCTTTTAAATGTTCTATTTACTCTGTACTTTTTTAAATTTTATATTTTTAAGGCATGGTGAGTGCTTTAAAAGAGGAATATTCCAAGTTCATGTTTGCTGTGGGGAGGAGAGTTTGTGTTTAAATTGGTTCTCTGGGTAAATAGATATATTTTTGACATGGGAGGTTATTCAAACTGAGCATCTCTAAGTTTTATGTATTATGTTTCTTCTCTCTACGTTGTTTTACTTTTAGAAGCTGAAACAGGGCCTTGGCCATCTGTTTATCTATTTCAGCCAAATTCACCATTCAGATAATGTACATTTCACAACTTAAGCCCACTTAGAGATCACTTTTCACCACTTAAAGAGCATTTAGCCATGATTCCAGGAATAGAAAGTGTATCCTGAGACCCATAATGACTTGATGGGAGAATAAAGGATCATTTGTTATGCAGCAAGTATAAAATTATAACAACTTCCCTCTATGTTTACAGATGAAGGACATTCTGGCTCTGGAAGGGGGGAAAGAGTCTCCACTCTATTTGTTGATTTTCCCACTCTATTTGTTGTCTTGGAAACAGATACAGGACACAGCATTTAAAGAAATAGGTCATTGTCACCATTTGGGCCTAAAATTAGGATTAGGGTTTTTTACATACCACGAGAATGGAAGGCATTTTACTTATTAATTGGGAGGAATAAGCTTGTAGCTAGTATGTACTGAATTTTGGTTCTCAAATTCTTAACCATAGTATGGCCATTTCTTCATCTGGAAGATGGTGACAATAACAGCAGGCCCTTCATAGTATTGATATGGGAGTTAAATGAGTTAATAAATGTAAAACACTTAGAACAATGCCAGGTACACACTGCATGTTCTATAAGTGTTAGCTGTTACTCTAGGCTATTAATAATGCCGTTGGGTGAAGCTCACTGTAATAACCTTGTGAGACCAGCTCTCCTTATGCTTTAGCTTGACCTTTTGCAAAGTATCTCTTCAAATTCAGCCTCTAAATTAGCAGTTCAATATACTTTGATGTTTGTTTCATTCCTTGCTTGCGGTGTTGTAAACAGAGTTCCTCTATGTGAGTTTGTCGGGAGGCAATACAGAATCAGCATCAATGTTACTGATCATTTGCCTACAAGTACCTTAAATCCACCCTTATTATCTTAAGACAAGAAAATATCTTGGAAAGATTCAAAACTATTTTCCAGAACCTGAGGGCACAGAGTTTAATCATAGTACCCACAGGAGAGACAGCAATCAGTTACTCGTGAAGACAGAAAGGGAAGAATCCGTAGGAGTTAGGCCCCACTGTCTTTTCAGGGCTACCTGGGATCTATACTTTGGTCTTCTCTCTGCAGATTTTCCCCCTGCATAGGGCATATGGACAGTCATGGCTGCCCTGCATCTCATCCTGCTCTGCCCACAGACTGATAAAAATCAATATATTCATTAAAAGTTACTGAAGATAGAAACTGGTTGGCCTGGCCCTGGCTAGAAGTCACCCCTAGATCAACCCCACACTGGACTAGAGAAGGGGGGTCTTGATGCCTGATCTACTTGGGCGGGATCTGGGGGAGATGGAAGGGTAGATTCTACAAGAAGAGCTTTTAGAAGGGCAGGGACCCTCTACACTACTACACATTCGTTGACAAGTTAAGAAACTGGCATGCCAAATTTCCAAATGTATTTGCCCAAATAATTAGACTATATCGAACTTGTTCTTTCTCATGTCAGAGGAGAGAACTAAAGTCGATGGGTATAAGTGACAAGGGGTCAGATTTCAAGTGCCAAGGAGGGAATCTCTAAAAATATAAAATTTATATATGTAAATTATATATATAAATATAAAATATGTATATAAGTTACAGATGATTCTCCCTCTCTCTATATAGATACACTATATCCATATCCATATCTTATCCATATATCTATATCTCAAGAGATGTCTCTCTATATCCCATCATCTGTCCATCTATTGAAAGAGATTTGATTGTGGGGGCTGGCAAGCCTAAAATTTATAAGGCAGACTGTCAGGCTGGAAACTCAGAATGGAGGTGATGTTGTAGTCTTGAGGCTAAAATCTGTAGGGCTTCAGCCTGGAAACTGAAAGAATTTCTATATTACAGTCTTGAGGTGGAATTCCTTCTCCAGGAAAACTGTCTTTGCTTTTAAGGCCTTTGACTGATTGGATGAGGCCCACCACACCATGGCCGGTCATCTTCTTTACTTAGAGCCAACTGATTATAGATGTTAATCCATCCACAAAATACCTTCACAGCAACCATTTTAGACTGGGCACCATAGCCTAGCCAAGGTGACACATAAAATTAACCATCACACCATTCTATACCATCTTGATGAGTCGGATATCTTTGGAGTGGCAAAAGGGCAAGAAAACCATCAGGGCTGATGTTTCCACGTGTACCACTTGAAATGCCAACTCATTAGGAGAATAGGTTTCACCTGAGTCTCCCAGGCCAGGCTACATTGCCCGTAGTGTGGACAACAAGAAGATGGCTAAGTCAGTGTGGATTTATTAACATTTAATTTAGGGTTTCTAGTCTGGAGCATGTTTCTGGAAGAGAAATGACAGACATATCATTTGTCCGGTATTCCATCACTAGTCTCTCTCTCTCTCTCTGACATCCTACATCCTTACTTATTTTTCAACCAATTTCTTCCTCCCTGATCCACATGTCTTCTAAAAACTACCGCTCAGAGTCCTCCCTAATTCCTCCCCACACTGGGGCTCTTAAGACTACCTTTTACTCCACTGTTGATATCATCATTTATTTTATATTCAAGGGTGGTATTCATTACAAAATGCCATCAGCATGAGGAGAGGGGGCCTGTCACCAGGGCAGCCAGAAGCACAGCGTGTACATTCCCTCCTTAGTGGATGTCTCCTTCCCTCTTGGTTGGATTCCAGCTGTGTCTTTGATTCATTCCACGTATGTGGTCACTGGAATGTAGACACTTGACAGCCTCCTCATCCTTAACTTGTCTACCTTTATATAGCCAACTGGCCAAGATCTGCTCTTGTCTACCTTTATATAGCCAACTGGCCAAGATCTGCTCTTGTCTACCTTTATATAGCCAACTGGCCAAGATCTGCTCTCTAAAATCTATCAGTTTATTACCTTTACTTTCTGCAAATACAACACATAGTATTTCCAAGCATATTTAACCACATGGTTTTACCTTTACAAACATTCTAACCTCTAACCCCTAACATTTTATTTATTTATTACGTATTCTAATGCATGTCCCTTCTCCAGTATGATACATTTTTCTCCTGATCAATACTACCCATTAAAACTGATCTCTTCATCACTGAAAGTATCCAGCTACATGGTCATCTCTCTACCTAGGATTTTATAAAGGCTATTGCATTATAAAGGAGGTTGGAACAGGTGACCTATAAATTTTTTAAAAATCTTAAGCTATAGGTTTACTTCATATCTATAACTTTCCCTCACACATAATTTTAGATATGCTAGATCTCTAAAAATGAAGACATCTAGAATATTCCAAATGCAAGCATCAGTGCAAAATGTCTACATGTAGTTTTCCATGTCCTTCTCTACCTCTATAAAACCATTCAGAATTTATGAATGATTTTATTAAATTTATCTTTGGTGGTATACTTGAGGAAGTGGGACTGTAAGAGGACAATCTAATAAGAAAATCCATTCTTATATTTTCTACTTGGTCAGAATACATACAATTTTTAGTAGGATCTGTGTGTATGTTTCTGAGTAGTATACTCCTTGATTTTGCCCTTGATCAGTCATTTCCAAACTTGACATTGTATTTGAATCTCACACACACACACACACACACACACACACACACACACACACACACATCTCTGATCCCCAGACATGGAGAATCTGAGTCAACTGATCTGGAGTAAAGCCCAATATCTGTAATTTTGAAAAATAAAAAAATAAAACCCCAACCCATCTTATGGATTCCTAGGCAGGTTTGGAAACCACCACCCATGGTCTGTTCTCCTAGTTCTGGGGGAAGCCGTTTCAGTGCTATCATACATCCCTCTTACCATGGGCAATCTCTTCCCCATGCTGGCTTCCATTGTGGTCATAGATTGTTTCAAAGCCTCTTATATGCTCATCCTGTTTTCACCTTCTCTCCTGTCTGCTTCATCCTTAATTAATTATTTCATTGTGTCCTTAGCCTGCTCAGAAATCATCAGAGGTTTGTCAGCAGCTTCAGGAGCAAATTCTCATCTTTGAGATGGGCTTTCAAGAACCTCCAAGCCTGGGCGCCTGGGTGGCTCAGTTGTTAAGTGTCTGCCTTTGGCTCAGGTCATGATCCCAGAGTCCTGGGATCGAGCCCTACATTGGGCTCTCAGCTCAGCGGGAAGCCTGTTTCTTCCTCTCCCTCTCCCCCTGCTTGTGTTCCTGCTCTCACTATGTCTTTCTCTGTCAAATAAATAAATAAAATCTTTAAATAAAAAAAAAAAAAGAACCTCCAAGCCTTCATTTCTCTTCATTTGGGAGATGACACAATGTGGCTATAAGACCTGGCTTGAATGCTGGCTCCTCTGTAAACCTACTAAGTTTTAGGCGGTGTCATTTCGTGTAATCCTTATGACAACCCTGTGAGATGGATATCACTGTTTTATAGATGAGAAAACTCAGGCTCAGTTGGTTGAAGTAATTCACCTAATTGCTTAAGTAAAGATTACTTGGGGTCTGGATTTTAGCTCAGGTATCTCTCCAAAATGTAGGATTTCTCCAGTATGATGTACTCCCTCCCGATGTCAGCAGAAGGGTTCCTAATCCTGAAAATTTGTAAAGTGTCCTAGGAATGAGATATATTTCCTGTTTCTTCATTTTAATATTAAGAAGTGTAATTGAGACATGGTAGTTGTGAGGGTAAGTGGAAAGCACTAATTAAAAAAACATTCCAATTTCTAAGACTGGAGAACATCAGCTATTATTGAAAATGTAGACATTGGGAGGGAAAAAGCATTTATTCAAATACAGTGCTGCTAAATTAGATGCTGTTGGGAAATAGGACTGCACACAAGATGGTTATTCAGTGTTTTTTGGTATTGTCAGTACATGATTAAGGAACGGATGCCTTTTTAATATGCTATTCTAAAAATGTAAATAGAACATATGATTTTAGACAGTAGGAACTCATTATGTCAGAATTTAGATTCTCTGGATAGCCAACTGCAAAGGGCAGGTAAGTTTCCAGAAATAGATGAGGGTTTGTCCAGAAATGGCTGTAGTTATACTGTGCCAAGCATTGGCCTTTGCCAGGTGCCTGCCGTGATGTCAAGGATACAAGCTGAAGCTAGCCATATGGTTCTTGGAGTCTCTCTGCTCATTCCACACACCACTCAGAGTTGGAGACACAGGCTTTTCTTTATCTGCAGGAGAAGGTAATTGCTTTAGACTTAACAGGCTGAGCTTGACCCTTGAGTCGCCATCACGCTGCATTATGAAATGAAGCATCGGTGGTGCTCCTGGTGAACAGGGAGGAGGAGAGGGGAAGGGAGGGTGGTGTCTGAGCTATCAACATGGCACAGTTTAAATGTCAGGCTCTGCAATTTACAAGTGATCTGAGATTCATGGGAAAGGCAATGGAAAAGTCATTCTCTACACCCCTCTCCCTCATGCTATAAAATTGAGTGTGTCATAAATTCCGTGCATTGCTAAGTTCATGGTGCTTCTGTAGGAAGACATTAAAAATAGAACTCCTTACATCTTTGATTCTTGCCTAGAGAGCATCCAGGCCAAAAGTGTACATACAGACATTAAGCTGCCTTTTATCTCACTTTTTCATTTTGGGGCCTCTGTTCTTGAAAGCCAAACACTTTTTCAGAGACAACCTGTGTCTGATGTAGTTTCGTTTTGTTAACAGCAGAGTGAATAAGGGTGGATAAACAGGAAAGACAAGTGCATGCCTGGGTAGGAATTTTAAAGTTTTGTTGAAAACAAAATCAAAATAAATCACTAATACCGCTACAGCAGTTCCCCCTTATCTGTGGTTTCAACTTTGATGTTTTCAGTTACCCCAAGTTTAACGGTGCTGGAAGCAGATAATCCTCCTCCTGACCTAGGTCAGAGGTCAGTAGTAGCCTAATGCTAGGTCACAACACCTGTGTGGTTCACCTCACCTCATCTCATGTAGGCATTTTATCATCTCACATCATATTCATCAGAAGAAGGGCGAGGGGCTTCGGGGTGGTGCAGTTAGTTAAGCCTCTGACTCTTGGTTTCTCCTTGGGTCGTGAGCTCAGGATTGTGAGATCAAGGGTGAATACAGGAGAATAAGATGCAGGCACACCTCACTTTATTGTGCTTCACTTTATCGCACTTTGCAGATAATTGCATTGCATTTTTTTGCAAATTGAAGGTTTGTGGAGACCCTTTGTTGAGCAAGTCAATTGGCACCATTTTTCCAACAGCATTTTCTCATTTTGTGTCTCTCTGTCACGTTTTAGTAATTCTTGCAATATTTCAAACTTTTTCATTATTATCGTATTCCTTATGATGATACGTGATTAGTGATTATGACTGGCTGAAAGCTCAGACAAGGGCTAGCACTTTTTTAGCAATGGAATGTTTTTATTAATTAAGGTATGTACATTATTTTTTTAAGACATATTGCTGTTTCACACTTAATAGACTACAAAATAGTGTAAACATAACTTTTTTTAAAAAAAGATTTTATTTAGGGATGCCTGGGTGGCTCAGTCGATTAAGCATCTGCCTTTGCCTCGGGTCATGATCCCAGGGTGCTGGGATCGAGTCCTGCATCGGGCTCCTTGCTCAGCAGGGAGCCTGCTTCTCCCTCTGCCTGCCTCTCTCTCTCTCTCTCTCTGATAAATAAATAAAATCTTAAAAAGATTTTATTTATTTTTTTAAAAAAGATTTTATTTATTTGACAGAGAGAGAGAGAGTGAGAGCAGGAACACAAGCCGGGGGAGCGGGAGAGGGAGAAGCAGTCTTCCCGCCGAGCAGGGAGCCCTATGTGGGGCTCCATCCCAGACCCTGGGATCATGACCTGAGCAGGAGGCAGACGCTTAACAATTGAGCCACCTAGGCAACCCAAACATAACTTTTATATGTGTGGGAAACCAAAAAAATTCATTTGTCTTTATTGTGATGCTTGCTTTATTGAGGTGGTCTGGAACTGAACCTGCAATATCTCTGAGATATGACTGTATGAGTAGATTGTTAGAATTGTTCTATTTTATTATTAGTTATTGTTATTAATCTCGTACTGTGTCTAATTTATAAATTAAGCTTTATCATATGTATGCATGTATAGGAAAAACAGTATAGATAGTGTTCTGTACTCTCTGTGGTTTTAGGTATCTACTGGGGGTCTTGGAACATACCCCATGTGGATAAGGGGGGACTACTGTATGTGTGTGATGGGGATGGTACACAGCTTAGTACTAAGTACAGTGTCTGAGCTAGTCTGAGGAAGTATGTTGGGAGAGACATATTTTCTGTTTTCATCAGAGAGAAGTTTTGCTTTTTCCTGAAGCTACAGCCTCAGCCTCCCTTGAGAAATCTCTCTCCATAGAAGGGATTGTCTACAAAGGGTGGGCTGCTCAGGGCTAAATCCATTAAAACCAATTGAAGGAAGAGATTTTATTTGCTTAGGAAGGGAAAAAATAAAAAAATAAAAAGCTCATTACCTAGAGCAAAATGACTGCTTCAGGATTAAGAAATTGACAGTTAATGCTTAATTATACTAGCCCGCTGAAAATGTAAATACAAAGCTTTCAAGACACTTAACGCAAGCATATGTGCATATATTATTCTATCGATTAGGGAAAATTCATGATTGTAAATGCCAATAACTTGAACAGTATCTACCTAACCTTTTGGTGAATAGGTCTGTTGTATTCATGTATGGGGAAAACACAGTCTATCAATAATGCTAAGATTTCTTCAATTTTTTTGTATCTCATAGTTTGCTTTTAATTACTTACAATCTTTCTGATTTTAGGCTATTCACTACTTTTTTGTACCATTAATAGTTTCATTAAGGAAACACATTCCATATGGACATGAGACTGTTCTTAAGATTGGCTTTTCCTTTGAGCCTGAGCGCTTAGAAAGCTTGCTCTCTGTCTAGAACAACTCCAAAGGCAGCTTAGGAATTATAGTTTCGGTAGCCTACGGCTTTAGCTGTGTTTCCACGAGGGTGGGATCGCTACTGTGTTGAGGTTTCCTTAATCTCCCAGAACAATGCCTGGCACAAAGTAGGCACTCCAAAAACATGTCTATAAAGGAACAAAGAAAGAAAGTAGGAAAGGAAGAGGGAGGAAGGGAAGAAAGAAGAGAATTATCTGACCAATTTGAAGAAACTGGAGGCCTGCCATTTTCTTGACATGCCAGTGGATTCCATCTCTTGAAAGAAAGAGATTGTTTTGGCATTCTTTGTTCAAAAAGATCTTCAGAATCTTCTCTCTGTTGAATTTCAAGGTCACATAAATCCTCCTGAAGCTTGGTTATTTTAGGAATTTATAGAAAATTACAGTGCAATAAGACGATGGCTGTAACCTGATGTTAAGTAGTTAAATATAAGAAAATCTGCTTCACAATTCAAATTCAGTAGAAGGGATTTTTAAAAATCTTCTTGATGGTTAGTAGAAAATCTTATGTTTTGTTAAAAAATGTTATTCGAGCAGTAATAATATAAGAACTTTGCATAACTAAACTTTTCAGAAACAGGTGTATTGTAGGAAGAGGTGTTGTCATTAGTGGGTTTTCGAGTAAATATTCTACTTCTTGTTCCTTCATCCTATCTGAATCCATCAGGAGAACCACGTCAAGGAAGGCATGGCATGGGAGTTAAAAGTTACAGTTATAATATCAGAACTTGGCACTGAGGACTTTTTAAAAAACTCCATTAAATGCATATGTTCTTTCACATACTTCAGAGCACCTGCCCTTTGCAAACACAGCCATATCTAGTTCATCAAACCTGGGTATTTATAAGGATAAGCATCACCCAATTTTCGTGGTTTCTAGGACATACTCAAACACCACATTATAATAAAGTCTGATCAGAAGTTACCCTCAGTTTTAGATTAACTCTCTTCAGATAAATCAACACAGAACAATAAACATCCACACAAAGAAGCAGCTGGCTTTGGGGAGGCAAATTCATGGAAATTTTTGGCCATAAATTTTGTACAACATAATTTCAACATTTTGTTAGCCATTTTAACAGCAAAGCGGGAGAGCTAGGTTCTTGTCTCACGGAGTTCAAGAATGAATCTCGCAGACAAAGGAGAGTGAGTAAAAGCGATAGAGTTTTTATTAAGCAATGATACAGAAAAAGCTCTTAGGAGTGAGAGGGGTCCCAACAGGGTTGCCAATGTGGGCCTCCACTGACAGTCTTTTATTTACAGCTGACCAGGGAGCTTGTGGCCTTAACATTCTTGTGACATCTTAGTTTGAGTAAGGACTGGTGATAACATCTTTAATGGCTTACTTCTTTTTAGGCTCTGGTTATTTGTTGGTCACAGGTGACTGTCATAAAAAAAGACACCCCCCTCTCCCACCTCAGACAGCTAGGGCAGGGTGGTCTGGTGGGTTCCCTTATCTCTGGTTTCCTTACACCTCCACAGTTGTGGGATTTCTGTGAACCTGGTCCCATAGCCCCAACCTGTCTCTTCCTACCTGGCACCACCTGTCCATTCCTCAACAGGTCGGTTCATTTTTGCAACCTAGGTCTCCTAAGAAGTTTGCTTCTAGATAGTAACATTACATATATGTGTATGTATATATAAAATGATAATTTGTAAGTTTTATGTAACATAATTATATATACATATATATAACAGTAATGAAATTTATAAGTAAATATGTAAAAAATAGAAATGTATATTATATATTACAAAAATTTTATTGTAGGGAAGCAAGTTATATATAATTACATATATATTTTGTATTTGCACTAATTTATTTATAAATGTTCATCTCGCAGTGGGCATAGAAGTTAACGTTTTTCTTTTAATGCTCAGAATTAAGCACAACATCAAATTATTAGTCAGGGTTTTCATCTTGCTCCTGTGATTTTGATTACCTAGTACTTTCTGTATCTTAGTCACCAAATTGGAAAATATCTCCAATTTTTGCGTGTGCTAAAGGATAATGTAAGTAACCTTGCCATGTAAGTGGCAGGAAGGAATTTTTAATAAAAAGGATTTTTAAAAAAATTTTTATTTATTTGACGGGGAGAGGCACAGCGAGAGAGGGAACACAAGCAGGGGGAGTGGGAGAGGGAGAAGCAGGCTTCCCACTGAGCAGGGATCCCAATGTGGGGCTCGATCCCAGGACCTTGGGATCATGACCTGAGCTGAAGGCAGACGCTTAACCACTGAGCCACCCAGGCACCCCTAAATAAAAGGGAATTAATGCTTCTTTTGAGAAATCAACCAAACAGCTGCTTGGACTAAAAAATTAATATACTTAGAAATTTATGATATTCTCATATGAAAGTCTAGTACATTTATGGATGCTTCTTAGTAATGTTCTGTGATGGGTCATAATGAGTCAGAATCTATGCCTAGATTATTTCTTTACCAGTTTTCTTAACTCTCAGCATTATCATCAGACTCTCATATCTGAAGGAGGATTGAGTGGCAAGTGAGCCCTCGTCCCTCCATATCACCCACTGTACTAGATTCCAGGACTGAGATAAACCACTCAAAACCTGCATATTTAAGGAAAATTGATGCTGAGGAGCTGATGGAATTCACCCTAATATCTACAAATTGTGGGAACTATACATTAATTTCTGAACTGAAAAACCAAGAAAGTTAGTTATGGCTGTTATTGTTGTTGTTTTCAAGTGTGTAATCATAGAAAAAGGAAAAAACTGGTTCCAGCTACTTAGTACAAAATGTGTTTATCATGTTCAACTGACTGAGGCAGTTCCTACATGTTTGCTTTAAAATAATGCACTTCAGTTTTGGAACAAAAATGATTAAACATATAGAGTCCAAAAATGTGCTAAAAGTTGTTATCGTTGAAAAGATGTATTTGGAACACACAGCTTCCTAAATTGCTATTTTATTATACATTTGTACATGTTTCAGTCTTTTGTATTTTTGGTTCTTCCCCACTAATTATTTTTAAATGGCTGGGATGAATTGAAATAGAACCATAAAAGATATATTATATTTGTATTTGTTAGGGCTCTTTCAATTGCAAGTGATAGAACCCAATTCCACTGGGTTCAACAAAATGGAAATTGGTGGTGGGTCTTCCTTGGAGTGTTACATTATGGAAGATGGGTTTCAGGTACAGCTGAATCCAGGAGCTTGATCAGTATAGCCAGGGCTGGTGCATACTCTCTGTCTCTGTTTATGTATGTCTCTTTCCCTCCACCCTCTCTTCACTTCTTGCATAGTTGCACAGATGTTCTATGTGTAGTGAACATCTTTTACCCATCATGATTTAGCAATCCTACTTAAATCCTTTCACTCCCTCCATAGCTCTGCTGGAGATACATTCTAGAAGGAGTGAAAATGGCCTGGCATTAGTCATGGTCCATCCCTGAACCATTCATGGTATAACCTGATTGGCTGGATCTGCATCATGCATTAATTCCTGCTAGAGCATGGTGGTCCCTGATGTGGGAAACAAAGGCAAAAGAAAAAATTAAATTTCCTTACTACTTACAGCCCCTTGACAAGTCCTTGAAATAAGCAGAGTGACCTTCCTGTAGGAACTCAACTGCCTCGACGTTAATACTTTGCTAAGGGCAAAGGGAATCTTAGCTTAACATTATCCTGACCTCCAGGGTCCTGTAAGTCTACTTTAACATATAAAAATTCCTTTGGAAACTTCCTATATCTCTACGCCCATGACATATGTTAGCAATCATCCTCCAAGCATATGGCCCACTGATAGACATCTGAAGGGTCTCATGACTGAGGTTTTACTAAACAGTAATAAATGACGTTTTCCTAACAATAGCTAGCCCCCTCAGAGTCCTGGAAACCCTGTTTCCAAAATACTCTGGAGGGTTGTGCTGTCCCTAACCCCCTCCCAACTTAAAAGTACATAATCAGTCACGAGTCACAACTCCAGTACAGCTCTTTCTGCCCATGGGTCCTTTCCTTGTGTTTTAATAAAACCACCATTTTGCACAAAGATGTCTCAAGAATTTGTTTTTTAAAAAATACTTGTTTGAGAGAGAGACTGTGCACCCACGCAAGCAGGGGGAGGGGCAGGAAGAGAGGAGGAGAGAATCTTTTTTTTTTTAAGATTGTATTTATTTATTTGACAGAGAGAGACACAGCGAGAGAGCGAACACAAGCAGGGGGAGTGGGAGAGGGAGAAGCAGGCTCCCTGCTGAGCAAGGAGCCTGTTGCCGGGTTCGATCCCAAGACCCTGGGATCATGACCTGAGCCGAAGGCAGATGCTTAACGACTGAGCCACCCAGGCGCCCAGGAGGAGAGAATCTTGAGCAGCCTTCCTGCTGAGTTCAGAGCCAGATGTCGGGCTTGATCCTACTGCCCATGAGATCACGACCAGAGCCGAAATCACTAGCTGGACATTTAACTGACTGAACCATCCAGGTGCTATCTAAAAAAAAAAAGGATGCATAGTAATAACCACTGTTTATTCTGTGTATGCAATTTGCCAGGCACTGTGCAGGTGAGTTATTGTGTACTATCTCATTTAATCCTCATTAGACCCCAACACAGTGGGTTATTGCCGTTATGTCCATTTCCCAGATGAGAAAACATGCTTATGTTGTGTATCTCAGGACTCTTAGCCTGGGAAATCTTTAAAATTCTTCCATTATCTGGAAGTAAGAACACATTTTTTCTTCCCTGCCTTACTGATTCAAAGGCACAGAATCCAGTGTAGAAAGGCAGGTAGACGGATAAGCTCATTTTCACGCCCCTTACAGTAATGAAAACGGGACAGATGGAGTAATCTAAAGAGTTCTTGATGTGGGTATGAAAGGAAAACATCAGGCCAAATCAGAGAAGGGGAAATAACTAACAAGCAGTGAGTGGGCTTTGTAGCTCTGGCCGGAGGTAGGAAAGTGGAAGCTGATGGGCAAGTCTCTTACCCAGAAGCCAAGTGAGTAAGATTAATAACAGTGCTGGAATCCTGGGTAGCATCTTCCTTGGAGACTGACAGACAATGTCTAGCCTGCCTAAGAGTGCCCACGAAGCACTTGGAAAATTTAGTTTTATTTACAGCCTTGTAAGGTGGGATTGGTAATTCTCTGTGGTGTCCTTTTGTGCGAAAAGCAAAACAAGGATGACTACTTTCAATACCTTTTGAGGTAGACGGCTTTTAGACATTGGAATTCTACCCCTTGCAACATATTGCATGTCAGCCCCTGCTCTCTGCCGGCATCTCGGAGATGGCTGGGCACCACTGTGTTGCAGCTGATGTAGTAACTTGGCCAGGTACAAGCTTGCATATCTAGCATTTATTGCTTTAGGTGTTAAAAAATAAATCACATCTTTAAAAGGTCAACATGGGTTTATACTAAGTGTGAGAGGAGTGAAAATAACAGTCTGGGGCAAGCTTATTTATTATTCTTCAAATTAGAAAAGTAATACTGCCTCATTGCAGAAAACCGAAAATGAGAAAGAGAAAATCACCCATAACCTCACCCCTATAATCCCTTTTATGGTTGCGTTGTGCTTTTCTCACGAGAAAATAGGGGACTTTGCTGTCATGGTTGTTACTATTTCTTTTTTGTTTAATGTTTTGCTGCTTGTTTTCTCTTTTTCCTTCAAAGCCTAGCGTTTATAATGAATGATGTTTAGGACTATGTTTGGAATGGATTTGGAAGAAAGAAGCGCATTTGTTAGAAGAGGCAACTCACAAACTTAGGTAAACTAGTCCCATTTTGAAAAGTGCTAATATGAAGCTGGAGTTCCTCCCCCTAGAGGGTATTTTATCCTGTGTGCATGGCCTGAATACATCCTGTGGTGGAACTCAAGAGGGGTGCTCATGTTTACTCTTATTCTGCAGGTGCAATGAGTTGTCCTTGTTCAGTTGCGTTGGATTATTCAGCAAAAAATCCTCCCCGGAGTTGGAGGATTAGAGGGCTCTGAATGTACCAGAATCAGACTTCTAGGGACAGGAAGACATCCTGAGATGCTGTGCACATTAAAGTCAAACATGTGCAAGAGAGAGAGAGAGAGCTGATTTGCAACTGAAAATAGATGTAACTTGTCATTTTCATGGACTTCATCCTTCTCTATTTAATCACATATTGTCTGTAACTCAAACATCCATTCACTCAGATGTTTATTAAGGAACAGTACATATCAGCTGCTGTGCCTGGTGCGGCATACAGGATGACGAGTAAGCTAGATATGGCCCCTGCCCTCCTGAGGCTTATAGTCCATTGGTATTAGCCTGATGCGGTGAGCTACAGACCCCATTCACCATCTAGGGTATGTGACTGGGAGGGTAGGGGCCAGTACCCAGTGGATGACCACAACAGTATTTCATCTCCCACATCATATGTTCATTTTCACTGATGTGCTTGCTTTTGATCTCAATGTGTTTAAAAAAAAATGCTTTACTGAGGTTCAGAAGAGGAGGGTCACAAATTTAGACACCTTTATGGGACAGGAAGGTAGCAGAAACTAGAAATCAGTGTAGCATATTTAAATACATAGGCATAGTTTCCTCTTCCTCAAACAATTATGCTCTTTTTAAAAATATGTGGCTCCCTTGGTCTACATTATATTTCCCTGCTCTGATGTTAAAGATGTGATTTCAGAGGAATAGTTGTTTGCTAGTAAGAAACACAGCAGAGCAAATGTGATGATAAAATACAGCAGACACTTGGTGTCTGGATTAGGGCAATGACCTACAATGTTAAGATCAGCGTTGAACTAGGAAGCGTTCCATCTAAAGGGAACAACCACATTCCGGCACAACCCTATTCTTAAGCCAGAGAACTAGATTTTTAAGTGGAAATCTCCCGATGTTTAAATATTGACTCAATCTTTATGTACTTTTCAAGCCAAACAAAATATATGGTCAGGGTGAATTCAGCCTTTGCACCAGTTCGTAACTTCTGGCTAAGGGTGTCTTGAATGACAAGAGGATCTAAGAGATGTTCTCTGTAGCCATGAACATTCTGCAATGCTCAGGAAGGAAATTTTGGTTACCCCATTCACTTCACCAATTGCACTGTCCCTACACCACCACTCATTCAACACATTGATGCTGTATTAATAAATATGGACTAATGTGGCAGTGGATGATGGAAGCCCCAGCCTCCTTCCTTTAAGCTGATGCTTGCTTATGGAAAATTGCTCTTCAAACAGGTCTTTGAGGGTGCCTGAGTGGCTCAGTCAGTTACGTGTCTACCTTCGGCTCGGGTCATGATCCCAAGGTCCTGGGATCGAGCCTCGAGTCGGGCTCCCTGATCATCAGGGAGTCTGCTTCTCCCTGTGTGCATTCTCTCTCTCTCGAATAAATAAATACAATCTTAAGAAAAGAAAACAAGGGGTCTTTAAGTCATGCATACTTTTTAGCCACATGGCTTTTGGTGGGTTAACAAGTGCTTACCCAGAGTCCTCCCAGGCTCTCACACCAGCAGTGCTTTTTTTTTTTTTTTTTAAAGAGTTTATTTATTTATTCGTGAGAGACAGAGGGAGAGAGAGAGAGAGAGAAGCAGAGGGAGAAGCAGGCTCCCAAGGAGCAGGGAGCCTGATGCGGGACTCGATCCCAGGACCCTGGGATCATGACCTGAGCCGAAGGCAGACGCTTAACCATCTGAGCCACCCAGGCGCCCCCAGCAGTGCTTTTTAAGAGTATGTCTGAGATGTGTCTGTGATGACCGTCAGCAGTAACTAAGAAGTAGATATCAGTGGGGTTGCTCTCGTGGCTTCAGTGGATGCTATCACAAGAGAAGAAGTGATATCTTAGTAAAATGGAAAGAACTTTGAATGAAGGCAGAAAAATATCCTAATCTGAGGTTGAACACTGTGGATGACACGCTGGTCATCTGGGGGTTTGGCCGCACTTGTCTTTTTCCAGTCTTCACATTCCCCATCTTTCAGGTGAGGATACAAGCTGCGATGTTTCTCCTCAAGCCTCCTACTCTGAATATGTGATAGAATGTGTGAGAAAGGCTCAGTCGTTAAGCGCCTGCCTTCGGCTCAGGTCATGATCCCAGGGTCCTGGGATCGAGCCCTGCATCGGGCTCCCTGCTCGGCAGGAAGCCTGCTTCTCCCTCTCCCACTCCCCCTGCTTGAGTTCCCTCTCTCGCTGTGTCTCTCTGTCAAATAAATAAATAAAATCTTAAAAAAAAAATGTGTGAGAAAATACTTTGTATGGAACACATCATGTACAAGTAAAGGGTTGTTGTTGCCATTGCTGTGATTAAATGCAGTGTCTAGTAGCAAGCTGTAGCGGTTAAAAGCACAGGCTGTGGAGCCAGGCTGCCTGGGTTTGAATCGTAACTCTGTCACTTCCTACGTAGCTGTGTGACCTTGGGCAGGTTACTTAACTGCTCGGATGAGCATTGGTTTCTCCTTGAGATGGGGCTCAAGTATCAGTACCTCTCTTCCTTGGATTACTGTGAGGATACTGAGACAATGTAGGCAAAGTATTTGCAACAGTGCCTGCCACACAGTAAGTGTACCACAAATGCTTGCTGTTAATGTTGGTTTATTTTCTGGGGTGTGCCTTGCTCTGTCCTTCTTTTTCTGCTTTTGTATCATTCTGGCATTTCCAGGTCTTCAGGTCTCTACTCTCTGGGAAACACTGTATTCCTGTGGCTGTCAGGGCCTATCTAAAAACTGTGCATGGTAGATGGTGTTAATGTGTTGAGGATGTTATCCAGCCCATCATCCCAGATCTTGTTGAATTTATCCTTCTCAGATAGCACTTGTTATATGCATTTTTATTATACATTTAATGAACTGGTGTAAAAGTCTTTTAAAATTGTATATTCATTGTAACATTTCAAGACTTCCTTCCAGTACAAAATACTGAGTGTCTAGCCCATTGAGAATTAACTTAGGATGTTCGTATAACTTGGATTGGCTTTTAAAATCCTGTTCTGGAGTCTTAAACTAAGTGTGATTAAAGTTTAACACCACATAACAGTCCTTCTAAATTCTCAGAGGAAGTTCAAGTCTGGTAATGCTATTAAGGAAAGGGAGAGGCCTATGTTTTCTAATGTACAGGGGATATTGCAGAGGGGGCAACATGGGATATTTCCGCCTTGGTCTGTGGTCTCTGCTGGAAGGGAAGATGTGAGAAAGAGAGAGGAGGTACAGGACTTTTCTTGGCTCTGCTCCATCACTTTCCCTAACATCGTCCCACAGAATGGGTAATTGTGATCGTGTGTGGGTTACCTAATATGTTAGGGAGCTAACACCAGCTTCATATGAATCAGAGAACCTGGAGTGGCTCTTACCTGCAGGGCTCCAGCCCTTGCCTAACATAACCAGTGGGTGAAGCCTCCCCAGAACCACTGGGAACACTTGGTGCATTTGTGGAGAATTCCTATTATGTGCCAAGCATCGGACTATGTACTCCTGCGAGCAAAACCAGTGTGCTCCCCAGGGAGCTGCAAGTCTAGAAGAGGGGAGAAACACCAAAGAAATGCATAATGAATGCATAATTGAAATGGAGACAAATGCTCTAAAGGAAAAATAAAACATTCTTTGAGATAAAACAGCAAATAAAGCTGGACTGGGTCAAAAAATAGTTTATGAACAGGAATATATATATATAGGATTTACTCCCCTCTTTATTAAATACAAAAAGCAAGAGAAACACTGTAAAGGAATGTCAGAGTTTTAGGGCAACATCTGTTGAGGGTTCCAAATGGACTTTGGCACCTGGCCATTGCCATAGACTGGTGACATGTTATTGGTGCCCTCATGTGAGAATGTTACTTGTTTTCCTTTTAACACCAGTCTATAAATTTAAAAGTAGAGGAGAAGATAATCAAAGATATTTTCTCTGGTTGGAGGCACCAAGAACTGCAAATCTAAATCCTAATAATGCCCAGTAGGAGAGCACTGCAGTAGTTTGAAGCCACGCAGAGGAGAATTTTATTTACTTTCCAGCATCCTGTAAAATCTAGTGACCTAAGAAATTGGATTTTTAAATGAATGTAGAGCATAGTGTCCCTTTGCCCTGGGTATTTAAAAATAGACAAGAACTTCTCCTAGGGCATCTTTCAGATATACTTTAGCAGACCGATGACGGCTGTTCCCAGGACAGATTTAAATCCGAAATGAAATTAAAGTTTAACAAGGTGAGTTTGTTTGGGTTAAAAGCGCCTACCCCTTTCAGCTCATCCAAGATTATTCCTGGTTAGACAGTGTTTCCCAAGACAGGCTGGGCTGGTTCCCCAGAACCTGTAATGGTCAGTAACGCATTCAGGAATTCGAGTCTCTGTTACTGTTTTTTCCTGTCAGAAGACTGGAAATGTGAATTTGCCTAGCCATTGTGTCAGGTACGTTTGACCTGGGATATTTTTACGCTAGGTTGCTTCTGGGCTGAAGATCAAGGTTGTTTTTTATTTTTTTTCTTCCCCTTTTTAAAAGTGTTTTAGGGACCAAGCAGTTTGCTGCTCTCTGCTGCCCCCTGTTGCTTTTGAGTGGGAACAGCTGGTTTTCCACTCAGGGTTCTTAAAATAACCATTGCAAAGAGCTTCCTGTGAGCTTGAACGCTGGATTCCTGATTTCATGTGAAGTTGGCTGATCTGTGAAACTGGCTTTTAAATGAAAGCTGAGATAAGTGAGGAAGAAGGCGTCCCAGGGTTAATGGAAAAGAAGGAAGTGGAAAACTGTGAGGCTTTCTCACCAGGTGGCACATTCCAACTACTTGCAGCTACACTTTCCTGCTTTAGGGTCCTGGTCGGTGCATTTGGGCCCCTGAGTTAAGTTCAGTTAACCTAACACCCTGAGTGCCTGCTTTTCCCAGGCCTTCCACTAGTCGCTGGAGTTTCCAGGAATGAGAGCATACAGCTACGTAGTAAGTTCTGGAGTCAGACCGTGGCTTTGAATGTGAGCTTTAACTCTTGCTAGTTGTGTTTGACTTGAATACGTTACTGAAACCCTCTGAGCTGTAGTCTCTAAATCTGTATAATCGGAATTACAGGAGTTCCTGATTCAGAGGTTGTGTGAGAAGCAATGAGATCATTACAATGATATTTATCCTCTATCATTCACTTACTAATGTCCGTGCATTTTGAAACACTGTACTTCCATTATCTTTCTAATCCTCCACAACATTCCTGTTAACTGGGGCACCTGGGTGGCTCAGTCCTTTAAGCATCCAACTCTTGATTTCAGCTCAGGTTGTGATCTCAGTGTTATGAGAATGAGCTCCGTGTTGGGCTCTGCACTGGGCATGGAGCCTGCTTAAGATTTTCTCTCTCGGGGCACCTGGGTGGCTCAGTCAGTTGAACATCTGCCTTTGGCTCAGATCATGATCCTGGGGTCCTGGGATCAAGCCCCACATCTGGCTCGCTGCTCGGTAGGGAGTCTGTTTCTCCCTTTCCCTCTCCCCCCGGCCCCCCGGCTTGTGCTCTCTCTCTCTCTCTCTCAAGTAAAAATAAATGAAATCTTAAAAAAAATTTTTTCTCTCTCCCTCTCCCTCTCTGTCCCTCCCACGCCCCCACCCCAAGAAAGAAAGTAGAAATTTCCAAGGATTAAGTAATATGTGCAAAAACCTTCTGGGAGTTTTGTTGTTTTTGTTTTTGTTTGTATTGCAAACAGCAGAACACCCACTAAAAGGCTTCTCTTATACAGGAGTTATTATCTCACGTAATGATTCCTGAAGATAAATGGCTTCCCAATTGCTTAATTTAGCAGTGCAGTGATTTCACCAAGAATCCCAGGCGATTCACATTTTTTCATCTCCCCATCCTCAGCCTTTAGGCTTTCAGATTCATCCCCTCACTGTGCAAGATGGCTACCACAGTTCCAGGCATCATGTCCTCATACAATCATATGCAAAGACACTTTTCTCCTCACCTTCAAGGGGAAAACCTTTCCCAGAAGCATTCAGCAAATGTCCTCTTAATGCCATTGGCCAGGTTTTCATCACACACTGGTGCCTAAACCGATCACTGGCAGTGGGGATGGAATGATCTGTGCTTCAGTTAATCAAAAGTGAATCTCTGGGAAGGGGCTACCTTCTCTGAGTGCACAGAGGGTCATAATTCAAATAGAACAGAACCTGAGCCAAGAACAAAGAATGTCCTGGGGGATGGCTGCTTTGTTGGCAACCACCAGGGTCTACCCCACATAGCTCGATTCACCAAGGCTAATTCAAGATCATGCACTTTGGCTGAATAGCCCAAGTCCCATGGATGGTGTATGATCTGCTTAGCACAGAGCCTGGCACATAGCAGTCATATTTTGCAGGTTACCCAGTGTTGCTGATGATTATATTTACTTAATCACTATTCTCAAGAGGGGAGACAAACACATAGGAAAACAATTTTATGATAATATGTAATGTGCCATATCAGTTGTAGCCACAGACTTTAGTGAAGATTTAGAGGGTCACTCACTGGCCCCTAGAGAGGCTGTTTGAATTTAATTTTTCTTTCAACTAAGTGTTGGTTCTTGCTTTCTTCCCCTCTTTGGTCTGGATCCTAAACTCTAAATAACCCCTCTCCACACACCTACCATTCCTCACTCACCCCAGTGGGTACTGGCAATGTTTAAGCAGAAGAATTGACTTGGTGGAAACCTGTGAATTTATTTGGAGAATGGTTCAAGAGGAAATCTCCCAAAAGAGCATGGGTCATTTTCTTTTTGACTTCATTGTTCAAAGATTATGCCAAATTTTAGAAAATGAGCAGTAGTTCAGTAGAGTATAATGGTTAAGATGTCCCAGTTCTGCCACTTGATAACCTTCCAACCTTGGACAAGTTAATTAATCCTCTGGGCCTGAGTTTTTCCATCTGTAAATGGGGCTAATAATAACATCTCCCTCTTGAGGGTGTTATGAGGAGTGATTGAGATAATACTTCAGAATTTTTACACAGTGCTCCAAAATTTACAGTGTTCAATAACCCTCCCTATTATCATTTCAGAGTCTTTTAGACTTCAAAGGACAAGGACCCTTTCTAAAAAATTTAGTGACATAGTGACAAAATAAGCCTGTTCTCACTCTATTTTGAGGATCATTTATCCAGATTATTACAAGGTTAGGAGCTAAGGTCAGGCACTTCAGGCTATTGTAGAGGGTCCACCTCTGCATGAGGAAGCATCACGCTCCTGGGGATTCCACAGAGGGGGAGTTTGAGACTCTGAGTGACTCATTCATTTTGACCTTGAACTATTTATTTGACTTGAAGTGGCTAATGACCAGATAACTACTCTAAGATGGTATCTGAGTCTCTGCTATGTTTCTTGTGAGGGAAAAAAAAAAAAGCTCGATAGTGATCAGAATTCATTTGCAGAAGTGGTTTCCTTTTCCCCAACTTGTCAGAATTCACTTCTTTTCCCCAGAGCTTGCTTGTTTCATTCACTCACTCATTCAAATATATTTTCCCACACAACCCTAGGGGCTGGGCGAGGATGGTGAATGTTTCCTTCATGGAGGTTACTGCCACTCACTGCCCATATTCTTCTCCCATCATCATCAGATCCAGAACTTCTCTGACTGGGAGACCTGCGCATTTAGTTCATATGAGTCTCTTGGTCAGAAATCTAACTTTCAGACCCTAACTGGGTTTTAGGGTAGGGCACACTTGGTTCATTACAACTGACTACCTGAAGACAGGCAGCAAAAGCAATGGGGTGAGTGTATATGTGCGTGAAAGGGTATTGGATATGATAGATCTTAAATTCTACCTTTCCCAAGATATGTTGCCTTGACCAAGACATTCTCTGAACTTCCATCTCATTTTTTGTAAGATAGAAGCACTGATTCTTGCCTAATAATAAACACATCTATTGGATTTGAATTTTGAAATTGAATGGTTGGACGTGACGCTATATGCCATTTGCCATGCTAGATGTCTTCCAAGTGTTTTTTATTTATTCTTCAGCCTTATATATCTTGTATCTTGTACAGATTTTTTTTTTTTTTTTTTTTTTGTATGAGTGTTCTCCTGCCCAGACTTACTCTATTTGTTTGATCAACGCTGAGGGTATTCTGCAGAGGAGTCAGTGGTGAGCTCCTTTTTCCTTTACCATCTGAGAGTACTTGCAACAGTGGCATCCCAGTTCACTGAACACTTAGTGTTCTTTGGATTTCTGCTGAAACATAAACCATAGTGAATGTAGAATCTTTAGTACCTGATATGGGATAGAGCCCTATTCACCTGGTTGAGTGTAAAGATACTTGGGGTGGGGTTTCATTTTCTTTATATCTGAGTACTTATCAGGGAGATCATTTCCTATTTCCCAGTAAAAGATGGAGCTTTGAAGAGCTCCATCTTTTTATGTCGGACCTAAATATGTGTCTAAATCCATTGCATCACCTTTCACAAAAGAAATATGCAGCAGATATTTATTAAGTTAAACTGAATAATGCTCAGTTGGAGTCCTTTTCTCTAAAGCACCATTTAGTTGAATATAACACAAAAGAGACAATGGATCATCGTTCATTCTGGCTTAGTGCCTTTCCTCATTAAAGTCTTTCTGACGTTCATGGAAAGACTAGGTCTAATAGCCAGGAAGACCCGGACCTGGGAACTGTGTCACAAAGCTGTAGCAACAAACCATGCAAGAGGAGCCCTTTTAGCATAGGCAGATACACAGTGAATGAGTGTAGAAAAAGGTGTTGATGTCCAAAATGCCCCAACAGGAAGAGACGCAAATTTGACAGAAATCCAATTTCTCTCACCAAATTTAGATTATGAGATGAAAGGCCAGATTTATGAGGATAGATCAACTCTCCCTAGGTGTTATTACTTTGGAACTGCTGCCAGGTGAAAAGTGGCACATTTTTAGGGAAATTTATGTCCAATGAAAAGGCTTTTCCTTAGGCAGGAATTAAAACTTGATCCACCCCTCCGTATTTTTGTCTGTACGAATATACATACACGGGCAAGCTTTTAATTTAAAAGTTCTGATTTAATAGCCATGTTTACTTATGCATAATGTAAATATTATATGTATGAATATTTGGATAGGTAAATATAGATCTGATAAAAGAAGTTCAAAATCATCTGTTTCAACATCCACAGATAACCAGTGCTAACATTTCCTAGCCTTTTTCTCTATATGTACATACATATTTGAAAATTTGAGATCACTGTAAGCTGCTTTGTCTTTACTTAAGATAGCATGAACATTTCTTCATCCCATTAAATGCCCTTCTAAAATGTAATATTTTAAGTACCTACATAGTGTTCCACTGTATTAATGTAGAATAATCAACTAAACCCCTGTTGGATATTTAGGTTGTGCCCCATATAAAAAGAGAGAGAGAGAGAGTATGTGTGTGTGTGTCTGCATTGAACTTTTGCTCTAACCCAAGCAATTTTCACAATTCCTGGACCAACTACAACAACCCTTTTTCTAGGTGAATTTCAGAGAGAAGGGGTGCACAGTCTTATTAATTCAACTTCATCATCTGTAATAAGGGTGGTAGAGCCTCATCCTTTGATTTATTCTACCATAAAATATATCTTCTAGCAGGGCGCCTGGGTGGCTCAGTTGTTGGATGTCTGCCTTCGGCTTGGGTCATGGTCCCAGGGTCCTGGGATCGAGCCCCACATCGAGCTCCCTGCTCTGCGGGAAGCCTGCTTCTTCCTCTCCCACTCCCCCTGCTTGTGTTCCTGCTCTCACTCTCTTTCTGTCAAATAAATAGATAAAATCTTTAAAAATATATATATATCTCCTAGCTAACGGTTTTGTTTTTGTTTTTGTTTTCGTTTTTAGCCCTGGTTGCATCAGATGGATCCTATCTGTTTTTCTTAGGAACGTTTCTGAAACTACTGAACAATATGGAACATGTTGTCAATAAGGGTATTTTTCACAGATGCCTTTTTGTCATACCAATGTGATTAGCCAGAGAAGTGTGATTAATCTTGTTCTCTGATGAGGTTTTGTAATCTTCATTTGTCTATTATTAGGAGAAATTCTCCAGATGAGTCTTTCCAGTGATATATAAATATACAAATTAATCGTTCACAGTCCTATCCACCATCCAACCATCCATACATCGATCTATCCATCCACCCATCTAATATTTATTGAGTACCAACTCTTTGCTTGGCCATGTGCTGAATACTGGGGACAAAGAGGTAAACTAGATTGCATTTTTTCTCTCAGAGCACTCATATTTTAATGCGTTTTTTAATGTTGAGGTTCAGGTCTTTTTGGGGGAATCCATGAACCCCCTGAGATAATTTGTAAACTATATATATATATTATATAAAACTTGTATGTGTGTAGTTTCCTGAAGATGGGGTCTCATTCTTTAGATCCTCAAAAGGCTCCATGATTCTAAAAAGACATTGATATTAACGACTAATGACTGGAAGAGACCACCAGGTGGTGAGTTGTAATACGGTGTGAGAATTGCTAAAATTGAAGCATGGATTCTGTACTGTAGGAGAACAAGGGAGGTGGATCCTGATTCATTTGAGTAGCTGGACATTAAGCTCCTTGTAATGATTGAGCTGAGTCCTAAAGAATGACTAGGATTTGGATTGATGAACAAGTGCATGGGGGAGGCATCCGTTCTGGGCAGAGGGAACAGCACATGCAAAGGTCCAGAGGCATGAGAGATTTGGATACATTTAAGAAATGTAGTCATTGAGGTAACTAACACCTAGCTGGAGGGTCTGTGGGGAACAGAAGGAACTGGGAGGGCAGAAATTGGAAGGGAGTGGATGCTGGAAGGCACTGTAAATCCCAGAATGAGATGTGTTGGAGACTTTGAACAACCATGAAGATTTTAAGCAGAGTGATTCAGTGTATTTGGCTTTTGAATGCCAGTATTCTTGGGAGGGTCTCTAGCCTCATCAGCTAATGATTTAATCACTAGTCATCTGAGGGCACAGTCAGTATATGTTTTGGGGGGATGAGGCCCTTGGGGATGTGGATGTAGAGGTAAATCACTGGAAAGGTATGTGAAAACCTTGCCAACATCAAATTTGGCAGTTTACAGAAATGAAGAAACAACCATCTTGACTCCTTCCTAAGACACCATCCACTTTCCATAAATCAGCTCCTATAATCCTCCTAAGAAGTTACAAAGTCATAGATTGTGAAATAATTTCCTGCTGCTGCACCAGTTACCACCTTGGTGGCTTAAAGAATACGCATTTATTATGTAACAGTTCTGGAGGTCCTAAGTCCAAAATGGTTTCACGAGGCTAAAACCAAGGGGCAGGCAGGGCTGCATTCCTTTTAGAGGCTTTGCATAGTGCCTGTTTCTGTGCCTTTTTCAGATCCCAGAGGCTGCATGTATTCTTAGAGTCATGGCCTCTTCAAAGCCACTGATGGCTGGTTGAGTCCTTCCACATCACATCTGTCTGACACTGTTTTGCCTCCCTCTTCCACATTTAGGGACTCTTGTGACTACATTGGGCCCACCTGGGTAATCCAGTCCAGGATACACTCCATATTTTAAGGTCAGCTGATTAATAAACTTAATTCCATCTACTACCTTAATTCTCCATTTCACTGTTAATGTAACATGTTTACAGGTTTGGGGGATTAGGACATGGTCATCTTTAGGAGGCCATTCTCCTGCAGATTATACTTTGTCATCTACTCCTGAATGAAGAAATAGTCTCATAGGTTAAAGTCACACAGCTATGGAGGGTCAAAAGAGAGATTTGAACCCTGAGGTCTTGGCCTTCAAAGTCGGCACTTGATAAAAGGTAAACCTTGGACAAAAGTTAATGATTAAAGGCAGTAGAGAGTCTAACATTCTGATAACTTCATAAATCAATGAGTTTTGTTTCAGAAGTCTGAAGCATTAAGTTGCCATATTGACCTTTATGCTTCAGATTCTGGACACACCCCTGAAGGCAGGGTTTACTGTTCTTTTGATAACTTCCATGTTAAATTACCTCTAGGGCCCCATAGTTCCATGAACAAACGACTGAAAGACTCAGTCCTTTTTCTCTGTTTTCTCATTGTGAGGTCCCTGAAGCTCTATAAAAGAGATTCTGTGTTGGAGAGAGGAGTGGAAGCAGAGGGGAAAAGAAGGGTTGCATGGTTGTTCACTTCACTATCTGCTTCTGCTTTGAGAATAAAAACTAAACTCTCCCTGACTCCATTATGACCCAGCCAGCCTCTGCGACTCTCTGTCACCAAGTCCCACTAGGTGTCAAACAGATGTCTCTGCCTCCTGGGCCACCCCACTTTGTTTCCTTAGCCTGGAAGGGTTTTCATAGTCTCTTCCTTATTAGTTTTTAGGATCCATTAGGTCTTTAAATGCAACTTCTCTGCTTTACCCTCCCCATTTAAATGAAGTCTGTCATAATCTCTCATCACACTCTTTGATTTCCCTTTATAGAGCTCGCCAGATTTGTAATTGATGTCTTTATAAGATTGTCTTCTCTTTTAAAGGGTAAGGAGGTCTGTATTTTATTGCCACTTTGTCACCTCCCCAACTGAGTACATGGTAGGTCTTCAGTAAATATTTATTGAATAAATGCTGCTCAGGTACATAGTTTTCCTCTTGCTACTGGTTCCTGTCCATCCATTCATCCGCTTATTCATCTACCTGTCTCTCCATCATCCATCCATCCATCCATCCATCCATCCATCCATCCATCCCCAGCCATCCATCCATTCTCCTTCGAGATATACTTCAGAACACTTAGCAATCCTTCCTGATTTCCCCTTTCTTCTTTCTGTTTCTTTCTTCAGTCTGAAATCTGAAGTTGTATGTAGGTTTGATATTAAGGAGAGGATACATACTTACAGTGATACTAATAAGAATAACAGCTAATATTTATTGAGTATTCATCACATGTCAGGTACTCTCCAGATGCTTTACATGCATTTAAGTTATTAATAAGCACAAGAGCCCTCTAAAGTAGATATTAGAAATATCCCCATTTTGAAGGTGATGAAACTGATAACAGAGCAGCCAAGTCAAATGTTTGAGGTCATGCAAATAGTAAGTGCCAACATGGAGTGAACAGCTGGAGGTTGACTCTTAATTGTTCTGCTACTTTCTTGTTTCATTTAGTTGGCTGCACAACCAGCCTAAAGAAGGAGAATGTCTAACAGATCTAAGACCTAACTCTCAGGAATGGACTTTTTCCATTGGATCATGCTCAACATTGCATAACTGCATCATAATACAGATTGCCTTTTGGTTTCTTCAATTTGTAAGGAAACTGGTTGCTCACCCCTGAAAAGATCATTGACACCTTCATTGAGTGTTTTATAGGTAAACAGATGAGTTTAACTCCTTATGGTTTAGGATTTTAATATAAACCAATTAAAGTGAACAACATATTTCTTTTTAGTAAATAGCAGAAAATAATCTATTGAAAAGCATAACATGTGCTCATGTGTAAAAGAAGGGTCTGGAAGGATACTCAACAAATTGTTTTTTTTTCCAGGTTTTGGGGGGCAGAGGTAGAATTATGGGTAGCCATAAAAGGAAAACTTTAATCTTGTCTATATATTTGTAGCAAGGAAAAGGTATGCATGTATTGTGTGATTAAAATTTGATGGTATTAGGTGCCTGAGTGGCTTAGTCATTAAGCGTCTGCCTTCAGCTCAGGTCATGGTCCCTGGGATCGAGTCCCGCATCGGGCTCCCTGCTCAGCGGGAAGCCTGCTTCTCCCTCTCCCACTCCCCCCGCTTGTGTTCCCTCTCTTGCAGTCTCTCTCTGTCAAATAAATAAATAAAATCTTTTAAATAAAAAAATAAAATAAAATTTGATTGTATGGTGATCATAAACAAAAATAAAGGGTATGGGGTACTCTGAATTCTGTGAGTTCTTGGAGAGGTTGTTTCTCTCCTGTGCCTGGCCCTGCTTGCTTTTCCAAAAGATGAAATCATGCCCTCTTCCCCCTTTTGGGTAATTTGTGTTCTGTAGAGGATTTTAAATTTGCTTTTTAAATTAGTCATCCTCCAGATTACTCACCCCAGCATTGCTTTTGAATAGGCCTAAAATGTGCATGTGAAATCTACAGTGAGAGGATCCTTAGTTTTGACCTAAGCTTTGTCCTAATGACATATCTAACTTTGTCAGAGGGGCAGATCGTCCCTGAATGTGTTTGCCGTGGATGAGAAAGACCTGACATTTCCCTTCGGTAGCATCTTTTCATTTTATCATTCCCTGAGTCACCATTCCAAAGGAAGAGAGAGCGTTAGGGATGTGATTTTTGAGAAGAGGTCCACCATCTATTTCATTATCTTTTAACCCCAGATGGTATTTGCCAGTAACAAGGAAACACTTAGGCAAAGAGGGACCAGTTTCTATGTAAAACATAAACCGCTTGGACTCACAGAGAAAGGCAGAATTAATCAGATTATAAAGTCACCAAGGGAAAAACTAACATGCACACTAGACGCCGGAATACCAACCATAGCAAGCATTCCATTTGAAGCTTGAAAGGAGTTATTTTCAGGCAAATAAACGAAAGAGCTACTTTTGAAGCAGATAGGTCACAGCTAAGAGCTCTGGAGTTAAGCTACTTCTAGGTTTCATTCCAGGCTCTGCTCTAGCAGTTTACAATGGCGGGCCCTATGTCCTACTACATCTCAGTTTTCCCATGTTCAAATTGGAAACGATGATGCTATCAACCATAGTGTTGTAGCAGAACACCCACTAGACCGTTTGGCACATAGTGAGAGTGGAGTCTTGGCTTGGCTTTCCTTTTCTCCATCCTTTCCTCCCTCACTCCCTCCCTTCTTTCCTTTCCATCTCTCTGTCCATCTAATATCAGATACCCTTATCCTCATCATTAGAGGTTAGTAACTAATCAGGTTTATTGAGGTTTAAATAAACTGGAGCAGATTGGATTCCTTTCAAAGTAAAAAATTTAAAGTAATTCTAAAAAAGTAAGTGTGCAAATAAGTGAAGTCCAGAGGATTTCTAAGTGAAGAAGGGGTTATTTAGAACATATCTGCCATTTTTAAGAGTGATTTCATGAAACTTAGCCACCTCGCTCTTCCCACAGATTATATCCTTGCCTTTTCCATGAAGGTGGGACCCTTGCTATTTAGACAGTGCCAGCATCTTTTCACCTTTTCCTCTTGCTTCCGGGTTCTTAGGCACCAGGGAAAAGGCCTGGCCGAATTGGAAGCAAGGGGAAGAAACACTTCCGTCTGCCATTCATTTCAGAAGACGGACATCTCTAACGAGCTTGTAGCTGATAAAGTCCCTGCCTTTGCAGGGAGTTTGGTAACCAGCCAGCACCTTCCTTTACCTCTGATTAGTCCTGCTCTGAGCTTCTCCGAAACTGGAAAAGAAAGAAAAAAGACAGTGAGGTGAGACAGCCGAGCAAGCCCAAGACTGAGTGAGGCAGAGGGGCAGACTAACAACCTGTCTGAGTTGGAGATTGTTACCTGGACTCTGGTTTTCACAGTGAGGAATGTAAAAGTGTGCTCAAAGTTAGAGAGTTGTGTTATCTCCTCATGGTGCCCTCCACCAGGCTCCAAGCAGAGTTTGGTCTCCAGTTCCTGCCTTCTGCGTTTGGAGCTTGGGTCCCAGATCCCAGCCACCCGCGCCCTAGTGGGGAAGGATTTAAAAATGGGCAAGAAGGCTGACCTGCCCAGAGCTAGCCCTTTCAGGGTTTAAGACAATGGGGGGTATAATGGAAACATCATCGTATGTCACTTGTCTTTGACTCCATGTTGCCATAGAAACAGAACATGGCATGTTCATGGTAAACGACCTTGTCATTGCTTTTATATATGTTCTTAGTTATTGTGCAGAAGTTATTTATAACCTGATGGGAAGAGAGTCCCAGGAGAGGGATACTGGTCTGCTTAATTGTTCCATTAAGGAAGGAGAAAAATTCTGCCCCAAAGAAAAGGAAACAGGGTAAAAGGAAAGAACAAAATAAAACAAAAAAAGAAGAAATCTTTCTGAAGAATTTTGCCCACATACCTCTTTGTATTATTTAGGACCATGTGCACTCTCTACTGTATTTGTTCTCAGAATTTATTCTGGGGGTTTTATGTAGCTATTATAACATTTTCTCAAATCTTTTAATATTGTTAATAATTCCTTTCATACCCTTTGTAGAACTGTACTTACAGTTGGTTAATATGTTATCAAAGATTTTGGAACTCGAGGCTGGCATAAGCTACTTTGTGAATTCTCTACCCCTACAATGGCCTGTGAGGAAATTTTGCGTTGGTTTTGAAGCTTTTGATTCCATAAATCAACATATCCTTTTCATAGGATTTAATATAGTGTTATCATTTTACAGTTTACCAAATAAGGATGTTTAAAATCCTAACCATTTGCTATCTATTTACCATCACTGTCACTTTATAAAATAAAGGATATTATAAGAACCAGAAAGAAATACTATAATAGATACTATATTTGATCATCTCCTGTGTGTCAGATACATTAACCTCCTCAAAGCATGGTTGACTAGCCAGCTCCATCAGTGCCCCCTGGGAGAGTTTGGAACACAGAATCACAGACCTCTCCCCATGTCTACTTGACCAGCACCTGCATTTTATTTTATTTATTTATTTATTTATTTTTTAAATAATCTCCACGCCCAATGTGGGGTTTGAACTTACAACCCCAAGTTCGGAGTTGCATGCTCCACCGACTGAGCTAGCCAGGTACCTCAGCACCTGCAATTTAATGAGGTCCCTAGGTGATGAATGGGCATTAAAATTCTGGAAGCCTCACCCTGGAAAAATGTGACTTCACTTATGGTCTGCACAGCCAGTGGCATTAGCATCACCTGGGAGTCTGTCAAGGATGCCAATTTAGGTCCTACCCTGACCCACTGCATCAGAACTCTGAGGTTGGGGTCCAGCAACCCCTGTCTTCACAAGCTATCTAGTTAATTCTTATGAATGCTAAGGTGTGATGACCTCTGCTCTAAAGAAAGATCTTTCTTTATCCCCATTTTACAGATGAGAAAAATGAGTCAGTGGGAGGATAAGTCATTTTCTGAAATGCTTAGTAAGTGGCCAAACAAGGGTTTGGACCTAGGGCACAAAAATCTGGAGTCTATAGCTTGACCATTCTACTATACTGCAACCAACCCTTTGATCTGTGTTCTCCATTGCACTTAGCGCTCTCCAAAAATCTTGTTTATTTTCTAACCCCCACCTGACACTGGAATGTAAGCTCCTTGGAAGTTGGGGACTTATCTGGCTTTCTCATGGCTCTGTTGCCATTAGATATTGCTAGGAACTGCAACATCAGTGTCCCTTGGAGGGCTGTTAAACCACAGGTGGCTAGGCTCCACTCCAGAGTGACTGACTGATTCAGCGGGTCTGGGATGGGACCTAAGATTCTGCATTTCTGACAAGCTCCCTGCTGCTGCTGCTGCTGGTCTGTAGACTTCACTTGGAGGAGAAGAAGTTTATGCTATTTTTCAAAGGCAAAAGAAGTGTATATGTGTGTAGGGAGGGGTAGGGCTGGCCACCATTTACTTTGCTTCTTGCTGCTCTTTGTCGCCTGCCGTTCCACACAGTTTGCAAACTTTGCCTCATTAATCTTCCCACCCCGGGAGGGCCCCTGTGACGGACACTGGTGCCTTTATTTCATAAATGGAGAGGCAGTGGTACTGAGGGAAGGCCCAAGGTCACATAGTGAGTCCCTTGAATGAACCCAGAATAGAAACACTGCTGCCTGCCATGAAACCCTTTTCTGGCTCTGGTGAACCTTCAAGTCCCCAAGCCTGCAAAGCCTCCTCATGTCCTCTCCCCATCAGTGCCCACTTGCATACCTCCAAAATTAGCTTTGTCTCTTTGACCCAACCCTCAGGAGACCCAGGTTCAAGGTTAGCAGTAAGCACCTTTTGAGTTTCTTATAACTTGGACTCTGGAATAACTGTAAGCTGAGAGCAGTTAATTATAGGAACATTAGTCCTATGGAAGAGCTGCTTGAATCTTGTATCTTTGACTGCTATCAAAGGCCATACAAATTCTCTCTGTTCTCTTTCTCTGCATGCCTTCAGAGCCTATGCATTCATTTCCACGGACAAACTGATCATTGGAGACACTTGGTGCAGATACAGGGGCCTAGACTAGACTAGTCCTAGAGACCAGACTTTGGGGGGGTGGGTGGTGGAGCCCAAGCACCCCTTTCACCAGCAAGTTCCTTAGGTGATTTGGATGCAACCTATCCTAGAAAACTCTGAAGCAGAGGACGTGGATGAACTTTCGGAAATGCTAAAAGCCTCCTTCTCTGGACACTTGTTAAACAACAGGGCTGGATGTGGCTTAGCTGGGGGTGGCTTGGACCACATTCCTTAAAACTGTATTCTGTATTTCTCATAGTACATGATTTAAATCAACAGAGGATGGACTGGGTAGGTGGGTTCCTGGTTCTTCATTAAGCAGAGAATGTTCTCCATCTGGTTGAGAGTCTGTTGCATTATATAGTTCCAATGGGCAATACATTTTTGAATTTACATAAAAGAAAAAAATTGGTTGAACCTGATTTGCTTTTTTAATTAGCCAGCACTCATCTGGAGGAATGGAAAAATCCATTTGGTTCAGTCAAAACAGAAATTGGCCAGTGTAAATGTTAAGATGCTCCACATTTGTTTGAGTTGAACCATAAGTGTTGGTCTGCTTTTCGACTTGATGTTCACTGGAAAATAGATGATTCCATGATGATGTCTGTAAGTGGACTATAGGAACCCAAGCTCCAGTGAAATGGTTATCAAATATGGTCCTGCAGTCTGTGTAGACATGGAAGGGTTAGTTCTGACTACCTCTGGTTATTTTAAGAATTTAGTCAAGTTAAATATATGATTCTGTAGGAGAGGAAAAATAATTTTTCCTCACTCCTTTTAGGTTCTTGGTTGAGACCACTCCTCCACCCCAACGACAAAAGATTAACAGGAGAAAAACAGAAGTTTAATAACATGTATATCTCCTGTATACATGGGACATACCCGGAAAAACTGAGTAACTCACCAAAATGACCCAAGCCACCTCATTAAACACTATCTCCAGCTAAAAACAAAAAATGTTAGGGAGCCTTTGATGGCTGGCAGTCAGGTAAAGGGTGAGGTTGCAGTGCGGATTTAGGTCCCTGTCTACTCCATTGATAAGATTGTCTAGAGATTTAGTTATCTCCTCTTCCCGAAAGCAGAGAGAGATTACACCCTTACAAATGGAGATTTCCCTTATAAATGTAAATGTCTCTTACAAAAGGGGTTTGTTTTTCAGAGCTTTTCCTGTGTCTGCTGTTTGTTTAAAAATAACCAGCTCAAGACAATCCTAATGCCTACGAGGCATATTTTGAAGTTGCATATTCTCTATTTTCAATTCCATTTATATGAAATAAACAGAATAGGCAAGTCCATAAGGGCAGAATGCAGATTGCCAGGGTGTGGGGAAGGGGGAAAATAGGGACTGTAGGAGATGAAAAAATTTTCCTCTACTACATTTTTTGGCTGGTCTATTAATCCACATAAGACACATTAACAGGAGAGGAATAAATTTTGTAAGTATGGGAACTGCACATAGACCTGAGAGGTTTAGAGACAGGTAGTTGAGGTTTACGTCCATCCTGAGCTAAGGAGAGGGGGATTGGGATCTGGGGCTTCAAAAGAAAGGAGGACAATTCACTGGAATATAGGAAGAGCAAACGTTTGGCAAACAAATATTTGTCATGCCATGCAGAGACAGTGGGTCACACAGAGGAATTTGAACACACAGGCCCCACAGCTCCCCCCAGCTTACCAATGCCCAGCCCATATTCTTCATAGTTCTCTCTGGTGGTAGGTCTCTTCCTGGACCAGGCCCCCCCCCCCCCCCCCCCCGCCCCGAATTCTTAGAGACAGTTAAAGGGGAAGTAAAAAGCTCTACTTGTCTCTCAGTCCTTGATTGTCTTCAGTTCAAAATAATCACATGCTCAAGTGGCACATTTTGGGGAAGCTTGTTCTGAAACTTTCTGGGAGCAACTGACTAATGGGTCTGGGGTTTCTTTTTATTTTTGGGGGTGCTGGAAATGTTTTGGAAGTAGATGGAAGTTGTTGTTTCACAACATTATGAATCTGCTATGTGCCACTAAATTGTTCACTTTAATATGGTTAATTTCATGTTTTGTGGCTTTCACTTCAATAAAAGATAGTGACAAAATATGTAACCAGTAGAAACAAAGCAGACCCTAACCCAACACAACATCTTCCCTTTTCTCAAAGACCTCGCCCTCATTTAAGGGGACATTAATAACAAATCTTCTCTTTTGCTTTCATATTAAAGATGTTCTTCTCCCTTTGTCTCGTTTATCCTCACAGGGTGATTTAGCATCATGTAGCATCTAGGAGCTGTCTCTGGGTAGGAAAGGATGAATGGAAGGTAAAACTCAGGCGTGTTGAAGAATGCATTTTATTCTTTTGTAAGAAAAGCAGATTTGAATATCAGGGATGCTTTAAGATAGTCAACTTTTAGGTTAATCAAAATGGGAGGCAGGCATAATCTTTTTTGTATAATGTGATAATTTGGTAGATCTAGGCTACGTCTCCTCCCTTACCCTTTATACACATACCTTGCAGCAAATATACTTTGAAGGTGCAAAGTCCAAAACAATCAGTTTGGATTCATTTTATTCTTTCATAGTAATGAATGTTTGAATCCCTAGTATAGACCCCAAACTTTACATGCATTATCTGCTTTGCATTCCAGTGACCCAATGATGCAAGGACTGTCACTGTCCCAGTTTTTTAAATGAAGAGTCCAAGACTCGGCCATCTTAATGAACTTGCCCAAGTTAATAAAACTAGTAAAAAAAAAGCAGAGTTGAGATTAGAACTCTGGGCTGTCTGAACCTCAAAGCGTATACTCTTAACATTGCACTTTTATAGGAATGTTCCTTAAGGGCTCTTACATGGCCGACAAGAAAGAGTTCCTGAAGGATACCTGTGTGGCCAGTCTTCCCGGTAGTTGCAAAAAGGGTTTCCTATTCAAAATGGACAACCTCATCTTCAAAGGTATGGGTCCCTCCTAAAAGTTTTAGGGTCAGACCTCGGTTCACTTTCAGTTCTGCCACTTACTGGCAGTTTGACCTTAGCCACCCTCCACAAACCATCTTTGCCCATTTTCTTCCTCTGTAAAATGGATATGATAATGACTTCCTAGAGGGGTTGTTGCAAGAATTCAAAGAGATGATGTCTATGAGAACATCGAAGGAGTGCTGGGTTGCCAGGGCACACTCTCTCACTTTCCTGTTCTTTCCTTGAAACAGTGACCTCCCTGTCAGTATAGACTTCTGGGTCTCAAATCCTCTTTCTTCACCAAATAATCATCTGTAGACAATTGGAGAAATTATGGAACATTTGCCTGTATACAATATCCTCATCCTGAACCAAAAAGTTATGAGCCTACATGTGTGAATTTGGTTTTGTCACAAGGCAGCTCTAAAACAGATTCCTTTTGGTGTAGCTTTTTAATTTATCCTCTGCTTTAAAAAAAAAAAATGTTTTTATATCCTGACACTCACTCCCCCTGCAGTCTGGCACACAATCCTCCCTTGACCCCATCTGCCTGGGCAGTGGGACCTGTAGGGCCTGGGTGGCCATTCCCAGGAGGTGATCATTCTGCCAGCTCCAGGATTAAGTCCTTGGAATAGGCTGGCCTCTGGGAGGCCCAGCGTGTGAGCTGATTGTTTTGGCTTGAGGACATTCTTTGAGGGATCCGCATTTCTAAGAATTAAGACCCAAGATGCTGTGACTGTTGCCTTGGCCGCATTTTGTTTCCTGCATGTGTGGCAGAATGGCCTGATTTCATTTCCTCGTAATTAAAGTATTCTGAACACTAGTATGAGTTTTGACCTGAGAGAAGTTATTAGGATAATCTGCTCTTTTCCAGCAAATGGATATCCTCAGAAATGCATTTAGTTAAAACCTCTGGTGACAAGGAATGTTCTCCCTTCCTCCCTCTTTCCTGTTCTCCCTCTTTCCCTCTCAGAAAGAAATGTGTTGAGACATCATAGGCCCACAGTAAGGGTTCATTAATTAAGAAGTTATCTATGACACTGTATAAGCCCACTTCTAAACTATCTTGGGCAGTCAGACTTTCCTAAGTGCATCAGTGTCTGTCCCTCTGGGTTTAGAGGGGTTTAACTTACAACAACACAAATCATCACATTGTAAGTAAACTGTTGAAGGCGTCTTTCTCTGTGCAGATGTTTTCTTTTCAGGCAGGTAGATCTGGATGAAGAGTTTAAGGATAATTTTCTCAGTAGGCACTAGGGGTCCTTGAAGGCCCTCTTAATCAGTCTCTCTCTCAATTAAATGTGAAACATTGACCTCAACTGTGGCTGTCTTCTTGTGAATTTTACAGGAAGCTTATTGAATCCTTTTTGCTTTGATTTTCAGGTTTCCTACCCTGGCCTTGACTCAGTGGGTCACAACTATCAAGCCATGTCTCATGATTTTTCACCTAGGCATGGACCCCAGTTCATAGAATAAGTCAATCCTTGCTAAGCCTTGTGTCCTGAGCTGTAAGACTGGGTTGAGTTTAAATGGGACTCGTGGACATTTGTTTTTTTAGAAGGAGGTAACGGAGTCTCAGGTTTCTCTTCTTAGTTTGCTCAGGGCCATTGTGACACCGGTTCTTAACTCAGTCTTTTTAGTAGCTTAGGAGCGATCTTGGTTAAATTTGCTTCTACTGGGCAAGGAAGGGGATGGAAGGTTGGGTTGAAGCTGATTGGTTGCTGGTGTAGGAGTAAATGACCTTGTTGTCCTCAGCAAGCACAAGACTCGTGTCACATTTGTGAGAACATGCAGTATTTGCTTGGTGGGTGGTAGAATGCACCAATTCGATCTAAGTCATACAGCCTAAGTGTGAAGAAGAGATGGAGGCCAGAACCCTGTGGGTTTAATCCTGTCTCTGACAGTTACCAGGGTTGTGACCTTCAGCAAGTTACTTTAATTTTGACAGAAGATGGGAGGGGTGATGATAGTATTATAGGGAAACAAGACTGGTGAAGCCAAACTGCCAGTGTTATTATTTGGTAAGTAAACTTCCCCCTTTCTGCTCGATCCTAAGTTGAGAGAACCCATTTTTTTTGGCATGAGACTCTTTTTCCTCTCTCCTTATTCTCTCAGCTCTCTGTCTCTGCCATCTCTTTTTAGCTCTGTCCCTTTACCTTCCAGAATTTCAACACTCTGGTACTCAGCCTTTTAGAAGCCTTCAGCTTAGGACCCCAAACTATGCCCTGACTCCTCACATTTACATTTTCCACCTTCATAAACTTTCTAACTAGGGAAACGTATTTTATTTTTCCAGCATTTGATATACAACCATATTATCTCTTTTCCTTTTGAAGCCCCTGTCATTCCATTTAAAGCCTTCCTTGGTGTTAAGGATTATACCTTACCAATACTCCTTATATTATAATATTAAGACAGGCCCTTGGAACTTAAAGTATAAATATCTGCTTTCAAGAGTTGAGGGACACCATCTTGGAAATAAGATAATACCAAACTAGGTTTTTTAAACAGCTTTATAGGGCTATAATTTACATAACATAAAATTCACTGATTTTAGTTCAGAATTCAGTTATCTTTAGAAAATTTATAATCTAATTTTAGAATATTTCCATTTTTCCCCAAAAGCCCCTCTCCCATGCCCATTTGAAGTCAGTCTTTTTCTACCCTTAGCCTCAGGCAACCACAAATCTACGTTGTTCTTAGGGGTACTAGTCATAATAGCCAAAAAGTGTAAACAGTCTAAATGTCCATCAGCTAGTGAATAGATAAACAAAATTTGCTATACCCATTCAGTAGAATACAATTCAGCAAAAACAAACTACAGAGACAAAAAAATACTAATACAAGCTACGTCAATGGACCTCAAAAAATAATATGCACATATTAAGCTAAGCAAAAGATGTCAGAAGCAAAAGACTATGTATTGTATCATTCCATTTTCATGAAATGTCCCAAAAAAAGGGCAAATGTAGAGTAAATTTTTACCATTGATTCCCATTAGGCAAATACACCTCTACTTTTTGCCTACTTAGGTGCCTTGGGTCTCTGGGGCTAATTCTTTTTAAAACAAACATAGTCAATTTACCCTTTCCTACATTTGTTTTTCCACTTTGTCTGCTGAGGGAAGACATCCAGAAGCCAGGGAAGGAAATGGTGGCTTTGCTTGGCCCGTGTAAAAAGAGGCCCATCCATCCCTTCTCTCCTTTCCTGAATCTTGCCCGACTTCTCAAAGCCCATGTGGGACCATGCTCCATTTTTAAGTTATTGTGTTAGAGAATATATAGTGTTTGCCGGGACCTGGTGGCAGGCAGGAATGTTTAAACTGATCATTTGTTTTAAACATAAGCCATTTGTAATGCATGATTCATCTGTTGCTAGAAGGTACTTGGCATCTTTTGCATATACCGTGATTCAACTTATGATAACATTCATAGCTTGGAAGGAAAAAAAAATAATCAGAGTTTGTTCATCAGAATCTTCATAGATTCCACATTTTTGGAATTGAAGATAATGCCATCTTAACCTATTTGAGACTGGCATCTTGGGAAGGGAGGTTGGTGTGCTAATGCTGGCAAAACAAAAATTAGGATGCTTTAGAAATGAGCAGTCAAATGTCTCCTAAACACCATTGGTTATTTTCATGGACACCACCTTCCATTTTGTTTCATTTCATTTTTTTGTCCCTTTTTTCTGTTTATAAGATAATATATACTGTAGAGGAAAACTTGAAAAGTAGGAAATGAAACTATGTGAGAAGATAAATTTCCATGTAAAATTCCTACTATCATGGATATTTATTGGCATTGTTCTGGTGGATTCCTTTGTATTTATTTGTGTGTGTGTGTATGTAAGTGCTCAGATATTTAATTGGGCTCATACTGTATATATACTGTGCCTAGATATTGTCATGTGATATCTTATTATGAACATTTTCCTCTACGTCATTAAATATTCTTCTGGAAGATAAAGTTAATGGTCCATAGTAGCCTAACATTTGGATGTGGCATCACACCATTCCCCAACTGTTAAGACACTAGGATTGTTTTAGTATTCTTTTTAAAGTGTTAAAAATTGCAGTGAAAAAAAAATTGCAGTGAAGATCTTTGAACAGAGATCTTTGAGCACGTCTCTACTTCCTTTGGACAAACTCTTAAAAGTAAAATAATGGTCTAATGGTATAGACATTAGAAAGGATTGGAGTTGTCACTTTTGTTCTCTGAATGCTTTTTTTTTTTCTAAGATTTTATTTTTAAGTAACCGCTACACCCAACATGGGCCTAAACTTAAACACCCAAGATCAAGAGTCACATTCTGTACTGACTGAGCCAACAAAGTGCACCTAGAGTTGTCACTGTTGATTTCTTTACCTTTTTGAGTATTAGGTAATTCTCTGCTCTTATAAGCTGTGAATAAGGACTGTGACGGCACACAGAAATGGGTTGACCATTGATGGGAGAGGGAAAGAGTGGTCCATGGATGTTAGTTCAGAAAGCTTTTAGGAAAATCTCTTCATTGCCAAGTGATATGGACCATTACTCATGGAAGCATATATATCATAAAGTAATTAAAACATCCCTCCTCCTATTTAAAAATTCCTGCAACCACTCTGAGTAATGCCATTTAGAACATTCCAGTAGACCAAACATTATAATCGGCATCCCTAGGGAAGATGTGATTCACCTGACTCTGCCTGTGCTGCCGTGGAGTTACACGCAGTGCTTGGTAGGTAATGATTGTGCCTTTGCTTCTTTGGTTTCTAGTTATGGATCTTGCTGTAGGTTTCTCCTGGGTCCCTACCTGTGGCCTTTTTGTTCATCATAGTGTGATAACCTCCCAGCTCCCTGATGATATCCACAGTGAGTCTTTTTAGGAAGGTCTAGGAATCTTCCTTTTCCTCTCCATCCATGAAATGCTCTTTCAGGTGAATCACTTTGCTTATACAACTTCAGCAGGTGTTGCTTTTCTGAGATAAACTCTTATCCACATTCTCAGGGAACATGTCCTTGTGGATTTTTTTTTAATCTTTTTTTTTTAAGTAAGACACTCACTCTTTTCTAAAGTTAGACTTCAGAAGTGTCAGATTATTACTAAATTTGCCCCCTAGTATAATGCCATATATTAATACCTTCTAAATATTATTAAAATAAACTTAGATATTACTTTCCAGGCAATCTTAGTTCAAGTTGCACTCAGTATAAGATGGATTGATGGCTGGCTGGGTGGCTTGCTGGACAAATTGATAGATGGGTAGATAGATGGATGAATGATACTTTTCAGGTCCCACTACCTATAGCCCACTTCAGGTACTGAGAAGAAAATAATTAGTTGAGACTATTAATTAATGCCATGCCCGGTTCCCTGGAACTGGAATTTTAATCAGAGTTTGAGCAGTGCTTATCCTCAAAATCATTACTTTACTTGCCTTACCAATTAGGGTTAGTGTTGGAAAAAATCTAAACTGTTATGTCACATACAGCTACCATTTGCTACTAATTCTAATAGACTTACTCTTGGTATGAAAATCTAATGTTTCAGAAAGAGTCAAATATCAACTGAAGAGAGTGACTGGTATACCAATTAAGAGTTTTCAGTGACTAGGAATGTAGTGTAATATGAATGGACCACAAATTTAATGCAATATACATGTCTCTGTCTTTTTGTAGACCAGAACTTTTCTCTTTGTGATAAAAAATCATGCATGGAGCAGTGCAACAGAATGGTTTTAGAAGAGGACCCTAGAATCAGTTTTGCAAGTTTTAATGACAAGTCTGCCATTTGATGGTCATGTGACAATGTAGCACTGTTTTCTTTTCTGTTCAGTAGAATCCTAACACTTGAAAGATGGTAGTGGTGTGAGGATTAAAGAACACACATGCATATGTGATTAACAGAGTGTTTGTCCGTTAAGAAATATTAGTAGTGTCAGGAGGTGTTGTATTATCACTCTCATTATTATTAAATACTGGAGTTTGGGATGGAATAGAAGCCTGGCACTCAGGAGATATGGTGGATTTATTAGTTTCCTATTGGTGCACCATCAAATGATCACAGAGTCGGTGGCTTAACAACAGAAATTTATTCTGTCACTGTTCTAGATGACAGAACTCCAAAATCAGCATCACTGGATCATAATCAAGGTGTTGGCAGGGACTCTGAAGGTTCTGGGGGAGCATCGATCCCTTTTCCAAGCATTCATTGGCTTATGGCTGTGTCCCTTCAGTATATGCCTTCTTCAGCCTTCTTCACATCACCCTCTTCTCTTCTGGGTGTGTCACATCTCTTCTGCCTCTCTCCTAAGGACACTTGTCATTGGATTTAGAACTCACCCTGATAATCCAGGATGATCTCCCCAATGCAAGATCCTTAACTTAATCACATTTGCAAAGACCCTTTTTCCTTATAAGGTAACATTTACAGGTTGCAGGGTTAGGACCTGATGCCTTTGGGTGGCCATTATTCAGCCTAATAGAGTAGGTTGGAAATGAAACTTGATTTTCCATTTTGCAGGGATATAGGTCATCCCAAAGGTTTTATCATGTCTATAGGACAAATGTCAGTATCAGTGGGGACATGTGAATGGTGCTTTTTGTTTTCTGCAAGCTCATTGTTCCTTTCTCCTTTAATATTTGAGTAAAGCTTATTTTATGAATAAAAATGCCTGCAGCAAAAAGCTCCTATTGATCACCTGTGGATCAATATGTAATATTTATATTTCACTGAATCTTCACAGTGTATTTCATGTTTTGCTCCTCTGTCAATTTTGAAATGATCTGTGCTAATTCCATTTTGGAATGACCTGGGTCTTCTCTACTGACTTAATTTCTTCTTCTCATTCATGAATAGTCTTTCTTATCACCCCAGGGGTTGCTGAAGGATGTTTTTTCACTGATGAGGCATAGTATAGTTAGTCAATGATATATTTGTTGTAAAAAATTCTTTTTCCATTGCAGTCCAAACTTAAATTTCCCTAGCGTTCATTTGCTTTCTCTATTTTGGAGTGCACTTAAAAATACATTTGCAGTCACGATTGCCTGGGTAAGTTATAAATCCTAGATATTAGAATTTTTATGCTTTAGAAATAATAAATGAGGGCTTACCAATTAAAGATAAAAAATTACTTGGCTGGGGATAGTAGAATATTTTATCAGTATTATTAAAATTTAAGGGCAGCTGAAATGCCACAGGAATCTTTGTACAACATTTTAGTTTAAAAAGTTGGCTTAGGGATAACTTACATTCTTTTCTTCAATTTTACATCAAACAGGATATTACATAAATTTCCAAGAAAAAAAAAAGAGTGTAGAACTCGTTGCACTCTTTCAAATATAGACCTATGTGGTTTTACCCTTTATAGTTAGAAATCATTTCTTTGTGTATCTTGGGTTCCTAACAATCTAGTTTTTACTTTTTCAAACTAATGTTATTATCACACACGGAATAAATAGCCTCATGTGATTTATTATAAAACAAAAGATTTAAAAAACAAATATTTTATCTATACATATGTCTGCTGCTTATATGGGAGTATATTTTGTAAATTATCACAATAGGTTTTTCACTCTGATTTTTGTTTTTCTCTATTTCTTCATTATTTTTTTTATTCCATTATTCTTAACAGTTCTCTGGTGTTCTGGTTTATTCTCTGTAGGTCATTGTGACTTCTTTGCAACATCATCACAATTTTCCATAGCTTCATAAATAACCTCTCTGGAAATTGATGATTTCTAGAGAATAACCTGGAATCCTAGGTAGGCACTAAAAAAATAAAATAAAAGATTGCCTTTTCAGAAGATGATCCTATTAGGAGAAGCAGAATTCTGTATCTTGCACAAACAAATTGATACCTAAGTAGTGTGCATTTTTAAGCAGTCATTTGTGAAATGATGGGGACTTAATGGCAGATTAAAACGACTACCCGCTGGGCTGTTTCAAAAAACAAAAGCTTCCAATTAAGATGGATCCATAAGAATGTGAAATCAATCCACCATAACACTGAGCACCTTCTATGTGAAGGGCACTCTGCTCCTGACTGCGTGGTGGAGGGAAGAGAGGAGTTGTAAATCATCTCAGTCCCCAGAATTGTATAATCTATAGCAGTGGTTCCCAGTCGGGGCTCTTGGTGAGGCGGATATAGGGCAGCATCTGGAGACATGCTTGATTGTCACCACTTGGGGAGGGTGCTGCTGACACCTAGTGGATGGAGGCCAGAGGTGCTGCTAAACAGTACAAGGCACTGGACAGCCCTCACAAATTTTCTGGTTCCAAATATGACTAGTTCTGAGGTTGCAAAACCCTGATCCAGTGAAAGGGGGAAAGCACACATAGAAAGAGTTTTGATATTTTGAGCTGGTTGTAATAATGCCCAGCACATTTATTAGGGGTTCAGAGGAAAAGAGAGATTCTTGTAGGTTATATAGGGGTGGGATGTAGGGTCAGAGCTCATGATGGAAGATAGGCTAGAGAGCATTAGGGCATTTCACAAAGAGAAATGGCAACACAAAGATGATATTCATGATTCTGAATGATGACTATTGCGTGCCCTCAGATGAGTTTGAGTGGATGCGTGACCAGTTAGAACAGACACACACCTTTATATGTAGTTGTGCTTACAGACCTTATATCAGCCTTGGGACAGCTACCCTTTCCCTAGGTTCAATCAAGAGTCCAATCTCGGGGCGCCTGGGTGGCTCAGTTGGTTGGGTGTCTGCCTTGGGCTCAGGTCATAATCTCCAGGTCCTGGGATCAAGCCTTGGGTCGCTGCTCAGCGGGAAGTCTTCTGCCCCTCCTCCTGCTCCTATGTGTGCATGCGCTCTCTCTCTAACTCTCAAATGATAAATAAAATCTTAAAAAAAATGTTCCAGTCTTGTTAGAGCTAATTTGGGAGTAAACTGGAATGGATTTATCTCTCTGAGGCCCTTGAATAAAAACTTTTGACTTGATCTGATAGGCAGAGTAGGCTGTGAGACCATAAAACACTTTTGAATTAAGGAGTTTCTAAGAAACTCCTTTTATTGGATTTGTTATTTGCAAATATCTTCTCCCATTCTGTTCTTTTTCACTCCACTTCCATCCACCTTTTCAGTGTGTTTTAAAAAGATTTTAAATGTAGGGGCACCTGGGTGGCTCAGTCATTAAGCGTCTGCCTTCGGCTCAGGTCATAATCCCAGGGTCCTGGGATGGAGCCCCGCATCGGGCTCCCTGCTTGGCGGGAGGCCGGCTTCTCCCTCACCCACTCCCCCTGCTTGTGTTCCCTCTCTCACTGTGTCTCTTTCTTAAATAAATAAAATCTTAAAAAAAAAAAAGATTTTAAGTGCATAATTGAATCTTCTCATAGGGATGTCCCATGGTAGTTACTGGGCCGAGCTTCTTGACTGTGGCTTTGCGTGGTATCTCTCCTGAAAATTTTGGATATTTCTAATAGCAGTCATTGGTGGTGGTAGGGCAGGAGAAAGATGCGATGATGATGGCTGTATTCTAAGGAGTTTAATTTGGGGGCAATATGCAAAATGACTTGGAATGAGAAGAAATAAGAAAGGTATACTTTTTTTTAATTATGTAAAAAAATTTTTAAGTTTTTTAAAATTCCAGTTAGTTAACATCTAGTGTTATATTGGTTTCGGGTGTACAATATAGTGATTCAGCAATTCCATACATCATCTGGCACTCATCACAACAATCCCCATCACCCATTTCACCCATCCCCCCACCTACCTTTTCTCTGGTAACCATCAGTTTGTTCTCTAGAGTCTGTTTCTTGATTTGTCTCTCTCTCTTTTTTCCCCTTTGCTCGTTTGTTTCTTAAATTCCACATATGAATGAAATTTTATGGTATTTGTCTTTCTCTAACTTATTTTGCTTAGCGTTATACTCTCTGGGTCCATCCATGTTCTTGCAAATGGCAAGATTTCATTTTATTTTTTAAGATTTTATTTTTTTAAGTAATCTCTACACCCAGTGTGGGGCTTGAAAACTTACAATCCTGAGATCAAGAGTTGTATACTCTACTGACTGAGACCCCAAGATTTCATTATTTTTTATGGCTAAAAGATATTCCATTGTATCCGCATCTTCTTTACCCATTCATCTATTGATGGACACTTGGGTTGCTTCCATATATTGGCTATTGCAGATAATGCTACTATAAACATAGGGGTGCATGTTTCCCTCTGACTTAGTGTTTTTGAATTTTTTGGGGTGAATACCCAGTAGTGCGATTGCTGGATCATAGGGTAGTTTTATTTTATTTTGTTTTAACTTTTTGAGGACCCTCCATACTGTTTTCCAGAGTGGTTGCACCAGTTTGCATTCCCATCAACAGTGTAGGAGGGTTCCCCTTTCTCCGGATCCTCACTAATACCTGTTGTTTCTTGTGCTGTGGATTTTATCCATTCTGACAGGTGTGAGGTGATAGTGCATTGTAGTTGATTTGTATTTCCCTGATGATAAGTGATGATGAGCATCTTTTCATGTGTCTGTTGGCCATCTGTATGTTTTCTTTGGAGGAATGTCTGTTCGTGTCTTCTGCCTATTTTTTAATTGGATTATTTGTTTTGGGGATGTTGAGTGTTACAAGTTATTTATATATTGGATACTCACCTTTTATTGGATATGTCATTTGCAAATATCTTCTCGCATTCATTGCCTTTTAGTTTTGTTGCTTCCTTCACTGTGCCGAAGTTTTTTATTAAGTTAGTTATTTTGTTTATTTATTTATTAAAATAATCTCTGTACCCAACATGGGGCTCAAACTCATGACCCTGAGATCAAGTGTCACATGCTCTTCTGACTAAGCCAGCCAGGTGCCCCTGAAGCTTTTTATTTTGATGTAGTTCCAATAATTTATTTTTGCTTTTGTTTCCCTTACCTCAGGGGACCTATCTAGAAAAAAGTTACTATGATCGATGTCAGAGAAGTTACTACCTCTGCTCTTTTCTAGTCTTTAATCCATTTTGAAGTTATTTTTTGTATATGGTGTAGGAAAGAAGAAAGGAAGACTTTTTAAATTGTTTGGGTCCAAGCATTGGGATTAGAAATTAAGTGCCATATGCTGGGGATGTGATTATTAAAGAATTGGTATAATCAAATCTCTCTCATCTTCTGGTAAGTGATTTAATAAAAGGGGATAAATGTATGAATTGATTGAAATAATTCATGTAACATACCTGGCCCAGGGGAGGAGTGATTTTGAAATGGAGAGACATATGCTAAAGGCATGATTAATAAAGACTCAGTAAAATCTATTTCTCATCTTCCTTAATTGGTTTGATACAAAGGTAGTTAATATATGGATTCAGTGGAATTATTTACATAGAATACTTGGACCAGGGAAGGAGTGGTTTTGAACCCATTCTCTGGTATGTTCCAGTTCAGCCAGTAGTTAGGGGGCAGAAATTAAGCTTTGAACTCATCGTTATCAGGAAGATGATAATAAATTGCATGTATCTCCAGAGCTTGTACTGTAAGGACCGTATGAGATCATGCATGTAAAACCCTGAGAACATTGCCCCGGAATCTTGTAAGTGCTGAAACAATGAACAGTATAAATCTTACAGTGTTTATCCAATATGTGGAGTCAAACAGAGAACGCAAAGTTAACATGGAGATGCTGAGTACTTGTCACTGGAGTAATAAAGGTGCGTTAAGGAAGTTAGTTGGGGAGTCAGTTTTGAGGTGAGAGGTGGTGTGAAGTTAGTTTTACATGCCCAGAGTTTGAGATAAAGATGGCATGCGTCAGGACAAAATGCTTCCTGGGTGTTTGGAGGATATAGCTAGTATCTGAAAGACCAAGGCAGGGTATACTGGCTTGGAAATCTGTGTAGAGTGAGACTTTGAATCAGAAAGTGTGGCAGAAAGTTTCTGCATTAGCTCTTTTGTTCTCTTGTTTATTGTTTGCTGTTCTAACCTCCTTTGGGCCTAGAAGAGGCCATGAAACACAATTCTAGCCAATGAAAGCATATCCGCTATTGCCATCATAACGCTGTGTAACAAATCAAACTAAAACACAGTGGTTTATATAAGTATGTATTTCTTACTCATGGATCTGTGGGTCTGCAGTAATATGAGTGTAATTGGGCTGGTCTAGGCTGTATTGCTACTCTAAGGTACAGGTTGAGTCTGAATCTCCCCAAGATGTCTTTCATTTTCCTTGGACTAGAGACTTCCTGGGGTGTGTTCTTCTCGTGGTGAATTGTGTAAGGACAAAAGCACCAGCTCAACTGTAAAAGCACACTTTAAGCTTCTGCTCACATCACATCCCCTAACATTCCACTGACCAAAGCAAGTTGTATGGCCAAACCCAAGGTCAGTGGTCCACCATGTCCATAGCAGGGGTGTGAGTCCACCATGAAGCCATAGCAGGGGTGTGAGTTTTAATAATACTACAGGGAAATGAGGAATCAGGGCCAGTGATTCACTCTTCCAAAGAAACAAAAGGAAATCTGCTGGAGGCAGGAATTTTTGAGAAACCTTGTATGTTCATTAAAAAAAAAAAAAAAAAAAGGAGACAGGAACAGCCGGTGCTGTTTCCTTGCCTTCTTCCTGCCTCCTGTGTGGACTTGTTGACGAGTACTGTGACATCCTTCTTACAGTCATGACAGAAAGGCCGAGAGCATCATGGAGATACATTCTTGATATTATCCAGCTTTTGAAGCAAGGGCAGAAACTGCCTGCCTACAGACTTATTGATAGTTAAGCCATAAAGTCATGTTTTCTGTCATGTACAGTGAAAACCAATGCTAATGGTTCAGTAAAAGTATAAGAAAGAAAAAAGGCAGAAATTTAAGCCAAACCTTGGGTTTTACCCACATTTGGAGTATGAGAGGGGCATGATGCCTAGCATGTAATATACACTCAGAAATGTTTGTTGTCTTGGATTGATTTAAAGGAGTCAGACAGGCCATGTTCCCTGCTACTTCTTACATCTATTATTCTGCTGCCAGGTCATTCTCCTTTGCTCCCATCCCAGAGAAACCTGTATCACCACCAGCATAATAATGATATTTTATTATCATGATCTGAAATCCTGGGGTTGATATCCAGCTGTTCTAAATAGAGCAGGTTTCTGTCAAAGAGATTTCACTTAGGAGTAAGCATGACAGTATTCAAACTACTGCCACCCAAGGAGAAAGTCTTTATTTACCATTCTTCCTAGTTGTCAGTCTCTAGATAGGTATGTGCTCATTATTTTTTTCTCCCTTCATCTTCTCCCATATTCACGAAGAGAAAAGTTTGTGTTATTAAAAGGATGGTCTGATGTCGGTGAGTAAATTCTTTCCTCCCAGGTCATTTTACAATTAGATTCTTATGTGAATGTGATTTCTGTCTCATGCAATTAGGGGCAGTTGCATACAATATTAAATTGCAGGACTGTCTTTGAAACTGAAGGCAATGAAAGCATAAGTATCACCTTTTTGGGGCATGTGACTTTTTGACTCTCATTGCTTATCAGAATGGTAACGCTTACTGCATTTGTATTGTAGGTGTATATGGCTCATTTTTATGAATGGAACATAACAAATGAGGATCTGTGGCACAGAACTCTTCTTGGAGAGGGTCATCATAACTAATAGACCACTAAACTGCCCTAAGTTAGTCTTTCTGATGTTGTTTTTATCAGACAAATAATGACCACATACCCACCTTGTCTGTCGGTACCAAACCTCTTTGAAATTTATTTTAGAACCCACTCTCATTTAGGATGACTTACAACTGGGTTTCCTGTGAAAAATTGACATGCTGTGGGATAGAAACTCCAAATTGTAGGATTTCACTTCCGAATAACATTTAATAAATATCAGAGAGGCTCTCATAGGCTTGTAGACATTTTTTTCAGAGAAAGACACTAAGGCAAAAATACATATTTGTCATCATGATAATCTTATAAAAGAAAGTGAATTTAAGTCATGTATAATAGAAGGGAAATCATGGTTGGGTATCTTTGGATAATAGAGTTGGGAGTCTGATCTAACTCTTAGGTATTTATTCCAATCTTCTCCTTTACTTAGTTGGAAATTCTTTCTCTGACAGTGAGAAACCTGACTCACATTCTCTACACTATATTTGAACTTACTTGTTCAATGCTAGAGTTCATATAGTTTCAGAATTACTGACCTGTACTCCTGGGATAAACAAATATACAGAACTACTGTGTTTGTAGATCCTTTTATCTAAGTATCCAGTCGAAACACTGTTTCCCAAAGCTCGGTAGGCCAATTCCTTTCTTCCAGTAGGCCACCTCCTTTCTTCCCCACACCTTTCAGTGTGGGTAGGTGGTTCGTTTGTAACATCATTAAATCTGTCAGGGTCTGCATTTCTTTTTAATAATTACCTCCCATTTCCTTGTTGATTTTCTAAAAATCTACATACGGTAAAATTCACTCTTTGTGGTGTATAGTTTTAGAGATTTTGGCACATGGAGGAAGTTGTGTATCCACCAGCATGGTACCACAGAAAACACTTCCATAGTTCTCAAACTGCCTTTGTGCTGCTTCTCTGTGGTCGATCCCTCTCTCCTCCCCCGACCTGTGGGCAACCGCTAGTCTGTTTCCATCTATATATGCATTTCCATCTATTTTGCCTTAGCTGTAAGTAATTTTTCCTGTTGAAAAGTTAATTGCCTTGCAAATTTTGTTTTCTTATTTAGAAGAAATGATTATTCAGATGAATGCTACCAACATGAGCCATCATATTTTGCTATGAATCTCATAATAATATTAATTACTGCAGCTGGTGAGCACATACGTGTGTGTTAAGTGTTGGGCACTGTGCAAAGCTTGTTTATGGACAACTTCACTGAATGTTCATACTCCTCCATTCTGAGAGATACAACTTGTTCCATTTTACAGATGAGAAAATCAAGGCCAAGAGCAGTGGCCTTGCCCAAATTTGCTCAGCTGGAAGTGAAGTCATTATTTGAACCTAGGCAGTCAAACTGTTTTTCCGACCTTTTCCTCACTGCAGTAGAATGCTTCCTCACATAAAAATTCATGCTTACTGAATATGCACTGGCACATGCAAAATATTGGGTCCCAAACTGTCACATATGTTATCTCATTAAATCCTCACAGTGGTGTCTTGGTCTAAGTGTTCCAGTTGTCCCCGTTTTGCAGAGAAGACAGAAGCAGGGAGGGCTGATGTTGTTGTGCCGAGGCTACACAGCTGGCTAAGTGATGGTTTTGTTTCAGTCCTGAATCTGAGTCACTGCAAAGTCTGCTCACCCCTAATCACTGCCTCTCTGAATCAGGTTAGGACTTTAAGAATTAAAATGGATCGTGTGCCAGCATAAGTGACAATGAATGAGAAAATGCCATTAATGATTTAGTGGAGGGAGGGAACTAGAAGTCCCGGCAGTGGACTGAAGTACCATTAGTCTCCATCTCCAGCCAGGAGAATGATTGGCAGAAGTGCAAACCATGCAGCCAACAGGAATCTTGGGAGATACTGTGTGCACATAACAGCTGAGAGCATTTTGGGGTGTGGATTCATGTTGAGAGAGGATGAAAGGCAGGGATGCTGTTGTGTGGGTCAGCTTTTCTGCTCCATTCTCCAGCTGGCTTGCACCACTTAACAACTCCTTCAGTGTGGTTTGCTGGAACCCTCATGGGTGTTGGAGGATATGAGTATATAGGTTCGTGGCATTTCAGCAACTTCGGGTGCTTATGTGGTTGTGTTCTCACTGTGTGACCTTGGTCTCTCTCTGCATCCCTCTTCCTTTATGACATCTGTTTTATCTATGCTACCATTCTCATGACACTCCAGCGGGAGCAGAAATGCCTTGCAGAGTTTGAACACAGTGACAGGAAGCCTCTCTCTCTTAAGGGTCTCCTACCCTTCATTCCCAGTCTTGGGGTGTTGTGTGATTTCCAGTGTGCTTGCTTGTTGGCAAAAAGTCCTGGTCCTAATATTCTCCTGCCTGACACACTTAGGACTCCCTTTTTAGTGAGCTGAGCAGACTGGCACTGGATTTCCTTTGAAAGGAAACAGACCATGGAATTCCTGATCTTTTTTTTCTTTTCTTTAGCTTTTTTATTGAGGTAAAATTCACAGTTGTTCAATATTGTGAATGTACTAAATACCACTCAATTACACATTTTATAATGGTGAATGGTTAATTTTATACACTATGTGAATTTGTCCTAAGATACCCCCAGATATAGCCTTGCCAACCCACTGAAGTGTGTGCATGTACAGTCCCAGAGAAGGACGCATTGAAATTTAGCATGCATGAGCTACATCAGGGGAGCTTGTCAAAATATGGGGCTGTAGGCTCTGTTCTGACACAGAGACTCAGTGTATCTATGAGTGGGGCTCAGGGTTTTGTGTCACTGTTGAGTCTGATGTAGACAGATGAATCTGCATGGTAGACCACCTTTGAGGAGCCCCATGCTAGATAATGTCTGAAATCCTGGGTTCAACTTCCTTTTCTTCATCTCTTAATTTCAGACCATTTTCCCCACCTTGAACGCCAGCCTCCTGGGATGACCCCAGGACCCAACCACACTGTCCTTCCATTCCCAGTGTGTCTGACAACACCCTTTCATTTGCTTGTAATGTGTTCCCACCTCATACAAAGGTACATTTCTGTTCCTCCTTATAAGGCTCCATTCAACCCTGTACTTCCTTTCCTTTTGCACTTAGCACAGTACACAGTTCACATGGTGGGGAACTTTCTGAGTAAAGGGTGCCTAGGGCCAGTCCACCTCCTACTTTTACTAGCTGTGTGAATTTGAACAAGTTAATTAATCTCCCTGAGATTGTTTCCTCCTCTGTATAAAATGGATAATTAACAGTACCTGGATCTATAGGTTGACCGTGGGGTGGAATGAGGTAACACCTATAAAAATATGCCTGGGACAGAGTAGGTAGGTACTCAATGAATGATTTTATTAATTTTTAATGTCTTTGACTCATTTGATTGCTTCCTCTGCTAATCTGTGAGCTTCTTGACAGTGGGGATTTTTCCTTGATATCTCCATTACTTACAAAGAGCCTAGCATCTAGAAGGTGACCAGGACGCCTGGGTGGCTCAGTTGGTTAACTATCTGCCTTTAGCTCAGGTCATGATCTCAGGGTCTTGGGATCGAGTCCCACGTCGGGCTCCCTGCTGAGCAGGGAGTCTGCTTCTCCCTCTGCCTCTCCCCTTTCCCCACTCGTGCTCTCTTTCTCTGTCCCTCTCTCAAATAAATAAATAAAACCTTAAAAATAATTAAAGGTGATCAAACACACACACGCACTTTTTTTTTTTTTTTTTTTTTTTTTGAGAGAGAAAGAGCGTGAGCAGGTGGTGGGTGGAGAGGCGCAGAGGGAGAGGGAGAAAGAGAATCCCAAGCAGGTTCCATACCCAGTGCGGAGCCTGACAACGTGGGACTTGATGTGGGACTCGATCTCATGACCCTGAGATCCTGACCGGAGCCAAAGTCAGGAGCTGGACACTCAACTGACTGAGCCACCCAGGCGCCCCGCCCCCCCATTTTTAAAGGAGTTTTGTATATCCTGGGGACTCTTGAATGAACAAATGAATTTTACGAATCCCCTAATCCTTTTCTTTACTGTTTTCATCATTTCTCATTTGAGTTCATCTCTTAAGACATATGTTGCCTTGCAGCCACCTTCCTTCATTGGCTATTTGTTGAGCCCAGGCTTATAGTCTGCTGAGTTGGCGTTCCTTCCAGCATCCCCTTCCCCACTGATGATTGACTGACAGTGGGGTGGCTGATGTGCTGAGTCAGCACCCTAGGGGCTCACGGGCTCATCCCTAACTGAAGGGGGAAAAGTAACTCTATCTTTTCTGTTAATGGGAAGAGAAAGCCACCGGACCTTTGTGATTCATTCTGCAGGGTTGCAGAATGTGATCTGTGTGGCAGAGTGTATATGTGTTTTTGTAAAAATATCCCCTCTGTTTAAAGCGCCAAAGCTACTGCCAATAAGCTTCAAGATAAGGAGATGAGAATTAGTTAAAAATAAAGAAATGCCACAATAAGAAAGAGAAAACTATTTTTCAGCAGCCCTTAAAAATATATTGGAGATATATAAACCACTGCTACTCTCTAGAGAGTATTAGCATTAGGAACACACAGGGCTAATGGAAAAGTCTTTGCTATAACTTAGGGAGATAATTTGGAACTATAAAACTTGAGGAGTCTCTTCAAAAAGCTAAACATTAAAATTACCATCTCTGGGTATTTATCCAAGGAAATGAAAGCAGAAACTTTAACAGACACTTGTTTGCCAAGTTATTGTAGTAATCATTGTAACATCATTTACGATAACCCAAAGATTGGAAACAACCAAAATGTCCCTAGAAAAAGGAGTGAAGTTCTGACATATGCTGCTACATGAATGAACCTTGAAAACATGATGCTAAGTGAAAGAAGCCAGACAGAAAAGGCCAAATATTGTTTGGTTTCACCTATATGTGATAACTTAGAATCATCAAATTCACTGAGACAGAAAATAGAATGATGGTTGCCAGGGGCTGGAGTGGGGGGATGGGGAGTCATTTAGTGGGTACAGAATTTCATTTGGGATGATGAAAATGTTATGTAAAAGGATAGTGGTCATCGTTGCACAACATGATAAAAGTACTAAATGACACTGAATCATCCAGTTAAAAATGATTAAAAGGTAAATTTTATGTTATGTATATTTTACCACATTAAAAAAAAATACCCCCAAAAGAATAAACATCCAAGAAGAAAATTGTAGGAGAAGCACTTTAGTCCCTTTGGTCAGTGCTAGCTGAGATTTTTTCCTGATAGCCCCACATTCCCTTTATGGAGTGTGCATTTGTTCTAGCTGCCTTGAGTTGGAAGCAGAGCTTGGAGCCTAGCAACCTGCAGGCTGTTACTGGCCCATGGAGGAGTTTTGTTTGAGCTGCACTGTTTATTTGAAGTTTGCTGTGAGGTACTTGGCATCAAAAATAGAAACTGGATTCCTGTCTCTTAAAAACCTTGTAGTTTGGTCACAATGGATCCACATTCTCCCATCTCAGTGATGTATCCTTAAAGGAGCCCGGTGAACTCCAGCACACACAGGTGGGGCACCTGCCTGCCCTGAGGGGAAGTGTAGTTGCCGCCCCCAACTGAACTGACACTCTTTACACAGTCTGGGAGTGGATCACTTCAGCTGTTGATCATTGTCTTTGTTCTCCTGCTTTCAAAAAGGATTTGATCATTCTTATGTAAATTAGCCTTTGTTTATGGCCCCTACATTGTTTATTTCTTCACTGTAGGCCTGTTGGCTCAGAAGCCCCCTGTTGTCAAACTCAGAGTTTTTACACATCCAATTATTTTTAAAGTAGCCCAAATAATTAGATTTGAGCTATTTAGAACCTGTTTTGTGTACCCCACAAACCCTCACCAGATAGCTCTTACCCATTGATGACCTGGGGCCTTGTAGTGATAGCCTCAAGTTGCTACAGCCCTTTCTCGAGCCCCAGACCAACACTTTGCTGCTGTGCCGCTGAGGTCATCGCCGAGTCACATACCTTCTTCCCTTCTGGGTGGTGGTCACTTCGTGGAAGCCTCTGGAAAGCACTATAGGCTGAAAGTCTGAATCCCTTCTAAATTCAGGTTGAAGGCCGAACCCCCAGTGTGATGATGAGGCCTTTGGGAGGTGATTAGGTTTAGGTGAGGTCGTGAGGTTGGGGCCCTCATGGAGCTCTCTCTGTCTACGTGCATGCCCACATCCATGCACTGAGCAAAGGCTAGCTCGAAGATGACGGTCTACAGGCCAGGAATCTGGCCCTCACCAGGAGCCACATATGCTGGCACCTTCAACTGGAAGTCCAACCTCCAGAACTGTGAGAAATAAATGTCTTTTGTTTCAGCCAACCAGTCTGTGGTATTTTGGTCTAGCAGCCAGAGCTGACTAAGCCAGAAAGTCTCACGCTGCAAAGGACTTCTCTCTCCTACAACCCTGTCCAAGTGCCACCCAACAAAGTATCTTGTGTGTTACTACGTCTTGTGGCTCTGTCTTTTCCTTTGATCAACCCCAAATCCCTCAAACTCGCCACAATTAATACATTTTTTTCTTATCCAAAACTACAAATATAAATCACTAGACAGATGAGAGAGAAGGTGAAGAAGAGTTGGGTGTCATTAAGGGGACCTCTTATCTCCCCCACTGAGATGGGAAAAGCAGTAAAATGGGCATCGAGAACCCTTATGTTTGCCAGAGCTGGGAGAGAGTGTATTACTTGTCTTTTGGCACGTGGCTGGGCCTTCCAGTAATCGGTGTTATCTGCATCTGCACTTGGATATTCTAGAAGAGGCACTACACTGATGATAACCCTTGAGTCGGTAAAAATGTGAGTGGCATATGCCTGGAATGTACCTCTCATTGGTCAAGGATTAAATTTTTGGAGAAGCACACACCTAAAGCAGCTTCGGTCTCATTGCGCTCTGAATCCAAGGTGAAAAGGCTACAGGAGCTGGTCACAGTCAGCGGAAATGCGTACCTAACATGGATCGATGGTTCTGGTTGATCAGGATTTGCAGGAAATGGGGTAATGCAATTACCATCCTCAGCCAGCTCTCTGTAGGGTGTTCTCACAGATCAGTGGCAAAGTGTTCGTAGGTGATTTTCTTCCCCATTATATTGTGAGATGTACAAGCCTTCCTACTGATACTGCTGGGGAGAGATTTTTAACGGATTATGAGACTGCTGTTTAAAAAAATGATTTCCAGTTAAATACCTTTCAGTATTAAAATGGTAAAGTTCTAAAGAATGGGGGAATTCCTCCAAAATAATTGCCTCTCAAGGAGCTTAGTTTGATTGTCTTTTAAACAACTTTAACTTCGTTCTTTTCTTCTTTACTATGACAAATGAGAAAAGAAGTCTGCATTTCATCCAACAGTCAGACTTCCAGTGTGGCGTTTACTTGCATTTTCCATTTCTACTGCAGCCAGGAAATCAAATCCAAAGGATTAAGTGCCCCATTCGTAATGTAATGGAAAATTAAAGAAAAAAGGGGACTTTCACTAATAAATGAGGAAGACTTTGTTCACAGTTTTTAAATGTTACTCAAGAATGCCAACAAATTGGACAAAGGTGACCTTGAGTGCACAGGCCTTCTGTTTTAGCCTCCCTCACCTACCTGCTGGTGTCATGAGGTTAATTTTCCTACAACCATTATTGCTAATAATGGCCATGTTTTAAACGTTTTCTTTGTGCCAAGCCCCATGCTTTTTATCCATTATTTTCTTAATTCTTTAAAACTCCTTGAAGTACATATTTTTATTACTCCTATTTTAGAAGGGGAAACCAGACATGGGCAGTTAATGTGCTCAAGGTCACAGAGCTAGTAAGTGATAGAGTAAAATTGCAAACCATCTTCGTGACTCCACACCCACAGCCCAAGTCCCCACGTGCACTGCCAAGAACAGTTGCCTTTGATTTACCTCCTTTTGCAAACTTAGCTCCTTGAGAGGCAATTATTTTGGAGGAATTCCCCCATTCTTTAGAACTTTATCATTTTAATACTGAAAAGTATTTAACTGGAAATCATTTTTTTAAATAGCAGTCTCATAATCTGTTAAAAATCTCTCCCCAGCAGTATCAGTAGGAAGGCTTGTACATCTCACAATATATGGTCAGGGGTCTGGCCCCCTCACTGGTTTTGAATAGATCAGGGTTTTTCCTTCCCCATCTGAGACCTCCAAGGCCCAAAGGCATAAGAGTCACATACTAGTCAACAGGTATGTATGTCAAAGGTCTACTAGAGACCAGGTACTGGGTCAGGGGCTAGGAAACAGAAGAGACTTCAAGAGAGTGCTCCACCCTCATGGAGCTTTCATTCTCAGGGGGAGACAAGACAGTGAAAAAGTAAACACTAGTTGCTCATTGTGATGAATACCTGGAAAGAAATCAACATGATCATGAGATAGAAAGCAGTAAGTAAGGGCCCATGGAGAAGGCTCTCTGAAAAGACGATGTTTCTGCTAAAACTTGGAGAGAAGGAAAGAGAAGGAAAGAGCAAGCCCTGCCAACACCAACTAGGGCAAAGAACATTCCAGGCAGAAGAAACAGCAAATGCAAAGGCCCTGAGATGGGAACAAAGTTGACCTGTTTGAAAAAATGGTAAGGAAGTCAAAGTGGCTGGAGTAACAGAATATCGAGGGAGGCAGCCCTCCCTACATGGAATTCAACAGTTGGCCGTAAGAGGGCAGAACAAACATATTCTGTATCTCTGGTTATTTTCTTTCTCCTTTGAAGTTCCTTTCTCTTTCTGCATTACTTTTCTCTTCCTCTACTTTATTCAAGTACCTGCTGCAGTTGCCCTTGATTAAAAAACATTACTCTCTGCTGATCTGGGCTTAATTCAAGAGATCTTTGAGCATTATATGCCAAACCATGCAGGGACTCCGAAGAAGTAAAGTGATGTGTTTGTGGGTCTTAGAAACACATAGCTTTGAATTCCAAAAGTGAAAATGAAGTTGACCTTGCAGAATTGAATCGCAGGTTAGGTGGTAGTAAGCCTCTAAAGAAGATTCATGTGGGACCTTTTCAAATAATTCTGTTCACCAGTCAATTTTAAACTACCCTGCATCCTAGTGAGCACAGTTTATGGCTTCGTTCACATCATAGATTTGGAAATCAAGACCTAAGAAAGGTCACACCATTAAATAAATGTTCAACACTCAGGGAGAGATGGGATGTTAATAACAAATCCTCAGCTGCATGACATTAACTTGGTACTCTTGTAATAGCTACTTTGGTTTGCATTCATAAAACTTAAAAAATTTTCTTTGCCCTATTTTTGTGAAACAAAGCAAATTTTTGACATGAGCATTTTTCCATTTCAGAGAATTGAATAAAGGAAGCAGGCATTGATTAATATTCTTAGGGGTACTAGAAATCTATCTGAAAACCCCTTACGTCCAGTGTTTCTCCAATTTACTGTGCTTAAGTATACTCTAGAGCTGTGCTGTGTAATGTGGTAACCACTAGCCACATACGGCAACTGGACACTTGAAGTCTGGCTAGATTGAATCGAGGTGTGCTGTAAGTGCCAAATACATGCTTTTGAAGACTTAATGTGAAAACATAATGTAAAACATCTCTGTAGTTTTTATCTTGATTATATAATGGAATGACAATCTTTGCATATATACAGTTAAATATGTCACACTATTAATGTAATTTCACCTGTTCATTTTTGCCTTTTTAAAAATGCAGCCACTAGAGAATTTGAAATTATATATGGCTTGCATTCTGTTGCTGTTGGATTGTACTACTCTAAAAAGACGTCTGCATCCAGTCATGATGCTGTTATTGACACTGGCTTGCCCTCCTACTGAAAACAACTATAAAACAATGAAATGGGTGAGGCTTTTCTTTTCAGGTCTCCATCAAAGACAGGGCAGTTCTGTGATCCTTGGGAGAAGGGCAGCACATACACTGAGCCTCCTCCTGGAAGCCTGGCTCTCTATCCAGGAAGCCTTTTCTGCTGTAGTGCAGGAAGGTTGCACAAAGGGGAGTGAGACTATGAACTATGAGGTAGAGAGTGGAATTCTTGGCTTCTGAAGTAGAATTTTTTTGGGGGGCAGGGTACCAGAAAAGAATATGTGTAGAGGAGAATTCCTACATCTTCATGGGGATTTACTGCAGGTCCTTGGCTGAAGGCTGGGCTATCCATGCATAGGCTGAGATGTCACTAGACTTAACAGGGATCTCTTGATGTAGGGCTGATATCTAAATAACACCTGTGGTTGTGCAGGGCTGAGACACATTAGGATCCAACCAAGCTCGGGGGCAGGTTCCTAAACACCTGGTATAATCAGCTTTGACCCCAGAATAGCCATGCCTTACCAGTAAATTCTAATTCCACTGAATAGGGAAGCACCAAATGACTAAGTTCAAGATGGAAATATGGCTACCGGACAAAAAAACCCCCACAAAAAACAAATTCAACAGGATCAAAATAATGCTCTAGTAATTTAACCACCTGTGCGACTACAACTCAGCACCCTTTAAAAGAAGGTAGCATAATCTGAACTCCTAATAGGCATTATCCATATTGTCTGAGAGACAATAAACATTACTAGACATATGAATAAGTAGGATAATGTGATCTGTAAACAGGATATAAAGTCATTAAAAACAGACCCTGATGTGACATGGGTGTTAGAATTGTCTCCAGTTATTTAGAAATAAAATTAGAAACTTCTAAATAACCAGTGCTTTAAAGAAGGAGAGTTCACAAGGAAAATTATAAAATATTTTTAAATGATTGATTCTGAAAATACAGTGTATTAAAATTTATGAGATGCAGCTAAAGTGATCTAAGAAGGAAGTTTACATTACTGTGGAAACAAATAGGCCTTGACCTATACCTCCCCAAAATTAATTCGAAAGGATTCATAGACCTAAATGTTTAGACTAAAATGGTAAAGTTTCTGCAAGGAACCATAAGAGAATATCTTTGCAATTTTGATATAAGCAAAGTTTTCTTAGAGCATACACAAAAAACCACTAACGATTAAAAAAAAAAAGGAAAATTGGCCTTTGTTAAAATTAAAAAACTTCTGTGAAGATACCATTAAGAAAATGAAACAACAAGCCATGTACTGGGAGAACATATTCATAATACTGCTGACAGAGGACTTATGTCTTGACTATATAAAGACAACTCCCTAAAAATGGGAGAATGACTTGAACCTACGTTTCCTATCAGAGGCTATGAGAATGTCCATTGAGCATATGTGCTGAAGATGGTAGTCATCAGGGAAATGAAATTAAAATCACATTGAGATACCACTTCACACCCACTAGAATAACTAAAATTAAAAAGAATAAAAACACCAAATGTTGGTGAGGATATGGAGGGAAAGAACTATCATACATTGCTGGTGGGAGTGTAAAGTGGCACAAATGCTTTGGAAATCTGTTTGGTAGTTCATTTTACAGTGAAATACCTATTATCCAGCAATTCCACTCTTCAGTAACTACATAAGGGTAATAAAAACATACAGCCACATACACATGTGTACACACACAAGTGTATGAATAATAAAGTTTATTTCAGCTTTATTCATAATACACAAAACTGGAAACAGACATTCCAGTGTCCATCAATGAAGAATGGATAAACAAACAATGGTACTCATGTGGTTTAATACTGCTCAGCAACATAGAAAAGACTGGCTTCATGATGTATGCATTGATGGGGGTGAGACTCAAATATGTTGTAAAGAGCATCAGGGCCCAGACACAGAAGCATATACTGTATGTTTTCATTATATGATGTTAAAGAATTGACAAATTAATGGTGAGAGAATTCAGAACAGTCATTTCCTGAAGAAGTTGGGGCCCAAACTGGGGTGAGACATTGCACTGGGTAATGGAAATGATCTCCACTTGATTACAGTGTTGGTAGATGAGTGTATACGTTTATCAGAACTCTAAATATGAGCCTGAGATCTGTGCATTCTCTATGAACATTCTACCTAAGGAAAAAAAAAATCCTTAAAAAGAATACTCTAAAGCATGGGTTAGCTCATGGGCCCTATGACTCATGGGCCTAATCCAGCCTACAACCTGTTTTTGTTGATACAGTGTTATTGTTACACAGCCATACTGATTTATCCATATACTGTCTCCAGCTGCTGTTGCACTGGAATAACAAAGGAGAGGAGTTGAGACAGAGACTATATGGCCAGCACAGCCTAAACTATTTATTATCCAGCTTGTTTCAGAAAACCTTGCTAACCACTGCTCCAGAAAAATGATTTTTTTAAAAAGATTTTATTTATTTTTTTTGTCAGAGAGAGCACAAGCAGGGGGAGCAGCAGGCAGAGCAGGTAGAGGGAGAAGCAGGTTCTCTGCCAAGCAAGGAGCCCGATGTGGGACTCGATCCCAGGATCCTGGGATCATGACCTGAGCCGAAGTCAGACACTTAACCGACTGAGCCACCCAGGTGTCCCAACCAGAAAAATGATTTAAATGCAGACTCTGAAACCCAGCCTCAGACGTTCTGATCCAGAACAGCTAAGGGCAGAACTCTACAGTTCTCTTCTACTTCCCAGAAGTCTTCAAGGCAGGCAAAACCAGTGGGCAGGAGTACAGAATTGATCCTTTCAAGATTCACCCTATCAATACATAGCCACTCTATTTGGTCACAAAATTATTTTACTGACAGATCTCATTTGTTCATGCTGGAGTTATAAAAGCCCATTTCTTCCTCATTAGCTTTCTGTGGAAAGTGAGGAAAGTTCTATCTCATCATCATTATATATATATTTTAAATATTTTTATTTATTTGACAGAGAGACAGAGCGAGAGAGGGAACACAAGCAGGGGGAATGGGAGAGGGAGAAGCAGGTTTCCTGCTGAGCAGGGAGCCCGATGCGGGGTTTGATCCCAGGACCCTGGGATCATGACCCTAGCCGAAGGCAGATGCTTAACGACTGAGCCGTTATATAATCATCCTTCATAAATTTGGGGAACCTCACATGTGCTGGTATTATCAGAACATTCTCCTGCCACTCTTGGGCTCTCTGTGGGTGGCTGTTTGAGAGGCTAAAAGATATGAGGGGGGAGAAATTCACAAAGCACTTTCCATGCACATCTAAGGGATAATGACACTTAAGAAACTTTACTTAAAACTGATCTGGCTTCATGATGATTTGAGCTCACTTTTTAATTAGTTTTTAGAAGCATATATTGTTTATTATCATTATTTTATTTTGCCAAATAGAAGCTTAACATGCTTTAGTTCACAAAGGAGCCAGATGCTCTTTACCGGGTTGTTTTTTTTTTTTTTTTAAAGATTTTATTTATTTATTTGAGAGAGAGAGAGAGAGCGAGCACATGAGAGGGGGAAGGGTCAGAGGGAGAAGAAGACTCCCTGCTGAGCAGGGAGCCCTATGTGGGACTCGATCCTGGGACTCCAGGATCATGACCTGAGCCGAAGGCAGTCGCTTAACCAACTGAGCCACCCAGGCGCCCTCTTTACCGGGTTTTAACCACCAATCAAGGAAGAAGAAAATATCTTATCACCCTGGAAACTTTTCCCCCATGGCTGGTATGTGACTAAAATTTAAGGATTATAGGGGATAGTTTTGACAGAGCCATTTATGCTCGCCAAACAGTGCATTTGTGCCCCTGTATTTCCAGTATCCTTGCAGTTAGGTGGCGTTATGTGACTGGTTTTGCTCAATGAAATGTATGGCTTCTCCATTCTTTCTTACTCCATAGAGGCGTGTATTGAGATAAGGCTACCACAGCAATGAAATGAAACAGCTTTAATTAAGGAGCTTGGTTTATCTGATCAGGAAATGAACGTTTGTTGTGTGAATCCAGAGTCTTTAGGATTATTTGTTTTTGCAGCATATCCTTGTCTTTTCTGACTAATATGGTACTCTTTGATGTAGGTTAAGCCACTATTGGAGAAAAAAGACTCAGGAAAACATTACAAAGATACATAGTATAAATGTGCCATTGCCAGTAAGGATGGACTGTTCATTAACAGAGAAAGGACAGTGACTATTAGCTGTTTATCTTTAGCCATATAAAAATAAATCACAGTTGGTTCCAAGAACCTATGTAAAAATGAATATAAACACAGGCAGACCAATACATGACATGTAAAAAATAAATATGAGGACAGTGGGAGACCATTGCTTTCCATGAGGTCTCTGTTGTGAATTTTGGTGTTTGATTTTTTTTTTTTCTCTTGAGAGAGTGTCTCAGAGGATGGAAGTTACTACACTTCAACTCACTTAAAAATGTCTTCTCTGAGGGTATTGGATTGGAAGAGAAAATTTCTATGATGCTGGAGCTCATTTTTCATGCGGCTTTGTTCTCTGGCAAGAGAGGCTGTTGCATCAACTGTTGCTTCGTCCATCTTCTGTGCTGACAAGACTCATCTGATTACTCACCTGCTGTTCTACCCTTCCCAGGATGGTTGTGACTGGCTTCCATGTTGGTCTCTCCTTCTAGAATATGAGCTTACTCATCTTTAAGTATCTTTGTATCTTCGTATCTCCAGTGACATCAGGCATATGGCAGACACTCATTATGTGTTTCTGACTGAAAAAGTACATGATGACTCTACCACTCATATTCCTCACCTCTTAGGATGTCACCACCTTCATTGCCACTACTGTGATCTAAGCTGCTGTCATGTCAGTTCTGCTTGACTCCTCGGATAACCTCCAAAGAGCCTTGCTACATCTACTGTTACCCTTGCTATCAATGTTTTCATCAAGGTTGGAGCCATCTCTTTAAAACCCAGATATTATCTCACCCCCTACTTTATTTTTATTTTTTTGTTTTTTGTTTTTTTAAGAATTTATTTATTTATTTGACAGAGACACAGCAAGAGAGAGAACACAAGCAGGGGGAGGGAACACAAGCAGGGGGAGTGGCAGGCAGAGGGAGAGGGAGAAGCAGGCTTCCCACGGAGCAGGGAGCCTGATGTGGGGCTCGATCCCAGGATTCTGGGATCATGACCTGAGCCAAAGGCAGATGCTTAACGAATGAGCCACCCAGGTGCCCCTCACCCCCTACTTTAAACCGTTTGCTGGCTTTCCATTGCTCTTTGAATAAAGGCCAAAGTTCTTCACGTGGTCTGCAAGACACTCTCTCTGTAACCTCACCTTGCTCACATGCCTCATGGTTCAGCCAGATTTCTTTCTTATGGTTGCTCAAACACACCCTGGTTTATTCTGCCGCAGGGTCTTTATCCCTCCTGTGTTTTATGCCTCTTAATGCTTAACTTCATGATTCACACACACACACACTCTTGCTTACCTAGTTTAGTTCCAACTTCTTTTTACACCTCAGCTCAAATTAGGGGGCTTGCTTCTTTTATAATTTATAATGTCATACAGTATCAAGTACCCCTTATTTGCTGTGCTTATCAATAGTTGCAGTTTTACATTTACTTTTATGGTTACTTTATTCACATCTGTAAGCACTAACCCTGAGGACCTGTCTGGTTTCTGCCTTGCACTGCATCCCAAGAGCCTATCCCAGTGTCTAGCATATATTTATTCAACAAGTAATGTTGTATAAATGAACATCTTGTTAGGGGTATTGTAATAGCTCACTCCTAACTAGGGAGGCATAATGAGTGCTGTCTGGGAAGGCTGAAGCATGCTGCAGAAGTGGTTGGCATCAGCTTTGCCCTGCTCAGAAGTCCTGGTCTGGGGCAGGCAGAGATGGAGTGGAGGGGACTAACTGGTGGTCTGGTCATCCTTGTGCTTGAGCTCAGAGTCTCTTCTAAGAGTGTGGAGGGGTTCATTCCCCAGCACTCTATCCAAGCAGGCATGATAGGCTTTTCAAAGCCATCCATAAGTTCTGACCTGCTGAGGTTCAGAAATGGCTAATCTGGACAACATTCCAATGCATTGAATAAATAAGAGTGTTTTATCTGCAAAATGGGCATTCTGAATAATTGGTTCTTTGTTGTAAAACATCCACTCTAGATTGGGATTCTCTAGATTTCATTTTGTTAAGATAATGAGGTGATGGGGGTGGGGGTGCACAGAGTTTAGTGTAACTTTCATTGTTGTTTGTTGCATTTAGGTTGTTTCAATGGGGAAGAGTGTTGGGATATATAAAAGTTGCCAGTGTCCTCTCAAATACCGTGGGAAGTTAACAGGGCTCAGGTGTGAAGATAAAATTTGCTGGAGGCAAGATGGCGGAGGAGTAGGAGACCCGGATTTCGTCTGGTCTCAGGAATTCAGCTGAATAGGGATCAAACCATTCTGAACACCTACGAACTCAACAGGAGATTGAAGAGAAGAATAGAAACAACTCTGAACAGAAAAGCGACCACTTACTGGAAGGTAGGACGTGTCGAGAAGTGAATCCGAGGCGATATTCGGGAGGACAGACGGCGGGGGAGGGGGACTTCCATCGGCCACTTCTGGCAAGTGATAGAGCTGCGGGGCACAAAATCGGAACTTTTAGAAGTCGGCTCTGCTGAGGGACGTCACTCCAGTGACTAAGCGGGGGGGGGGGGAACCCTCGCGGGACAGTGTGGTCTCAGGACCCTCGGGGTCACAGAAAGACCGGGGGTGCCTGAGTGTGGCAGAGCTCCCAGGTATCGGAGCGGGGAAACCGGCTGCAGAGACAGAGCCGAGGCGTGAGCTCTCAGCTCAGGGTTGCCATAAACTGTGATCCGCGGCCCAGTCGGGCCACTGCTCCTCCAGCAGGGACCCAAGAAGCGGCAGAGCCGGGGAGACTCCCCTTCCTCCCCTGGAGGAGTGGCACGGGAGCGCACCCCAGGGATCTGCTGGGTTTGGAGACTCTGCACAGGGTCAGGTGCCAGAGATAGAAACACTCGGTCATAGGCCAGGTGAGCGCGGAGTGTGGCCGGAGACCGGGGAGACGGGAGTGATTGACTGCTTTTCTCTGGGGGCACACTGAGCAGCGGGGCCCCGAGTTCTCAGCTCCTCCGGGCGGAGATTGGGAGGCCACCATTTTCACTCTAGTCCTCCAAAGCTGTACCGAGAGCTTGCAGGGAACAAAAGTTCCTGAGAGCAAACCCGAGCAGATCGCTTAGCCGGGACCAACAAGGGCGGGGCAATTCCACCTCCAGCAAAGACATTTGGGAACCACGGCAACAGGCCCCTCCCCCAGAAGATCAGCTCGAACAGCCAAGACCAAGTTTACCGATTAAGGAGAACAGGAGAACTCCAGCGCTAGGGGAATACTGCATATAGAATTCATGGCTTTTTTTTTTACCATGATTCATTAGTTTTTCAAAGTTAATTTTTTAACTGGTTTTTTTGAATTTTTCATTTTCCCTTTTTCAACCAATATCTTATCAATCCCTTTTTAAAAAAATTTTTTTTTATTTTTCATTTTTAGAGTCATATTTTATCCCTTCATAGTAGTTACCCTTATTTTTGGCATATATATATAAGTTGTTCTCTCTTTAAAATTTTGAGATACAGTTTCTTCTAACAGATCAAAATATACCCTAAATCACTAGTGTATGGCTTTGTTCTAGTCTCCTGCCTGATCACATTCTCTCCTTTTTTTTTCTTTTTTTTTATCTTCTTCTTTCTTTTTTCAAACAACTTCTTATCAATTCTTTTTATAAAATCTTTTATAATTTTCATCTTTACAGTCATCTGCCATCCCTTCATTGTATCAACCCTTATTTTGTACATATATAAGTCTTTCTTCCTTTAAAATTTTAGGAGGCACTTTCTTCTAACAGACCAAAATACGCCCAAAATCTATAGAGTATATTTGCTGGAGACGTTGTTAACCTGTTAGCATTCTGTCTCTCATTCTTCTGTTCTCCTCTGGACAAAATGACAAGACGATAAAAATCACCTCAGCAAAAAGAACAAGAGGTAGTACCGTCTGCCAGGGACCTACTCAATACTGACATTAGTACGATGTCGGACCTAGAGTTCAGAATCATGACTTTAAAGATACTAGCTGGGCTTGAAAAAAGTGTGGAAGTTACTAGAGAAACCCTTTCTGGAGAAATAAAAGAACTAACATCTAACCGAGTTGAAATCAAAAAGGCTATTCATGAGGTGCAATCAAAAATGGGGGCACTAACTGCTAGGATAAATGAGGCAGAAGACAGAATCAACGATATAGAAGACCAAATGATGGAAAATAAAGAGGCTGAGAAAAAGAGAAATAAACAACTACAGGATCACGAGGGCAGAATTCAAGAGATAAGCGATACGATAAGACGAAACAACATTAGAATAATTGGGATCCCAGAAGAAGAAGAAAGAGGGAGAGGGGCAGAAGGTATATTGGAGCAAATTATAGCAGAGAACTTTCCTAATGTGGGGAAAGAAACAGGCATCAATATCCAGGAGGCACAGAGAACCCCTCTCAAAATCAATAAAAATAGGTCAACACCCCAACATCTAATAGTAAAACTTACGAGTCTCAGAGACAAAGAGAAAATCCTGAAGGCAGTTCGGGAGAAGAGATCTGTAACCTACAATGGTAGATATATAAGATTGGCAACAGACCTATCCACAGAGACCTGGCAGGCCAGAAAGGACTGGCATGATATCTTCAGAGCACTAAACAAGAAAAATATGCAGCCAAGAATACTATATCCAGCTAGGCTGTCGTTGAAAATTGAAGGAGAGATAAAAATCCTCAGGACAAACAAAAACTAAAGGAATCTGCAAACACGAAACCAGCCCTACAAGAAATATTGAAAGGGGTCCTCTAAGCAAAGAGAGAGCCTAAAAGCAGCATAGATCAGAAAGGAACACAGACAATATAAAGTAACAGTCACCTTACAGGCAATACAATGGCACTAAATTCATATCTTTCAATAGTTACCCTGAATGTAAATGGGCTAAATGCCCCAATCAAAAGACACAGGCTATCAGATTGGATTAAAAAATAAGACCCATCGATATGCTGTCTGCAAGAGACTCATTTTAGACCCAAAGACACCCCCAGATTGAAAGTGAGGGGGTGGAAAACCATTTACCAGGCTAATGGACACCAAAAGAAAGCTGGGGTGGCAATCCTTATAACAGACAAATTAGATTTTAAAACAAAGACTGTAATAAGAGCTGAGGAAGGACACTATATCCTACTTAAAGGGTCTATCCAACAAGAAGATCTAACAATTGTAAATATCTATGCCCCGAACATGGGATCAGCCAATTATATAAGGCAATTAATAACAGAAACAAAGAAACACATTGACAACAATACAATAATAGTGGGGGACTTTAACACCCCCCTGACTGAAATGGACAGATCATCTAGCAAAAGATCAACAAGGAAATAAAGACTTTAAATGACACACTGAACCAAATGGACTTCACAGACATATTCAGAACATTCCATCCCAAAGGAATGGAATACACATTCTTCTCTAGGACCCATGGAATATTCTCCAGAATAGATCACATCCTAGGTCACAAATCAGGCCTCAACTGGTACCAAAAGATTGGGTTTATTCCCTGCATATTTTCAGACCACAATGCTTTGAAACTAGAACTCAATCACAAGAGGAAAGTCGGAAAGAACTCAAATACATGGAGGCTAAAGAGCATCCTACTAAAGAATGAATGGGTCAACCAGGAAATTAAAGAAGAACTAAAAAAATTCATGGAAACCAATGAAAATGAAAACACAACTGTTCAAAATCTTTGGGATACAGCAAAGGCAGTCCTGAGAGGAAAGTATATAGCAATACAAGCCTTTCTCAAGAAACAAGAAAGGCCTCAAATATACAACCTAACCCTACGCCTAAAGGAGCTAGAGAAAAAACAGCAAATAAAGCCTAAACCCAGCAGGAGAAGAGAAATCATAAAGATCAGAGCAGAAATCAATGAACTAGAAACCAAAAGAACAGTAGAACAGATCAACGAAACTGGGAGCTTGTTCTTTGAAAGAATTAACAAGATTGTTAAACCCCGGCCAGACTTATCAAAAAGAAAAGAGAAATGACCCAAATCAACAAAATCATGAATGAAAAAGGAGATATCACAACCAACACCAAAGAAATACAAACAATTATAAGAACATATTATGAGCAACTCTATGCCAGCAAATTAGATAACCTGGAAGAAATGGGTGCATTCCTAGAGATGTATCAACTATCAAAACTGAACCAGGAAGAAATAGAAAACCTGAACAGACCTATAACCACTAAGGAAATTGAAGCAGTCATCAAAAATCTCCCAACAAACAAAAGCCCAGGGCCAGATGGCTTCCCAGGGGAATTCTACCAAGCATTTCAAGAAGAATTAATTCCTATTCTCCTGAAACTGTTCCAAAAAATAGAAATGGAAGGAAAACTTCCAAACTCATTTTATGAGGCCACCATTACCTTGATCCCCAAACCAGACAAAGACCCCATCGAAAAGGAGAATTACACACCAATATCCTTGATGAACATGGATGCAAAAATTCTCACCAAAATACTAGCCAATAGGATCCAACAGTAGATTAAAAGGATTATTCACCATGACCAAGTGGGATTTATCCCTGTGCTGCAAGGTTGGTTCAACATCCACAAATCAATCAATGTGATACAATGCATTAACAAAAGAAAGAACAAGAATCATATGATCCTCTCAATAGATGCAGAAAAAGCATTTGACAGAGTACAGCATCCTTTCTTGATCAAAACTCTTCAGAGTATAGGAATAGAGGGTACCTACCTCAATATCATAAGCCATCTATGAAAAACCTACAGCGAATATCATTCTCAATGGGGAAAAGCTGAAAGCTTTCCCCCTAAGGTCAGGAACGCGGCAGGGATGTCCACTCTCACCACTGCTCTTCAACATGGTATTAGAAGTCCTAGCCACAGCAGTCAGACAACAAAAAATAAATCAAAGGCATCCAAATCGGCAAAGAGGAAGTCAAATTCTCACTCTTTGCAGATGGTATGATACTGTATGTGGAAAAGCCAAAAGACTCCACCCCAAAACTGCTAGAACTCATACAGGAATTCAGTAAAGTGGCAGGATATAAAATCAATGCACAGAAATCAGTGGCATTCCTATACACCCACAACAAGACAGAAGAGACACAAGTCAAGGAGTCGATCCCATTTACAATTGCACCCAAAACCATAAGATACCTAGGAATAAATTTAACCAAAGAGGCAAAGGATCTGTACTCAGAAAACTATAAAATACTCATGAAAGAAATTGAAGAAGACACAAAGAAATGGAAAAATGTTCCATGCTCATGGATTGGAAGAACAAACATTGTGAAGATGTCAATGCTATGTAGAGCAATCGACACATTCAATGCAATCCCCATCAAAATACCATCCACTTTTTTCAAAGAAATGGAACAAATAATCCTAACATTTGTATGGAACCAGAAGAGACCCTGAATAGCCAGAGGAATCTTGAAAAAGAAAAGCAAAGCTGGCGGTATCACAATTCCGGACTTCCAGCTCTATTACAAAGCTGTCATCATCAAGACAGTATGGTACTGGCACAAAAACAGACACATAGATCAACGGAACAGAATAGAGAGCCAAGAAATGGACCCTCGACTCTATGGTCAACTTATCTTTGACATGGCAGGAAAGAATGTCTAATGGAAGAAAGACAGTCTCTTCAAGAAATGGTGTTGGGAAAATTGGACAGCCACATGCAGAAGAATGAAACTGGACCATTTCCTTACACCACACACAAAAATAGACTCCAAATGGTTGAAAGACCTAAACGTGAGACAGGAGTCCCTCAGAATCCTAAAGGAGAACACAGGTAGCAACCTCTTCATTCTCAGCCGCAGGAACTTCTTCCTTGAAACATCGCTAAAGGCAAGGGAAGCCAGGGCAAAAATGAACTATTGGGATTTCATCAAGATAAAAAGCTTTTGCACAGCAAAAGAAACAGTCCACAAAACCAAAAGACAACCGACAGAATGGGAGAAAATATTTGCAAATGACATATCCGATAAAGGGCTAGTATCCAAAATCTATAAAGAACTTATCAAACTCAACACCCAAAGAACAAATAATCCAATCAAGAAATGGGCAGAAGACATGAACAGACATTTTTCCAAAGAAGACATCCAAATGGCCAACAGACACATGAAAAAGTGCTCAACATCGCTTGGCATCAGGGAAATCCAAATCAAAACCTCAATGAAATACCACCTCACACCAGTCAGAATGGCTAAAATTAACAAGTCAGGAAACGACAGATGTTGGTGGGGATGCGGAGAAAGGGGAACCCTCCTACACTGTTGGTGGGAATGTAAGCTGGTGCAACCACTCTGGAAAACAGTATGGGAGGTTCCTCAAACAGTTGAAAATAGAGCTAGCATACGATCCAGCAATTGCACTACTGGGTATTTACCACAAAGATACAAATGTAGGCATCTGAAGGGTACGTGCACCGCAGTGTTTATAGCAGGAACGTCCACAATAGCCAAACTGTGGAAAGAGCCAAGATGTCCATCGACAGATGAATGGATAAAGAAGAGGTGGTATATATACACAATGGAATATTATGCAGCCATCAAAAGGAATGAGATCTTGCCATTTGCAATGATGTGGATGGAACTGGAGGGTGTTATGCTGAGTGAAATAAGTCAATCAGAGAAAGACATGTCTCATATGACCTCAATGATATGAGGAATCCTTAATCTCAGGAAACAAACTGAGGGTTGCTAGAGTGGTGGGGGGTGGGAGGGTGATAGACATTGGGGAGGGTATGTGCTATGGTGAGCGCTGTGAATTGTGCAAGACTGTTGAATCACAGATCTGTACTTCTGAAACAAGTGCAACATATGTTAAGAAAAAAAAGAAGAAGAAGATAGCAGGAGGGGAAGAATGAAGGGGAGTAAGTTGGAGGGGGAGATGAACCATGAGAGACGATGGACTCTGAAAAACAAACTGAGGGTTCTAGAGGGGAGGGGCGTGGGGGGATGGGTTAGCCTGGTGATGGGTATTAAAGAGGGCACGTTCTGCGTGGAGCACTGAGTGTTATGCACAAACAATGAATCATGGAACACTACATCAAAAACTAATGATGTAATGTATGGTGATTAACATAACAATAAAAAATTTTTTAAAAAATTTGCTGGATATTTGGAAAAAAGCATTAATCTATCTGTTCAGAATGTAAATGTCTAAGTTAAAAGGAACTATTGCCTTTGAATGTGGATCAGGCAGGCTATCTGAAGGAAACCTGGAGATTATCAACTAATAGAATGGTGGTTAATCACAAGGAATGAAAGGGGATAGGTTTAAAAACAAACTAGAAGCATGGTGGAAGGTAGCTGGGCCATTCTTGGCACTTTGTTTTGCACCTTTTTTGACAGTTACTTTAGATGCTTTGTTGACCTGATGGTTGTTAAGATAATGAGGATAAATCTATGAGAAGTGGTATGAGAGCAAGCCCGCAAGGCAGAGATATGGAGGTTCTATGTACTTGTTTCCCCAGTAGTCAGGGGCGTATCCTCTGCAAGCATGACGGCCCCTGGTGTCCAAACCTGGCTTTGGTTTTGTTACAGTGTTTCCCCCGACATGCATGTAATCCCACTTACTGGTGGGAGGATGCCATGTGTCTCAGGTGTTCTGGGGGAGGAAAAAAAAAAGTTTAGAACCATAACTGTAATTACAGAGAAAAAAGCACGGAGAATTGCAAGGATGAGGGCTGATGCTTCAATTTGTTATGGTGTCTATTTTCTGACCATCTTTTAGATTCCCTAGAAATTACTCATTTTTAGGAATGCCTGACTTCTGTGCATTTCTGCAGAGCTCAGGTCTAAACTAATTTGATGTAAATTATACATTTGTAAGTGGTATTCTAGAAAAACCTGTATGGGGCCCACAAAGACAAGGTGCACAAAAGAAAATGATGATGTGTTTTATTCATAAGGAAGCATTTCTCTTCAAAATTCTTACACAGCCCCTAAAAATACCTAATGCATCACAAGCCGACATTTGTACTGCTGGCTTTCCATACACAGAGAAGTACTGTTCCTTTTAATCAAGTAAGTTTATTTTGCGGTGAAACCTTTTGTATAATATTGAAAAATAGTTGTGTTCCTTGGAAGCTATTTCGGGTTTCTGAAATGATCATTTTTAATCATTTGCCTAGCAAAACAATTTACCAAGCAGTGGAGGATAACGAACCATAAAGTTTAATTTGCCTTTTTTAATTGAGTTGTTAATTAGCACCCCTCCACCGTTGGAGACTCCCAACTTGCTTTTTTGTTTTGCTTCTGATCCGAGACATTTTAAAGAATCTAATCTAGCATATATCCTCTACCCAGGTACTTTCATGAATCATATCAGTAGGTGATTATTTCCAAAATCTGTTGAAGCTTCAGCAGATGCATACAAATTTTGTCAGTGGCAAATAATTACATAGGGAATATAGAGTATTAATATAGGTATTAAGTTAATGAAGATACCAGCCGTTCTTTGAATTCCTACTATGTGCCAGACACTGTTCTAAATGCTTAACGTACATTACTTATTCTTCACAGCATTTTGAGGTACTATTATATCCATTTTATACACAAGTGAGCAGAGGGTCAGTCATGTTAAACACTCTTTTTCCCAGGGTCATCCAGCTTATCAGTACTGGAGTAATGCTTCAATCCCAGGCAGTCTGGCTGACGGCCTCACCGGTCATCCTTTTAACCCTGTGATGTGTTCTCAAGATCCTTAAAGTCAAATAGATCTGTATTTGAATTTTAGTTCAGTTGTTGATATTGTTGTTAAAATTAACCACATGCTGTATTCAGAACCAATTTCATGGGTATGTGACCTGAACTGACAAGGCCCCATACCTAGGAGGGCCCTGTACTTAGTTTAATGTTTTTCTGTTGCCATCTTGACATTCTAAATAATTTTTGGACAAAGGACCACACATATTCATTTTGTATTGGGTCCTGCAAATTAGGTAGCTGGTTCTGATACTATTGTTCTTTTATTTATTTATTTTAAAGATTTTATTTATTTGAGAGAGAGAGTGAATGCATGAGTGGGGGGGAGGGGCAGAGAGAGAAGAGGGAGGGAGAAGCAGGCTTCCCGCTGAGCCGCGGCTTGATCCCAGGACCCTGAGATCATGACCTGAGCACAAGGCAGATGCTTAACCAACTGAGCTACCCAGGCACCCCCTATTGTTCTTTTAATATACATTTATTCTCTTTGCTTCTCATATTTTCTGTGCGTGGCTTAGTTGGGTCTTTTGTTTTGGGTTTCACAAAGCTAAAATCAACGTGTCAGCCAGGGCTGGGTTTCCATCTGGAGGCTTGATGGGGGAGCCTAGTTCCCTGCTTTGTGCTTGTGTGGCATCATTCAGTTCCTTGCAGCTGTAGGATTCATGGCATCTTATTTCTTCAAAACCAGCATGGGGAGAGAGAAGGACTAGAGCAAGTCTTCTAGCAAGGTGTAGTCTTTTTTTTTTTTCTTAAAAGATTTATTCATTTGAAGGGGGGTGGTGCAGAGGGAAAGAAAGAGAAGCAGGCTCTCCACTGAGCGTGGAGCGAAACACGGGGCTTGATACCACGACCTCCTGAGATCATGCCCTGAGCCAAAACCAAGAGTTGAATGCTCAGCTGACAGAGCCACCCAGGCACCCTAAGGTGGAGTCTTATATCAGGAAACATAATTATAGAAGTGGCATCCCATTACCTCTGCTGCATTTTATTGGTTGGAGACAAGTTATAGTCTTTCTCACATTCAAGGGGAGGGTCATACAAAGTGTGAACACTAGGAGATAGGAATCATGGGGGGACTGCCTTGGATCTGTTTGCCACAATTTTTATGTATTATTATTATTATTATTATTTGCACTTAATTGTTGTTGCCATGATTTTGATTGTTGTTGTCAGTGCCAGCAATTCTGTAGAACTTACTGTGTTCTAGGCCCTGTTCTAAGTGCTCTGCATGTACTAACTCACTGACTCATACAGTTGAACCTCAGGGTGCTGAGGACTGAGCCAAAGGTCACCTCCTCTCTGCTTTTTGGAATTAATAGTTTTCTGGGCAATGAAGCATGAGGCTACTCTTTTTATTTTCCTGAGGGATATGATCATCTCAGGAAGTAGTTAAGTATAAATGATTATAAAGATGGAATCTAGTGCCCGACGGACCCAGGTGAGATCCCCACTCTTCTGCTTTCTGGTTGTATAATCTTGCCCAGGTCCCTCCTACATTTCCTCATCAGGGGTGCTCCAGGAGGTCTGGGAGCAGTGTGCAGGAGTTAAGGCTGCCTCAATGTTAAAGTCCTTTACAACATGGCAATTCCAAAGGAGGAAGGACCAAAGGGATAATGGAATAGAATTCCATCATTCTTCTCTCCTTGCAGGTTTGTCTGTGAGGCTCTTCAAAGACGGTGTTGGTGGGGGTGGAGGAAGTAAATGCTCTCCTTAAGCTTCAGCTGGAAAACGTGCAGAGTGCATTGTGTTAATTTGTCTTTTGAAATGGTCTTCTGCTCCCACATGTTTCTTTTAATTGCTCTGAATGTTTGGTAGGCATGCCACCGTAGCATCTGGCATTTTGCTGCAGGAGAGAACCAGATCTTACCCTGACTTTGTTGAGCTACCAGTGCCTGATAATTTGTGAAATTCTACACATCTTCCATTGGAAATGCTTCTACTTTCTCCTGCAGAGCAGCAGGAACATTCACTCACATTCCCAAATGTCCTCTGTCCATTTGATTGGGCAGCAATCCTTGGTGAGGGGTGCAACAATTAAACACAAGAAAAAAGATTGTCTCCTTCCTTGTTTTGATCCTAGCTCCTTCTCATCCATCTACAACTTTTCTCTCTTTCTTTTTTCTTTTAAGATTTTATTTATTTATTTGAGAGAGAGAGAGAATGAGAGATAGAGAGCACGAGAGGGAAGAGGGTCAGAGGGAGAAGCAGACTCCCTGCTGAGCTGGGAGCCCGATGCAGGACTCGATCCTGGGACTCCAGGATAATGACCTGAGCTGCAGGCAGTTGCTTAACCAACTGAGCCACCCATGCACCCCTCTTTCTTTCTTTCTTAATTATCCTGTTTCTCACTGACATGGTCCATATTTTTCCTTCTACTGGACCTTCCCTTTTAGCCTTTGAGTACCTCATCCTATAAACAAGACATCCTCAGAGCCTCTCACCTCCTCAATGATGTTTCCTTCTGACTTTTGGAAAAAGAGCAGTCTGTGGCTTGATTTCTTTCCTCTGGCCACCTGTGTACTCTTCCCAACCCCTGTTAATCTGACTGCTACACTTTCTACCCCACTGACATGACAGTCTTGAGAGTTACCTGTGGTTGTCACTGCCTATTCTCAGCTCTTACTCTCCTTCGTCTGTCCACAGCGCAGATGGCATGGACCACCCCAGCTACTTGAATCTCTGCATCTCATGTTCCTTGCCAAGCCTGAGTCTCTGTATCCCTTGTGACCTCTTCTTCATTCTCTGTCTCTCAGACACAGGCAAATGTAGGCAGTCCTCTATAATATACTCCTGAATTCCTTGCATTTTCCTTTACTTCTCCATTTCCATCAAGGATCCTGGCCAGTCACCATGGACAACACTTTAGGAGCACCTCCTACCTGTCAGACCCTCTTCTAAGGGCTCTTCATGTGTAAACTCCTCTAAGCTCCCAAATGCCTGGTGAGATAGAAAGAATATTGTTACTATTTTGTGGGAGAAAAACTGAAACACAGTTTATATTCCTTGCCTTCAAATTTCTGGGCATAACCCTGAGTTTGTGGAGTTTGTCTTCGATTTCTGTTTGTCTGCTTGTGAATTCCTGGGTTCTCTGCTGGTGACACACAATCAAAACCAAACTCACTTCCCTTCTCCTGTACTTTTGCTCCGCCTCTGTGCTCCCTGGTTTTGTTTATTTACTGTAATAAGTTTCAGTTGTCAGGTCAGCATCATTTTTGGTGACTTGCTGCCTACCCCCTGGCCCCCGCGCCAATTCAGTTGGCTCTATTCATTTCACTCCCAAGTATTCTCCTTCCTTCCAGAGGCCACAATGTTCTTTTGAGCCTTCTTTATTTTTCTTACATTAATTTTATTTTTCTCCATTATACAGTAATTGTATGCTGATTCATTTGGCCAAAAAAATGGAAGAAAAGTTTTTAAAATCCATATCTGATCACCTGGAGTACAAAGGCTTTCTTTATGGTGGAAGGTTGTACACTTAAACAGATAATGCTGGAGTTTTAACCCCAAGGACGTCAGAATGTGATTGTATTTAGAGATAGGGTCTTTACAGAGGTAAGCAAATTAAAATGAGGTCATTAGGATAGGCCCTAGTCTAGTATGACTGGATGTCCTTATAGAAAAGGGAACTTTGGACATAGGCAGGCACATAAGAAGAACACCATGAAGACTGGAGTTACTGCGGCCACAAGTCAAGGAATGCCGAAGATTGTCAGCAAACCATTAGAACCTAGGAGACAGGCTTGGAACACATTCTCCCTCACAGCCTCGGAAGAACCACTGCTGCTGACACCTTGAGTTTTAAAATCTAGCCACCAGGGCACCTGGGTGACTTGGACAGTTAAGTGCCCCTCTCTTGATTTAGGCTCAGGTCATGATCTCAGGTTTGTGGGACTGAGCCCCACATCGGGCTCCATGCTCAGTGGGGAGTCTCCTTGAAGATTTCTCTCTCCCCCTCCCTCTTCCTCTTCACCCTGCTTGTGCTCTCTCTCTCTCTCTAGTAAATAAATCTTTAAAAAAAAATCTAGCCACCAGAATTCTGAGAGACAGTAAATTTTTGTTATTTAATCCACTAGTTTGTGGGACTTCATTAAGGTAGTTGTGGAAAATTAATACACTTTCAAACATATCTTCCTGCTTCTGGGCTTGCTCTCGCTTCTTTAATCAATTTCTCCAAAACCTGCTTTTCTGTGTAACTCCTTGTGTAAAAGCTTTATGGCTCCTTGTTGTTACTGCAAAATATCCAACGTCTTTGACAAACATCAAAAGCATTCTAGGATCCCCTAGAAGATATGTGTCAGGAAGAAAGTTACTTTGCTTTGCTTACCAGGGTGTCCCAGCAAAATGATAAGTACCAGGAACAGAGGAAGCACTCACTTTTTGAAAGGGTGAATGAGTGAATGAGTGGGTGAATGATAGAATCTCTTTTCCTTCACTAATCCCTGGCTTCATCGGGAAAGAAGCCCTGCCTTTCCCCCAAATTGCTGTATCTTTTCTGCTTCCTCCCACTTGGTGACAGCTGATAACTAGCTACCCGTGGCCATCTCTGTTTGTTTTTTGATATGTGTCATTCAAGACCCTGCTCATTTTTCACTGCTTCCTCAAATTTTCCATTGTTTTCTGACCAGAAGAAATCCTTCCCTCCCATGCTTCCTTCTGGAAGCACTTTTTACTTTGATTATGTTACTTTATGCTGGGTCCTGAGCATGGTAACATTATTTTGGCAGCTTAGCTCCTGGTAGGTATTCAGTAAATATTTGTTAAGTGAGTAAATTAATTTAAATGAATATCCGGGATAAGAAAGCTGAAATTAGAACCCATAAGTCTCCTTCCCCCCTTATTTCTGTGTCTAGGCAACGCTTTGTCCAAAGATTTCCTTCTTAAATTTTCTATTTACAAATGCTCTTCAGGACTTGTAAGAGAGAGGAGATGGCACTGAGTGCATTGAAAAGTTGAATTGCAGGTTGCCATGGAAACAGAGTTGAGAGTTGAGTTTTCTGTATATGAATGTTTTAATGAAAACATATTCTTAGCCATTATAGATGGGTTTGTGTACCAGAAGAGAAGTGCTTTATCTTAACATACTATTATGTTCATAAGTTAGATTGGTGGTCCACAGTATTATTTCATCGAATCACTATACATTATTATGGTTTCCTTGCAGTAAGTGATCCCAGTGCTCACAAAATGAAGGCTTTTCTTGTTTGTGGAAGAAAATGTCTCTATAGACTAATTTTTTCCTTTAGATATTGAGAAGTAGCCTTTTTACTTTAGCCAAAGGACACTTACCTTAGGCATCTGAAATGATTCTATTCTTTCTTTGAAATAATTGTCGCTAATCATGCATGCATTCTATGTGCTATTGACAGTTATTAGATAATTGGAAGGATTTCATGATGGTGGTGGTGATACGATGGTAGTGATGAGAGAAGTGCAAAATGTCCTCCCAAACTTATGAAGTGGAGACCATGCACAAACCACTTTTGGTTTTTTCTAGTTTTAAGATGAGTATTCCTGTAGTGTGGATCAATGGGTTAGACTCTACAGACGATGGCCATTAGAATGCCCTGCTGTGGGCATGCTGGAATCGTAATTAGTCAATCATTAGTTCTATTTGCTGTCTTCTGTTAAAGAGAATTTGTTAGGCACCTACCCAGAGATGGCCATGCTACTCATTGTTTGTAGCAAATTTGAGGTACCATTTTGGTTACCTCTCGAAGATCTCTTTTAATGCAGAGATCCAGCCCATCATTCTCTTCAATTATCTTTTAATAGGAAACCTCCCAATAAACCTATTAAAAGCATAATGAAAACCTCATTCAGTCTTCTGTCAGGCTTCGGAGCGGTAAGTGGCTTCTAATTTGCACAAGATTGGAATAGCATTGAAGAATTACAGTAACTAAGTGAAACACTCATCGGATTTTCAATTTTCTGATAGCATCCCATGTAATTTCTTGTAATGCATTTGTAGCCAAGCACAGTGACACATGTCAAGGCTCATGCTGGAGCTTCTACCCATATCAGCATTACATTGAGAAGCTTGATGCTGTCAGTGTTACTCATGGGGAGGTTGCAGATTGATGCTTTTGTTTGGCCTTGATGGGTATTCCATTATATACAGTCCTCTGAACAACAGTCTTATAATTTCTAACAGCTCAGATAGATGTTTTTGATGCTTGACATTTGACTTCATGTATTTATTGGAACACACTGTAAATCGTTCCTTCCGAGTACTTGGCAGAACATATAGTTTGTCCTTCTGTACCTTGCAGTACCTCTTGAGTTTATTGCCTCACTGGAACGAAGGCTATATGCTTTGTATTCTGATAAATGAATTCCTTTTGGAGGAACCAAGAGAGGCAGAGGGCATCATGGCTATGAACCAGCAAGATAAGACCCTGAATTTTCTTTAGCGTATTTCATATTATTCTCACTTCTTGTTTGCAAGCTAAAATAACCTATTCTCCCTCACAGAGAACCTATATGTTTTTCTTCTAACCTTAAGCTGGAAGTCTCTTGTGCCTTATTCTTTGTGTTTTCATGGTTCGTGACGTGTCGGTTGTTAAAAACCTCAAGCCAGTAACAGAATTAAAAATAGACTAATCACAGTTGGTAAAGGAAAAAATGAGGTCAACCAGGCTTTGAAATCTTTGTAATAATTAATGGTGTTGCTGCTCTTTGGCATATGGTTCTGACAAGACTGTCCCGCTCCTAGGGCAGGTATTTTGACTTATTTCTTACCTGAGTGAGGATGAATTTGCACTAATTCAACTACATACTCTGTAGGCATCTCCTTTGTGACCAAAGGCATTTACTTGTGAGGTAGTGGGGTTAAGGTTAAAACAGTAGTCTAAAGCCATATCACAGAGGCAAGCTAATTGGCTCACATGGGGATGCAAGGTCTGTCCTCACCATGGTGCTTAAGAAGCCAAGAACCACCTTTTTGACCCTTCATGTCATCCATATAACACACAAACATTTATGGAATCATTATGGGGAACAAAGTCCTTGGTCAGGTGCTGTGTGGGAAGGTGGTGGTAGGAGCACTAAATATTCATTTTAGTGTAGCAGGGACTTCCTGGGTGTTCAGGGCAAGACATGAATTGGTGCTTCTATTTAAGACACACTGAAAAAATATGAGTCTTTCTATTTGACTTATCTAATTGGCAATCATTAAAAACAAGTCAAACTTAGACTTTGAAATTCTACATCAGATTTTTGCAGCCTTAGCACTGTTGACATTTGGGGCCAGATTATTTGGTAAGGGTTGGGGGCGCAGGGGCAGCTATCCTGGGCACTGTAGGACATTTAGCAGCACTAGAAGCAGTAAACCCCCTGTCCAATTAACCTACATTGCTTCCAGCCACAGTCACATATCCCTACGGAGGTGGGGACAAAATTTTCAATTGAGAGCCCCTGCTATAGATGACTTTCTGGTGGCTACTGATGCTGCTGCTTTTAGAGACAGTGGGGTGGTTGTTTTCTTGTCTATAAGGTATAAAGTTCTTGGAATGATGGTAGGCATGGAATAAGGACTCATTAATTTCATAAGGGTAGACTTTTTTGTGTGTGAATTATATATCTCATTACATCTGTTAATTAAAAAAAATGATATGGTCATCTTTGCCATTGATTATGAATTTACTGAAACTTCCTGAGCCTCCATATCCTACAGAAAGAGGTACCAGAATCTTCTGAGTATTATTTGAGCCTTTATTAGTGAAGTGAGCTATTATTAGAGAAATGTGGGCAATACAGCTGTCAGTAACTAGTAGGTATTAAGGAATGTTAGATAGCTCTGAAGTGTGGCATAGTCTGGCTGTCCATGTGTTTTTCACAGTGTATCATCCTTAGCAATTGTCTTTGGGCCTTCCCCATCCTTCCTCCCAGTGGGAGTCCATTAAAACCTCATTGTTCCAAGGGTGGTCTGTAGCCCAGCAGCAGCAACATTGCCTGGGAGCTTGGTAGAGATGCAGAGACTCCAGCCCACCTCCGGTCAAAGTTGGAGAAGCACTTCCTTAAAGGGCCCCTTCCATACCTCTTCAACTGTTGCCTAGAAGGACTTCCTTAGACCCCCATTTGCATAGAAAACCTTTCTCTCTTGCTGATTATGGATCTCTCTGTGCTTCCACTGATTGGCCTTTTGAAATTTTCTTCACATTTTTCCTTGTTCATCATTCTGCTTTCCCACAAATACAGGACGGTTTTGCATCCTCTGTGATCCCACAGTTCACTCTTGAACAGTGATCTAATTTCAAACTTCCGGGCTGGGTTAGAATCCTGGACTCCCAGGACACAGTTTGCAAAAATTGCTCGCTGAACCACACCCTGGAATTGTAGTTGACATTCTGGTGTCTCTTTATGTGTGTCTGTTTGTAGACACACATGTTGCTGTAGAACTTAAGGTCCCCAACAATAGCTGCCTCAAAAACATGGAACAGTTAAAACTTGACAGAGTGTGTGCAGGAGATATTAGGATAAAATGCTCCTCAAGATGGAGTCAAGGTTGGGAAAAATAGAAAGATGGAAAGGGCATCATACTTAGTGCTTCCTTCAACATGTTACATTAAACCCAGCAGCCACCCCCCCAACTATGCCCCAGAATCTTTCCCATATTTATAAGCCCCTGTGTTTATAAATTATAAATTATAAATCCCCACGTAATGATTCGTGTGCCATGAAATTTTTCCTTAAAATGGCATCACCATCGACTCAGTTGCTGAACCAAAAACCAAGGCATCATTATAGATTCCATATTTCCCCTTCAGTCTGTCTTCAGACCCTGCTGCTCCCCCTTTCAGAAGAATCTCAGATACATCCATGACTGGTCGTCTCTGCTGCTACTAACCTTGTCTAGGTCCTATCTCCCATGGACTTGAGGCAGTGGTCTCGTGAATTCACTTGCCTGACAATACCTGCTACCCCCAGACCGTTCTGTTAGCAGCAGCCAAATTTCTAAACTGCAGATCTGCTTGTGATATGCCCTTGCTTACATGCTTCGGCCTTCTTTCTAGCCTTCAAAGTCTTCGAGCATATTCTAGCCTTAGAGTTGTGTTCTCTCCCCACCTTCTGTAACACTCATCCTCCAGATACTTGCATGAATGGCTCATTATTCTTAAATCTCAGCCTCAAATCTCACACCCTTAAAGAAAGGACACCTATCAAATTAGGACCAGAGTACCCCTGCTTATATTACATGTGCCAAGCCTTTGAAATACCTTCCTCACCAAATTATGAATCAAGCATTTCTGAAACATGCTGACAGTGTAAAACTACAACAACCCTCTATTGGAATTGGACACGTAGTTGGAATTGGAGATATCCAAAGAAAAGTTCATTTGCCATGCTTTGGTTTATCTATTAGAGAGAGATTGCTTATCAATTAAAATGACGAGGGTTGAGCTGGGATGTCATCCCTCGGGATTTGAAGTAGTTTCATCTAATCTGGAGCAGTTTTAGAATTCAATAATGCAATCAGGTTTTAGTATTTTTTCCCCCACGTAATGATTCATGTGCCATGAAATTTTTCATTAAAAAATTCCAAGGCTCACAAAGTAGGAAAAAGAAAGGGGGCCTCACATACCTCATTTGTTCAGCCATTTCGTGGAGGCCCCAAATGTAGATCACTGAAATGGAGCCTTGGAATTTTTAAATCAAGTTTTACTTTGCATATTTAATGAAATGCGAACAAGTAGTTAGCAGTTCTAAAGGGCATGAAGTCATTAAAGTTTCTCATTTTGTTAGGCGCTTTGGGGGCCTCCATAATTTTTGAAGTAAAATCAGTTAAGTTCTGTGTGTGTGTGAATGTGTGTGACTCCTTGTGCAGTCTGTGGGTAGATCAGGTGGACTCTGGGCTTTTCAGCTATGTGTCCTTGGGCAAGTTACTTAACCTTATGTCATATTTAAAATGGGGATGCTATAACTTTTTCTAGAGGATTCAGTGCAGTGTACAGGTCTCTGCGCTTAGAAGGGCCCATGCTTGGTTGAATGCTTGAAATCTTTAATAATTTTTGAATAACAGGCCCTGTGTTTTCATTCTGCATCTGGCCCACAAATTATGCAGCTGATCCTGATCTGATGAGATTATGTAAGCACAGTGCCTGTCAGAGTCCCTTGAATGAGGTGGGTACTAAATATGCATTACCTCTTTTCCTTACATGTTTGAATAACTGCATGTTCCTGCTCCCCTGGGTTAGGCAAAATTGAAAATACTGGTACTTGTCTAGTCTCTCTTTGTTCTATACAGCCACACCCTTAAGATAAGCAGATTATCCTTTGATTACTTTTAGGACTATAGAAAGATACTCAATCCTCATACCCACTCCTTGGCAGTGCTGGGAGTATGGATGGTGTTTCGAGGACATTTATGGCCTAATAGCATGGTAAAATGCTTTGTGAAAACAGTTTGCCAACTGTAAATTTCTGTACAAGTCAGTCATGATGATGTGCACTGAAAAAAAATGTTTATTGAACAGTAACTGTGGTACAGATATGGGAAAGGGAATATATCAGAAACTTTTGGGGTTACTGACATTCAAAACCATAGTTCCCCAAATATCAGCATTCCTTTTGTCAATTAAAGCTCTGTACTGTGCACTGCAGGATGAGAGTGTTGGGATGGTTGATTACAAAAAACACAGGGCTCCTGGCCAACATAGGTCATTATGAGATGTTAGTAGCCTAGAGGTAATAATTGAAGGTCATGGGGCAGATGCTTGGGAGGAAGCATAGGGTGAGGTCGGAGAGAGTTGGAAAGGGAATCTTGGGGAACATTTGTACCTGAGGTTCTCATCCTTTGCATTAACATAGAATCCCCAGCAGCTTGACACAGGAAGTTCTGATGGGGACTCCCTTTCCTAGGGTGAGAATCACCATTGCTCTTCATTTAAAGAGCCAGAGGAGAAGAGTTGAATTGAGGAGTCTTAAGGTATGCAGAGATAGCAGTGCTGAGATAAGGAGGGGGCCTGGAAATTTCCTTCCTTTCTCTTTTCCATGATAAACAATAATAATGAAATTAGTGTCTGTATTGACCATCTCTGTTCTCTGTTTGCTCTCTGAAATGACCTCCGTGGTTACTGCCTCCTTTAGGACACCTTTAAGGCCACCTTCTAAGAGGCATTTTACTTCTCTCTTTCTTTATTAAGCTCTCTCATTGTTTTATTTATTTCATTCAGGGCATAGTGCACTCAAAGAAGTTAACTTTTTGATAGTATTATCTTTTTACCCCCTCTCCACCACTGAATTCCAAGCTGCGTAAGAGTGGGGGTCTTGTCAGTCGTCTTCATGGTTCTATTCCCTATGAGTTAGATATGTACCTGGCATATAGTAAGCCCTCAGATATTTCTTGAATGAATAAGTGAGTCAGTTTTCCATGCCAGAGATTATTCTCCACTGTGAATTTCTGGTTGTCCGGACATGCAGCTGAATTATGTGCATTTGGCCACAACTCTCTGATTTCCCCTTGGACCCCACATCCATGCTGGCCTCCCTGGACTCTTTTCTCCCATGTTGGATGTTTCTGCTGTTCTCTAGGTGGGTCCTTCTTACACATTCATTGAGAAGAGTGTTCTGCAAAATCTACAAATCCTACCAGAGTGTAAGGTCTAGAGGGCGGGACAGTGACTGGCTTTCTTGTTCATCAGCAGTCAATAGGTATACATCTAGTGCATCTCTATGCCTCCCATACTGTTCCTGTATATAGTAGAGGAAGTGAGCATGTGTCAGAGGGGTTCTGAGTTTGTGTCCAGCCTTCAAGGACACACAAGCCATTTCTTTTCAGGAATCACGTTGATATTTCACTACCAGTTTTTTGTGTACTTCTCTGTTTTCATGCATTTAATAGATCACAACCCTAAACATCACATCCCTAAAAGGACCTGATTTGTTTGTTAGAAGAAGGGGAGGTATTGATAAGGCTATGCAGGTGCTGCAGTGAGCCAGGAACAACACAGAGTGGGCATAAGATAGTGCGGAATAAATATGTTTCCTATGTCTCACTTCTTTCCTTGATAGTCTTGGGGAGTGAGGGGAAAAATTAACAAGGCATTTCTGCCTTTTATGGTTCTGCAGCAGCTTCACTGAAATGCATCTTGGAATCTATGAAGGGCATTAATAAGATGGTATAAGAAGCTCCTTGCTTAAAAAGGGAAAATAAGCTTTAATTTAGATGACTGAATAGCAGATGCTAATGAACTACTATTGCAAATGTGAATGGCCATTTCTTGGGTTTCTAAATGATTTTCACACTTCCCAAGCTTTATTCAAATTTGTAATATCCTTTATGGTCTTCCTTTATTGGCCAGGGGAAAAGAAAAAAACAAACAAACAAACTGAAGACTTAGGTTTCCATCAGAGCTGATGGAATACACTAATAAAATCATGTCGTATTAAAGTGTGAAATATTTGGTGGTGTAATATTGTCTGAGTCGATCCAATGGAATAACATAATTAATAGGGGCTTTGATTATTAATTTAGAAGGGCAAGAAGCTGAGGACAGCTTGATTCTCTCTTTATTCCCCCAACCCCCTCATTTTCTCTCTTGCTACTCGCTTGTGTGCTCGCGTACACACTCTCTTCTCTCTCTCTCTCTCCCTTTTTTACTAGCTGCTGTTTTTTTCATCCACATATGCATAGAAAAGTCTTAAGTGGCTGTTGAAAGTCCCAAAGGCCTGTTTACTTCAAGGTGGAAGCAGGAAAGCTGCTATAATTCAGAAAGCAGCTTCTGGCATGAGATGAAAGTCAGATCAGCTCAAGTTTGGGTCAGAATTTAGAGGCCCCACTGGAGTGTTTATGCTTGTATCTGTAGTCCAGATAAGTTAGTGGAAGAAATTGTTCCCTGTGGCAGGTCATGAATCTAATTACCCTAGAAACATTACTACAGACGCTTGATTGAAAATGCTAAGCAATGTATGCTATCTGTGGCTTTTCCCACCTTCCAGTCATGCATGATCTATGGACAGCATCACCCACATGGGCCCACAGACCCATAACTCAAGGAGGGAGGCCATGTTTTCCCAGCCAAAATCAGACCCCCGAGAGCCCCTGTTACTGAGCATCCATCCAAAAAAGTTCACCCTCTTAGAGGAGAGAGAAAAAGAGGGACTCACCTGGGCAACTAGAGAGGAATATTGAAGATTCATGAGTTGACAAGAAAACATAGAGAGGAGATGGCTGGTTTTAGGAACTAGTTCAATGCTTTCCTCTTTGTGGATTGGGTCCTTGTCTAGGCCTCTTTCCTGCTGTTGGGGGATTTAAATATCTTTCTTAAGATGGGTATGGTTGTATCTGGTTTGAGTGTAGACTATGGGTTCAAAATCAGGATAAGTCCATACCTTCTAGAAACCCCTATGGGCACAGTCTGGTGATTGACAGGAAAGGTTCTGAAGTTAGACACTCGGGGATCAAAGTCTTGTGCTGACTCTTGTTAAGCCTGTGACATTGTGTGAGCTACTTATCTCTTAGCATCCATTTGCTCATCTTCAAAATGGGGCCAATGATGCTTACCTCCTAAGGTCGTTATAAGGATGATGGTATAAACAAGGTCATTTAAGTGATTCCTATGATGATGATTAGAGGTCAAGGTATTACAACACCAAATAAGCAGTATAACTATTGGGCAACCAAAGAGTATGTAGAGCACTGTATCTGAACAAATTAGAAAGTGAATCTCTTATGGTATGGATAGATTTTTTTTTCCTGCGAGGTCACTGATGGAAAGTAGGAAGAAGTGGGGGTGGGCGCCAGTGATGATGAAGATGAGAAACCTATCTAAATATGCGAGTTCTTGGGTATCATGGCTATCTGTTGCCTTGGGAGAGAATCTGCTGTTGATGTTGGAGTCAGAAGGAAATGGATATAAATGTCAAAGAGGAATTGTGATACAGGGTTGAGCAAAGAAAATATTACTCAAATCATCTTTTAGGAATTTGGAATGTATGGAAAGTAAATTTCTTACTCATTAGTTATGTGACCATGGGCCCTACTACAGTGTTAAATGGTTGCCTGTTCATTTGAAAATAAGTAGAGTGGGGTGAGTCTTGCCCAGTGGCTGCTTTACACAGTAAGATCTGCACAGTGGCTGCTTTACACAGTAAGATCTGCCCATGTCCCTCCTGGGTATGCAGGAGACAAGCGATAGAAAAGCTAAAACATGGAATGGTGATTTCCTATTAAAACAGAAAACAGTAGTACAATTTGGGGGTTGAAGGTTTTAGAGTTTGGACTACTGAGGATCGTGGTGACTGGCCCCCAAATTTAGAAATAGAGTGAGACCAGAAGGACCATTTGCTGAATGAATGGAAACGTTGGAACATTCAGCATGTGCTTTATGATCCAGAAGGTAGATGTTCCCCTGTTCATGTAAACCACTTCAAGGACTTGGTAGTGGGAGAAGGAGCTTTTAACCTCCAGGTTACTGGTTAAGAAATGTCCCACGTTGGTAGTGACTAGAAGGCATTGCCATCTGCCAGCTGCTCAGTGGCCTATATGAAATGACAGAGAGGTCTCAAAGCAAACCATAATGGGCAGGTGTTTCTGACCAACTGTAACTCTGTGTACAATGACCGAGACTCAGAGCCAGTGAAGTTGTCCTCCTAGAGTCTGATTGGAAGAGGACAGGTGGTGTAGAGTGGAGACATCCATGTGGGAATCAGCAATGCCAACCTTTCTTTGGAACTCACCAGTTTGAAAGAATCTACTTTATTTTTCACTTTGAGAGACTTTTTAATTATTGCTCTTGCTGAGCATTTCAAGATGATATTAGCAACTGACATTTGAAATTCATTCTATGCCAGGCACTCTGATAAGTGCTTTACCTGCACAGTGTCCCTTTATCAACCCAGCTACCCTTAAGAGACTGACACGGTTCCCTGTTTTACAAAGTAGGAGATGAATGCCAATCAAAATGAAGGGATTTGCCTGAGGTCACAGAAGTAGTAACCCAAGTAGGATTCAAGCCCAGCTCTTTCTTTACCTAGGGTTCATGCTCATTCTATTATTCTATCTAATTTGCTAAAATAACTTTAAAAATCAACAACCATTATGTTACGCCTCCAAAGAAGTATCTGTTACTTCTTGAGAGGAGTGATCAGACACCATAGGTAACCTCCGCAACAGTCAACCTCACCAACACCCCGACTAATGGAACAGGATTTTATTAAAGGATTGGGAAGCTATGTGTTTCACAGGAGCTTCTACTAGTCTCAGGAAATGAATCATGGTTAACTTTAACCAATTATAGAGCATTTACTTGCTAGCAGTTTGATGTGGTAGACATGTGACCTTGTTCTTGGCCAAGGGATGTGAGGATTTCTGCTGGGGGGATGCCTGTGGGACATTCCTTTGATCTTAGAAGTGACATGCAGAAGAGAATGCTTATTTTTTGACTCTTGACCTGATGGTGCGGGAGGGAGGCTGTTGTGTCCATCAAGTAACTGTAAGAAAACCCAGCCAAATAACCTGTGGTTGAGCTAAGGGGAGTGGAGGAATGAGAGAGAACTGCCCTGTTGCTGCCAATAACCTGTCTAACTGGAGTTGCCCTGGTTCCTTACATCTCAGTCTGATTGATAATAGATGAATTTATTTATAAACCCATTTGGGGACTCTTCTCTTACTTGCAGCTGAACATTCTTGCTGAAATGGGCAGTCTGTATAGCAGATTTATTTAAAGTTATTTTTAAATAATAATTTGTGTCTCCTTTGAAGTGTACAAGGAAAGACATGTATCTTACAGGGGATGATCCAATTCCAAGGTTCACAGTAAGTGGGTTGCCAAGTTAGATCCAGAAAGCAGATCCCCCACTTCCCTGGCCATAGGATGGCCGGATAAAATACCACTTACACTTGAATTTCAGATAGACAATGAGTAACTTTTCTTCATTACCAGTGTGCCCCAAACATTACATGGAATATACTTATGTTAGTAATTTTTGTTGTTTATCTGAAATTCAGATTTAGCTAGGCATTTTGTATTTTTATTTGCTAACTCTGGCAGTTCTACTTGGCCAGAACTATATGCATTGTACCATTTGCCTTTTCTCATTGTGGACTCTTATTTGAAAATAACATACCCAACTCCAACTGATGTACGTCAGGAAGGTAATTTATAGGCTGACAAAGTTCTGCTTTCTCTTGTGTTCTGTTTGTTGCCAAGTGGGTTTTGCTCTCTGGTGATAAAGGTGATCACCAACAACTTTAGACTTAGAGTTGATCATCTTTGTGAACCCCAGTGAAAAGAAAGCTCAGTAGCTCACATGAAAGCACCCAAGGTTAGAGCATAGTAGATGAACTTAAGTATCAATTCCTAGACTAATCACCATGGAGGAAGGATGAGGTGTCCTGATTGTCTAGACCTGGTCATGTGACCACCTTTGAAGATGGAGGTTGAAAATACAGTAAACAGTATCCAAACCACATGGAAAGTAGGAGGGTTGGTTCCCCAAAATAAAACTGAGCAAGAAGATGGGATGGAGTCTGGACAACCAATAGTAATATCCATCCTTGTCACTAGGCATCAGACAAAATCCTGGTCTGAAAGACTATAGTGCTTACAACCATCTGGGTGGCACCCTGGCCCTATCTGAGTCAGTATTTTGCTGAAAGTGGATGGACTGAACTGGAGACTGTGAATCACAGGTAATGTTTCTCAAAGTAATCAGATGATTGTGAATTAGGCTGTTTAGTTCTGTCTCAGAAGTTCAATGAGGTTCAGCTTGTTAGTCAATAGTGACAGAAATAATGGTGGTGCATACCTGTCTTCACATGCCTGTGAGCCTTCCTTTCATTTTCAGTCATAAAGAATCTCATTTGATTTTTACATAAAACCCCAATTTGAATTTTATTGGAATACTTATACATGATTACCTTTCAGTGAAACTTACTGTCATTTCAGCTCTAATGTTCTAGCAAATGGAGTGGGGTTTTTTTTTACTTTCAAGTTGTTAGTTTCATTAAACAAATATTTATAGAGTAGTTCCTATGAGTTAGACTTTGTGGAGGACAAAGAAATCAGCAGAAGTCCTTGTCTTGAGGCTTACTTACTTGAAAACATTTGGTGGTGTGTGTTACATAAATAAAAGTCCAATATTCTGTATTTATTTATTTACTTATTTTTTTTTAAAGATTTTATTTGTTTATTCATGAGAGAGAGAGAGAGAGAGAGGGAGGCAGAGGGAGAAGCAGGCTCCCCGCTGAGCAGGGAGCCCAATGCGGGACCTGATTCCAGGACTCTGGGATCATGACCTGAGCTGAAGGCAGACACTTAACCATCTGAGCCACCCAGGCGCCCCCCAATATTCTATATTTAAATATTATGTTCTCTGTAATTGTTAGCAATGGAAAGCTGGTTATCTAGCCATTTATGCCTAGGTCACATTTCTGTCATAAGCTTTCATGGGGACTGGCCTATCTCCTTTCAGTTCCTGTGATAGTTGTAATTTTACTTTTACTGTGGTGATTCTTTGAGGACTGTTGTGTCTACCACTGGACTCTAGGCTCCCAAAGGCAGAAACCACTCTATTCCCATGCCCAGCATAGGATCTGCCATATATCAGGTACCCAATAGATACTTGTTGAATGAACAAAAGGATCCCCTCCTCTCCTGCCTTTTCACTCTATCCATGGGCTTTCCTGGATCTCATACAGTTGATGAAATGTCATGTTAATATCGAGAACTAAGTACAATGAAGTGCCCTTAATCTCAATTTTCAGCAGCTCTAGAGAGCTCTCTTGTTAAGGCTGCATCCCATATTTCCTTATAAATTTGGCAGGGATGTGATTTGGTTCCACCTGTTGCCCACACAAACAAAAAAGACAAATAGAAGCCTGACATGATGTGGCAATAGAAAGGAAAATTGCTCTTTCAAAGTGCCAAGAAGAGGATATTAGGCATTGAATCAGTATCTTCTCATGTTTGTGCTATTCTCTCCTCTCATCGGTCTTAAGGTGCCATAATAACTGTGGGGAGTAGTGGTCTGATGCTTAATAACAGAACCTGAGTCTTGCTCAAACCTCTCCTCCACCACAGGTCAATAGAATAACCTTGGGATTGTTCTTACTCTTGCTGAAAATGCTCATGCCTCACCTGTGCCGAAAATGTAGGAGTCAGCCTTGATTCTGGACTTCCTTTCATCTACCATACCTAGTCCTACCTGAGCAGGTCTATAAGCTCTCCCTCCAAATCTCAAGTCCACCCACTTCTCTGCTTCTCCATAGTCACCATCTTAGGACAAACACATCATCCTTGGATCATTCCTAGTAGAGCCTCACTCCTACACCTATATTCTCCCGTATCCAGCCAGAGCAATGCTCTAAATGCATGCATCAAACCACATCTTGCCCCAGTGCCTTCATGACATGATTAGAACAAAATGCAAAGTCCTTAGCCTGTTCTACAAAGCTCTCCATAACCTGCTTCCTGATGCTACTCAGATCTCATTTCCTACACTTTATAAGCCATGCTTGTTCCTATCTTAGGACTTTGGGCATGCTGGTCCCTCCATGGGATACTGTGCACCTGACCTTCTGAAGATCGATCCCAAGTGTCACATCCCTAGAGAGACTTTCCCCAACTACTTAGTGTATGGGACATTGTGTACAGCCTGCTTCCCAATGATCTTGTGTTATTATTACTAGGATGTTTACACCTTATTTATTTGTGCTTTCTCTCTCCTCCTTCCCACTGACACGTAGAATGTCAGCTGTGTACGAGCAGAGCCTTGTCTAACTATTCTGTAGCCTTGCCTCTTGATCAGCCCTTAATTAATTTTTAAAAAGATTTTAATTATTTATTTGAGAGAGGGAGGAGAGGGAGAGAGAAAGAGGAAGAGCACAAGTGGGGGTGGAGGGGCAGAGGGAGAAGGAGAAGCAGGTTCCCTGCTGAGCAGGGAGGCCAATGTGGGGCTTGATCCTACGACTCTGGGATCCTGACTTAAGCTGAAGGCAGACGCTTAACTGACTGAACTACCCAGGCACCCCTTTAATAAGTAATTTTTTAAAAAATGAATAAGTGAGGGGCACCTGGGTGGCTCAGTCGTTAAGCGTCTGCCTTCAGCTCAGGTCATGATCCCAGGGTCCTGGGACTGAGCACCACATCAGGCTCCCTGCTCGATGGGAAGCCTGCTTCTCCCTGTCCCACTCCCCCTGCTTGCATTCCCTCTCTCGCTGTGTCTCTCTCTCTCAAATAAATGGATAAAATTAAAAAAAAAAAAATAAGTGATCACTCTGTCAATCAGTCCTCTTACTATCTACCCCATTGGCCTGGGAAGTTGATTAATGAACTATCCCACACAAGTTGAGAAGGGATTGTACACTGCAGAGAAAACCTTGTAGAAGTTAACATCCAAGTCAAAATATAAACACTCATCAAAAATATGTCTGGAAGGGAACTGAATGTCATCTGCTTCACTCTACAGCAGCTTTCAGATGACAAATACCCAAAATCATTTAGGGTAGTAGGGCACCTTTGAAAGAGTTGGAGCTGATTGCTTCCATCATGTCCAGGAAAAGTCATTGTCCTCTATATGTGCTGGGCTTACATTTGGAGACACCAAGTTTCTGGCTTCAGTCATAGTCCACAATTGAAATTGCCAGCCTTCGTGTTACTATTACCAACACATATTTTTCCTTTGTGAATCATCTAGCCAGCCCCCTTAATCACTGGGAACAAACTTGAGTAGGTTGAACCGAATTAGGTGTCAGAATACTTGCTTTCTAGCCAAATGAGCTTTCAGAAATGGGGAAAGCTGCAAAGCACTGTCAGTCCTTCACAACCATCTAATTGTGTTCCTCTTTGAAAGTCTGACTTTTTTTCTTAGCTATTAACCAGCATTAGCAGCAAAAGCATTACACAAAAGAAAACTCCTTCATTATGAGTGTCAGAATCAAACAATGAAGATTTCCAAAGAATAGAATTTGTATTTTAGACAGGAAGTATCTGGGTGTGCTCATAGCTAAATGTTTAAGTGCTTTGTGCACCTTTAAGAAGTGCTAATTTCTTGGGGCTCCTGGGTGGCTCAATTGGTTAAGCATCTGCTTTCTGCTCAGGTCATGATCCCAGGGCCCTGGAATGGAGCCCTGGGCCTGGCCTCTGGCTCCCTGCTCAGCGGGGAGTCTGCTTCTCCCTCTCCCTCTGCTCCTGCGCTGTGCTCATGCTCTCCCTCTCTTTCTCAAATAAATAAATAAAATCTTAAAAAAAAAACAAACTAGGGGCCCCTGGGTGGCTCAGTCGTTGGGCGTCTGCCTTTGGCTCGGGTCATGTTTCCAGGATCCTGGGATTGAGCCCCGCGTCGGGCTCTCTGCTTGGTGGGACGCCTGCTTCTCCCTCTCCCACTCCCCCTGCTTGTGTTCCCTCTCTCGCTGTGTCTCTCTCTATCAAATAAATAAATGAAAATTAAAAAAAAAACAACACTAATTCTTTCTGCACAAGGAAGGAAATGCAGGGTAGGGACACACAAATCACTCCCCCAGTGATAAGCTATACAAAGGACAAGGGTTCCAGGAGGTGGTTTCTTTTCCTTTTCCAAGAACAGTGGTACTAATGTTTCCAAGGAAAGACAAACTCAGGAGGAAATGCAGCACCCAAATAATTTTCATAAAGTTTTACAATATGGGATGTTTGGAAACACAAATTGAGGAGAATGGGCTTAGAATTTTGAGTGTAAACAGTTAAGTCAGCATAGAATGAGACCCAGGGAAGATTAATTAGGAATTACCCTTTGGACACAGGACTGAAGGTAAGGTTGCCGTGCTAGTGGATCCCTAGATTGGGAGCCGTGCTGCCAAAATGAGAATTTTTGGCAGTGATGAGAAGGTGGGAACATGATAAGGGGGCTCTGTTGACCAGAAGACCAATTCAGTTTTTTGAAAAGTGCTTTGGGGGAGTGATAAGACCATCTACCATGTCAGGGCAGTTACTTTTTTTTTTTTTTTTTTTTTGAGAAATGTTCCAAACAGCTTTGGTAGTATGTTAAATTTCATTTAGGCATATCATTATGCACGAAGGAATCCTGTTTGAACGTAAATAGAAGGGTAAGTTCAATGTTGTTGCAACCCTTGGTTGTACACAAATGCCTTAGAACTGAAAGGGTTCCAGGCCTTGAAAATAAGATAAATCAAAGAGGGGTTTTTTTCCCCCTTAATTGAATTGGGATGTTAATTCTCACGTACAATGAGGTCTTCATGTCCACACTGGATGTTCTCTAAGCTTGAGAAGTATCTCGATATTTTCGTTTCAAGATCGGATAGCCTTTATTGGTTATTATTGTTTTCTTTGCAAATGTTTCAGTAGAACATAGTTTCAAATGAAATAAACAATCACTGGTATGTAAAAATGCCAGGTCCATCTGATATTTGAACCTAAATCTGCAGTGTAATGAGTTGATGGGTGCCTATTTTTTCTACCTAAACCTTAATTACCTAAACATTTTTTTTACCTAAACCTTATTTTTAGTTTTTACCTAAGCCTTAATTAAATGCAATAAATATAGGGAAGGGGAGAAAGTGTAAAAGAAGTACCAGTGTAGGGAGGAAGTGAGAATTATAATTTCTACCTGTCAGACATTGCCTCCTTAATTCTGTTTTAAATTCTGTGACTAAAGATTTTGTAATATTAATTATCATCCAAAGACTATAAGCTCCAGAGAGAATTGTTTATTGTGATATTATGTCTATGCATTCAAAATCTGGCAGATTCTTGTACTTATATATCTTTGAATTATCGTTAATGCCAATTACTAGATATCCTTCATATCCTAAGCGTGGTAATGCTATAAATAATTATAAATTAAGGTTCAAAAAATTATCTCGTCAGGTGATAGGATTGTTATCTGCATCTCTTTATTCTGGGGATATTACATTTCTAAAATGTATACATTAGGTAGAAGTGACATTTTTCACAAAAATTCCTTTTTGTGTTTTCTTTCTTTCTTTCTTTCTTTTTTAAAAGATTTTATTTATTTATTTGACAGAGACAGAGATAGCAAGAGCAGGAACATGAGCAGGGGGAGTGGGAGAGGGAGAAGCAGGCTTCCTGCTGAGCAGGGAGCCCAACGTGGGGCTGGATCCCAGGACCCTGAGGATCCCATGACCTGAGCCGAAGGCAGACACTTAACGACTGAGCCACTCAGGCGCCCCCTCCTTTTTTTTAAGATTTTATTTATTTATTTGACAGAGACAGATAGCAAGAGCAGGAACACAAACAGAGGGAGTGGGAGAGGGAGAACTTTTTGTGTTGTCTTATTAAAACGTTTTAATTGCATATAAACACTCAGTGGAGCTCATCACGAGAGTGTCTATATGTTTGAAATGCTTACTTTGATATAATGCTAAATACATCTAAAAATCAGTTTTATAAAGAATCATTTTTTAAAAAGATTTATTTATGTGTTTTGAGAGAGTGTGAGAGCAAATATGGGGGGAGGGGCAGAGGTAGAGGAAAGAGAATCCTCAAGCAGATTCCCCACTGAGCATGGAGCCTAATGTAGACTCGATCTCATGACCCTGAGATCATGACCTGAGCTGAGATCAAGAGTCGGATGCTTAACTGACTGAGCCACCCAGGCGCCCCTTAAGTTGAATCTTTTTATTAAAGGATCTTAAGTAAAGTTTTGGGGAAAAAGTATGCAATTAGACAAATAGTTCTAAATATGTAAAGGGTTAATAGTACGATTTATATGTATACTTAATAATATACGTTATTTATGCTGTAATTTAAGAACTGGACTTCAGATTATTTGGGGTTACAGCCACATGATTGTCACTCAGAGATTAGCTGTAATCTTAGATGGATCAGTGAAATGTCTAAGCCTAGTTTCTTCAGTTTTTATGCTGTGATAATAGTAACATTAGTGCCCACCTGATAAGGTTATAGTTGTCTCAGTTTCTGCATTTTCAGTTAACCAGCCGGTCAACTGTAGCCTAGAAGCAGATGATCCTCCTCCTGACTTCTGGTCAGAAAGTCAGTAGTAACCTAACGCTGTGTCACAATGCCTCTGTCAATCACTTCACTTCATCTAATCACATAGGCATTTTATTGTCTCACGTCATCATAGGAAGAAGGGTGAGCACAGCACAACGAGATATTTTGTGAGAGAGACCATCGTCACATAACTTTTATTAGAGTATATTATTAGAATTGTTCTATTTTATTATTAGTTATTGTTGTCAATCTCTGCTTGGGCCTAATTCATGAATTAAACTTTATCACAGGCACGTATGTATAGAGAAAAACAGTATATATAGGATTCAGTCATCCACTGGGGGTCTTTGAACATATCCCCTGTGGATAAGGGGGTGGCTACTATAATCTGAAGATAAAATAAGATAATGAATGTAAAGGGCTGAATTAAGGGCTTGAGATATATAGTAAGTGCTCAATAAATGATAGCTCATGATTATTGTTTTCATGTTTACTTATTTATTGGTAGAAAATATTAATCTTCTGAATTACCTTTACAGCTGCCTAACAGAAACAGTCATGCAGTCCTGTTCTCCATGTGGCATGTGTTACAGAGTTCATTCTATGAAGATAGCAAAAACTAAAAAGAAAATTGTACTTAGGAAGCAGCTATTTGCAGAAGTCTTGCTCATGAAGAATTCAAATTTGAGAATTCCAAACCCAGTGAAGATAACAAGTCTGCCCTCTGGTGGATATTAATTTCAACTAGTTAGAATTTTCCCAGCTAGGCAGAGATTTTCTACTTCCCTAAAAAACATAGTTGTGTGGCTGGAACAATAGCTCTGCCTGCTTCTTTTGAATTGTGATAAATATGCAGGTGAACATATAAGTGCATAACATGCATGAGGAAATGAAACGTTTTACGGTTACAGAGAAATGTTCTCTTCCTTTTTGTTCAGCCCCATCAGGACTCAGCAGTTGCTAAGGGTTATTTACAAGAACTCTGAGCTGTCTGATCACTCAGCTGTGGAAGGTAAATGAGATTTTTTAAGGTGTAGGGAAAGTGGTAAAGTGGGACAATGCATGAGAAAAAGACAGATGTCAAACTCACAAACTGGATTTGCTGGGACACCGCCACTACCAACTTGATTTGATGGGAAAGGGGTGGTCAGTTTTTTTTCTATGACATGAGTACCTACTCCCACATGGAAACTATTCCTGCAAAGGGCTGAAGTTTTCAGGATGTAGTCTTTTATCTTCCTATTCATGTTGGTTTTAAAAAAAAATAAATGAGACTCTTGTCTTCCAGTGGCTTCAGGTTCTCAAAGTAGAAAACATCTTAGTTGGCAATTAAGTGAAGCATCTGACCTTGGAATACGGCACCTACCTACTTCTGGAGCCATACTCATGGTCCTTCCCCTCCTGAACTTGACTATGTACTTCAGGACTCTTTAGGGTCCAAATGACAGGGACCTAATTCAAATAGCATAGGGAATCTGGATTGGCTCACCTACCAGAAAGTTCCATCGGTGCACCTAGCTTTTGGGTGATCAGATTCAGGGACTCAAATAAGGTCATCAGGGTCTCTTTGTCCCTTTCCCTCTTTCCATCACTCATCTCTGATTTCCTCATTCATTTTTCTATTTTGGTGTCATTCGCACATAGGTCTTTTTCATGTGGTGACCAGGATGACCTTGGCACACCCTGGCACGTAGGTCTTTTTCACGTGGTGACCAGGATGACCTGGAAACTCCAGATTTCCGGCTTCATCAGTGTCTCTGTTTTCAGGAAAAGAAGACACATCACTCTTGGCATCCTCTGAACAAGGGCGGCATCTTTCTGCCTGTATCCTATGCCTGACCTTAGACCGATTACCACTTTCTCGGTGGGGATAGACTACTCTGAACAGTCATATGCACAACTGTCTGTTTTAGGAGCTAGGGTCGTGTGATGGAGGGGAGCCTGTTTGCTAAAAACTAGTGGGATTCTTTTACTAAAAGAAGGGTAAAAGGGGTGTTGGATAGGAAAAGCCAAAGCAAATGCCCCTAATAGTTAGTGTCCCTAGTATGTACTCTTACTGTTTCTGCCTGTTTGCTTAAAGCTGTTTTTTGATGACCTTTCTAGATTGTGCCCTTCCAGGTGCCAGGTGTAGCTCAAACAGTACTTCCTCTGTAGACCTTTTCTACCAGCTGATTTCTACCTCCCTCCTATTTTAAGTCTATAGTACTTGCCTGTACTTCTCATTTGGCTTTTTTTTTTTTTTTTTAAGTATGAGTGGTAGCTGTTGTTGGCCCTATTGTTATTCCCAATATTATTACAGCCTTCTGACATTTCTTTGGACGTTCTTTTTTGTTTAGTACTTAAATGTTACCTTGCCTTTTGTTTTGGGATCTGACAAACTTTTAGATGTGTATCTTCTCTAGCAGAGGCAGCACTGACTCTTGATCCTAATGAGATGGGAATTTTAAGGTATCAAAAGACAGAGCCTGTTAAGAGACACAAAAGGGCAGGTGAAAATCTTTGAAGTGCGGTGTCTAAGCAGCCTTTGGCTCTTGATGGAACTGTTGGCCGCAATCTGCTGAAGGTGGGTCTCATTAATCATGGGTGTAATCCTGGGGCCTTGGAGTGGGCATTGCTCCCTTTGGACCTGGGGAGAAGATGTAGGGGTGTCCCATGCCTTGCAGCTGAGACTTTGGGTGCTCAAACCACTGATCATCAGTGGTCAAGGAGGGGAAGTTGTTGTCCTTCCCCCTCCCTCCACGAGGCTAAGATTATGGGTGCAGGTGAAGGTCAACTACACACTCCACCCATGGCAAAATCCAATTATAAACTCTAGCCTTAGTAAAATGCCATTAGAGCTTGGATTTGCTTTATTTGGGATGCAAACTGACAGTTTTGCCTGTGATGTATTCAGGAAGACATATCTATTAAAGATAGCCTAACAATGGGGGCACACTCAGATTTGCATTTTAATTCATTTTCCCTCAGTGCTGATATGCAGCTTATCTTTCAAGAACAGGCTCCCATCAACCCTGATATAAGTTGCTTAAGAATAATGCTCATAATCTATTAGTTTAATCTGTTCACATGAGAAGGGGAAGAAAATTCATTGCATGATGCAGAAGTTTTCAGGACCCATTTGGGTTTTTTTTTTCTTCTTCTTCTTCTCCCAAAGACTTCTCCCTCCCCCAGAATTCTTCCCAATTTTTTGCTTATTTTTCTCCTTCCAACTAAAGTATTAATAGCTAAGGGAAGAGGCCGTGTCTTCTGCTTAGGCTCAGACAGGCTTGAGTTCAAAAGTCTGGCTCCCATACATATTGGTTATGTGCAATTAACTTTTTTTTTTTTTTAAGATTTATTTGAGAGAGTGAGAATGAGAGAGAGAGAGAGAGTACATGAGAGGGGGGAGGTTCAGAGGGAGAAGCAGGCTCCCCGCCGAGCAGGGAGCCCTATGCGGGACTTGATCCCTGGACTCCAGGATCATGACCTGAGCCGAAGGCAGTCGCTTAACCAACTGAACCACCCAGGCACCTGGTTATGTGCAATTAACTTAAGCCTAGTTTCATTATCTGTAACAAGTGTATACCAATACAACCTTGAAGATGGGTTTTTATCATTACAGATTCTGGGTAAAAATTGCCCATCAGAGGATCTGTCACATAATAATCAATACTTTTATCTTTTTGGAACTAATATCTGCTGATATCTTTTTGTCTTTCTGATACCTGCAACTCTGTATGTTGTTTCTCTCATTCTCTGTCATTCCTGGGGGAAAGAGGAATCCTTCCTTTGCAGAATTCATTAAATAGTGCTTGGAGAGGTGTTTAGTAGGAGAATCCTGTCTCACATCTTCACTGGCTTTTTCACTCCATTTTTCAACTTCCTCTCCCCCACATTCTCTCTGGGGTCAGATGACCTTGATGTTTTTATTTATTTATTTATTTTTATTTTTTATTTTTTTAAAGATTTTATTTATTTATTTGACACAGAAAGACACAGCGAGAGAGGGAACACAAGCAGGGGGTAGTGGGAGAGGGAGAAGCAGGCTTTCCACTGAGCAGAGAGCCCGATGCGGGGCTCAGTCCCAGGACCCCAGGATCATGACCTGAGCCGAAGGCAGACGCTCAACGACTGAGCCATCCAGGTGCCCCCAGATGACCTTGATATTTTTAGTGTAGGAAAGATGGCTGGGTATCTATGACACCAGGGCGTCAAGACGGGGGTGAAGGTCTGGATTAATAGAAGAGGCTGGGAGCCCCTTCAGCATGCTGCAGTATGGACTGAGAGCAGCGGAGAAGGTCAGCTGAGGTCATAATGGACCTCATATAAACCATGTTCATCATTTTATTAAGCTACATTCTGATTTGGAGGAAAATGGAGACAAGGGATGACTCCAGGCAGATTAGCAATGCCAAAGAAACCCTTGATCCTGGGCCCCGGTTGTAGGAAAATGTGACAGTTGAGGCTGATCCTTAGCTCTAGGACATATAGTGTGATGGATAGAATTTGAATGCAAGGTTGAATTTGACAAACGTCGAAGACTGCGTAAATGGACCACTAAGGACTACATGCCTTAGTACCATTGTGGCGAAACATGAGAAGGTGGAGAGAGGATTTCAGAGTTTGAAGTCTTACAGATGAGAGTTTGGAGTGCTCCCGTCAGCAGGTGGCTGAGATGGATCCAGTACGAGGCTGCTAGAACCCATGAAGCCAGGGTGTGAGGAAGGATATCATTGTGTGGTGGAAGCCCATGAGATGATGAGAGAGACCTTTACCCTGGTGCTAAAATCCCGTGTTTGCCATTTGCTTCTTTATTGTCCTTCCTCCAACTCCCTTCCTAGTATAAGCCCCATGAGAGACAAGGCATGTCTGTTCTGCTCCTTGCTGTTACTCCAGTATCTATACCAGTGCTCAGCATGCAATATACCTACAGTAAGAAGCTGCTGAATGAAGGCTTAATAAAGTCACCAAGGAATTACAGGGGCATGCATTCCTGTGCATAGTAAGTATGAAATGAACATTTGTTGACAGCACTATGCATGTCAAAGGAAAATTTAAAAAAAATAAATGCCCTAGTACTAGCACTGTGGTGCTGTTAACTGTGATGTAGAGCTCTTTCTCTGTATATATGTATGTACAATAGTTTAAAGAAAGAGGACGATTCTGTATATTCTCTTTTATAACCATCGTGATCACACATATTGTGGACACTTTCCATGTTAATATATCAATCTGTAACATCCAGTCCAAGGCTTCATGGTCCAGCTGCACCACAATATATTTAAAGCATCTCCTATTATTGGGCATTTAGGTTGATTCTAATTCTTCGCTTCCATAGTGGTTCAAGACTTTATTTAGAGACCTGCCCCAGTTATAACCTTGTGCCAAATCTACAAGTATGGTTTGGCAAGGCAGTAGCACAATAGGTCAGAGTTAGAAAAAACATTGCTGACTTTTGGGTGGGATATTTTGTTAACTGACTTGTTTGACCACCAGTTAAATTTGGACTGCTTCTGGAAATGTCTGCCATAAAACATAATGCTTGCAGCTTAGGAGCAAGAGTCAACGGATGCCTTGATTTTAAACAGTCTCAGCCTGGTCTAGAGCATAAATAGCTGTGGAAATTCTGGAAAAGAGACCTTTGGAATAGTAGAGGAGCTGCATGCGTTTTAGGATGAAAAATAAAAATGACTAAGAAGCAAGGGGCATGGGTAATTTGACCACCTTCATTGTTGGTAAAGGGCATCACACTGTATTGTGGATAAACTAGTTTGAAAATAAGGCTTTAGAGTCCATGAGCAAAGAGGACCTTTGTAGCCGTGTACAGGGAGAGTGACCCCTGCACAACAGGGAGACGTAATGTCCTTGTTTTCTCCATTGCTCCCATAGGAAGGAAGGAGAAGCAGGGATGAGTAAGGGAAACAAAGGAAGGTGAACTCTGAGGTCAGACCCCTGCTCCATAACCCGTTCCACCAGTGTGAGCCAACTCAGGTGTCTGGAGTGCAGAACCACAATTTCACATCTTTCCTATCTACCAAAAAACCAAAAAGCTCTTGTGACAGCACCTGGGGTCACCCAACTTTGTTTTCTCTGGTAGGGAGGTCCTTGTTATTAACTGTGTAAACTTAGCCAACCTTCCTAAGCTTGTTCATTTTTTTTTCTTTTTTCTTTTTTTTTAAGATTTTATTTATTTGAGATGGGGTTGGGGAGGAGGCCAGAGGGAGAGGGAGAAGCAGGCTCTCTGCTGAGCAGGGAGCCTGACGCAGGGCTCAATTCCAGGACCCTAAGATGATGACCTGAGCCAAAGGCAGACACTTAACTGACTGAGCCACCCAGGTGCCCTCTGTCCATTGTTTTTTAAAATCAGGATAATAGTGGTGTCTGGGTGGGACAGTCGGTTGAGCCTTCAACTCTTGGCTTCAGCAGATCATGATCTCAAGGTCATGAGATGGAGCCCCTATCAGGCTCCATGCTCAGCAGTGAGTCTGCTTGTGTTTCTCTCTCCCTTTCTCTCTGCCCCTCCCACTTGTGCACTCTCTGTCTCTCAAATAAATAAATAAATCTTAAAAAAAAAAAAATCGGGGGCTACCTCAGTGGCTCAGTTGGTTAAGTGTCTGCCTTCTGCTCAGGTCATGATCCTGGGGTCCTGGGACCAAGCCCCCCATTGGACTCCCTGCTCAGCGGGGGTCGGCTTCTCCCTCTGCCCCTCCCCCTTCTCATTGTGTGCACACGTGCATGCACTCTCTCAAATAAATAAAATCTTAAAAAAAACTAAAATAAAATCAGGATGATAATATCGATAGGGTACTTCACTAGAATGTAAGCTCCGTGAGAGCAGGGTATTTTTTTAAATGTTATATTCACCTTTTATTGCTGTTGTAACAAATTACCACAGACCTGGTGGCTAAGACAAATATAAACTTACTCTCTTACTGTTCTGTAGATCAGAAGTCCAACATGGGTCTCACTGAGCAAAAACCAGGTGTCTGCAGGGCTGCTCTCCCTTCCTTAGGCCTTAGGGGAGAATCGGGAGAATCTGTTTCTTGCCTTTTCCAGCTTCTTGTGGCCACCCACATTCCTTGGCTTGTGGCTCCTTCCTCCATCTTCAAAGTCAGAGACATAACATCTCCCCATGCCTTTCTTCACTAATCAGTCTCCCACTGACCACAGCTGGGAAGAGTTCTCAGCTTTTAAGAACCCATTGGATTACCCTGTGTCCACCTGATAATCTCGGCTCTCTTCCCATTGCAAAGTCCTTACCTTAACCATAGCTATAGAGTCCCTTTTGAATAAGTAAGGTAATGTATTCACAAATTCTGGAGGTTATAATGTGGACATTGTCGGGGGTGGGGGGGGGCACATTATTCACGTACCAAAACTGCCAATACTTAGAACAGTCCCTGACACAAAGTAAACTCTCAAATATTTGTCAAAGGAATGAATTATGAGTATTTAAAGATCAAGTGTCTTTAAAGTGCATAGCAGGATGTCCAGCACACGGAATAGACCTTCGTTAGTGTTGTGCATTTTTTACAGGCACAATCCAGCCCTCAAGGGAAAATTAAAAACAACAACAACAACAACAAACACAAAGAGCCCTCTTTCCCTGCTCACCAGTGACTATTCTTTACGAATGCTATCTCCTTGGCTGCTCAGATCTAGTGTTCCTTCTGGAGGAGAAAGAGACACTTATTTTAGTTGTATAGAGTAGACCCATACTAGCCTTCATATCTGAGCCTGTTTTTTTTTTGTTTGTTTGTTTTGTTTTTTGTTTTGTTTTGTTTTTACTAATTATATGCCTGAGGAAAGTTCTGTTTCATTTTGAGTCATTAACATTCCACTGAGTGATTCACAGTGATCCCCAAACTTAGGGGAGCTTTAAAAACAATGCAGATTCTTGACTTACAGCTTTGGGCTCCCAAGATCCTGTCATTTTTTTTTTTTTTTTTAATTCACTGGAGTCCATCAACCTGAAGTTGAGAACATCATGACAAGCTTCTGGCATGTTCTGGCTTGGCTTGAGCATCCATGAAATGGTATCATCTTGTTGCTTTGCCTTGGTTCTTTGGATTTGCTGATTTGTTTTTTGAGACCTGGTGGCAGAGGGAATAAAAGATTAATACCTCATAGTCTATCCCATCAGAAAGCAAAGTGTGTCATGTGTTAAGAATACAAAATTTACTGTCAGCTATAGGAACACTGGCATTGGAGGTCTGCTCTGACACTTCATTTTCCTCAAGAAATTATTTGGAATGTCAGCACCTAGGTCTCCTGGTAGATGAGTGTGCTTCAGTGTGTGACCTAAGGTTTTGCATCTTTTTTTGCATCCTTTTGGTTAAAAGTTCAGACTGATGAGCCAAGCTCAGAGCCTCTGTGGGCCAATCTAAGGATGTCTTTGAGAGTAGCTGGGTGGTAATCAATCCATTTTCCAATACTCTATTGATTAAAAGGAAGGCTCTAGGCCAGATGGCCAGGGTTAAAATCTTGCATCCAGGGGCACCTGGGTGGCTCAGTTGGTTAAGCGGCTGCCTTCAGCTCAGGTCATGATCCCAGGGTCCTGGGATCGAGCCCCACATCGGGCTCCCTGCTCGGCGGAGAACCTGCTTCTCCCTCTCCCTCTGTCTGCCGCTCTGCCTACTTGTGCTCTCTCTCTCTCTGTCTGTTAAATAAATAAAAATCTTTAAAAAATAAAATAAAATAAAATCTTTCATCCAGCATTTACGAGCTGTGTGACCTTGGGCAAGCAATTTAAGTCATCTGTTCCTCAGTTTCCTTCATCATAAAGTGGTAATACAAACCATATCTAATAGTATGTTTATAAAAAGTAAATGAGTTAACACCATGTAAGCCCTCAGAACTATGTTATACAAAGTAAATGCTTGATAAAGGTTAGTATAATTCCATGACTACTACCAGTGTGCATAGGAATAAGCAAATAGCCAGTACCTAACTATGAAAAGTGTGCAGGGTAGCCATTGAGGTAAGAAAAAAAGATCATCTCTGCTGAATAAATATTTTTCATAATATGTCCCTAGGAACACATTGTCTGCAAAAGATGTTAATAGGAGTTCTGAGTTACAGGGTACCACAGTCGTAAATATTTGGGAAACGTCTCCTCTTGGAGATTTATGATACACATTAGTATTTTAACTTTATAGGTTCTGCTGGAGCCTGGAGTAGAGAAAGTAATTTGACTTTGTTTAATCCAGTTTGTCCCAAACGTGTGTGAGCACAGAACCCTTGCCGAGGGTCTCTTTGTGTGTGTGCATGTTGGTGGGGGGTGAGAGGCTGGTGGTGAAGGTGGTTGTTATTGCTGTGCTTTTGTTGTTCATAACACCCCTAGGTGTTTGACCAGTGTTTCCTCTCCAGGGCACACTTTGGGGTAGTACTCACATTTAATGTGCATATGGGGATATGATTAAAATACGGATTCTGATTCAGTAGGTCTGGGGTGAGGCCTATGATTCTGCATTTCTAGCTAGTTCCCTGGGGCTTCTGCTGGCCTTCTGGTTGCACACCGAGTAACAAGGCTTTTGGAAGTACTCTTGTGATAACAAGAAAAGGACATATGGAGACCATCAGGAATTTTCACAGTTATATAACAGGGGCAGAGGATAGCCTAATATAGAGGCGTAGCCTAGACTGCACATTAGAATTACATGGGACAATTGGGGAAAGAAAACTCCACCCCCAGGAATTCAGATTTAACATGTTGGGAGAGAGGGTTCCAGGGATTGGTGGGGTTTTTTTTCACAACCTTCCCAAGTGAGTCTAATGAACAGCCAGGGTGGAGAACTGCTGGTTTAGTGGGTAGTGGGTTTTGTTTATTTCTAGAGTCCGGGCCTGGTTCAAGTCCCGGCTCCAAAATAGCTCCAAACTTAGTATCTTAGTTCAGTTCTCCGTGCCTCCATTTCCCCATTTGTAAAAGGAGGCAATAATGGTGTGAAACCTCAGAGAGTCTTTGTAAGGATTAAATGATGTTAGTGAACTGAAAGCATCGTTTCTTACACATGGTAAGAGCTCAATAAATGTTCACTGTAATGACAATTTTGTAATCATTATTATTATCTGATAACAGAGATTCTTAGGTCATTTTCTTTCTTTTTAAATCTGACTGAGATATTGCAATGGTTACAAATTAAAACCAGATAAACATACCTTTACTTTCTTAATAAATGGAGAACAGTGTTAAGGGCACATGTAATGGGAGAGCCCATTTTCAGCCTAAGCTGCCCCCAACAAGCATTCATTTAGGCTGTGATCTCTGTGAGAACAGGTAACCAACTGATTTTTTTTTTTTTTTTTTTTTAGTGTAGCACCAATACTGTTGTTGTTTGCATTGAAGATATGATAACTGTTCCAAGTGGAGATATGTCAACTTCTCTCTGTATCCACTGGTTAATTTTAGTGGCTGGAAATAATAAGACAATCACAATAAAGAACTGAGAAGTACCATATTTTTCATTATTGTATTTTTATCCAGTGTTGGTGTCTTTGTTAATTATAGAAGTAGACAACTGAGTCTCATTCCTTATTTTTTTATAAAATCAGCTGTGTTCCCTGCTTTTTTCCACTATTCCACTCATATGCCATCTAAAATTACATAACTTTTGGGGCGCCTGGGTGCTTCAATCGTTGAGCGTCTGCCTTCGGCTCAGGTCATGATGCCGGGGTCCTGGGATCGAGCCCTGCGTCGGGCTCCCTGCTCTGCGGGAAGCCCGCTTCTCCCTCTCCCACTCCCCCTGCTTGTGTTCCCTCTCTCGCTGTGTCTCTCTCTCTGTCAAATAAATAAATACAATCTTAAAAAAAATAAAATGAAATTTCATAACTTTTTATTTTCCTGCCCGGTTTGGTTTCTTCTCCCTTTGTGCTCTACCTAACTTTCTACTCCCACTGTGGTCTATGGTCCTTATCAGTTTACTTATGTAATTTCCAGTTCTCACCTTGAGTCTCCTGCACATTGGACTATTGGTTTATGATTTGGGGAACAGAAGATGTGGTCTATATGTTTTTGTCTTCTTATAATATCGTGTGAATAAGGGTTTAATAATTTTCATGTTGTTCCATAATGAATATATGTGGATATCGTATTCACGGTTGGTAGCTGTCTTATAAAACAGTGTGGGAAGTAGATGCCCATCCTATTTCTCCTTCTGGGAAAGGAAGAAAACAATACCTGCTTCCCTCACTGCCCTTCTGGTCAGATATAAAGATGCTCGAGAGAACATTTGTGAAAGAACTTGACAGGTGCCCTTGGAGAGAAAGCATTACTTTACTCACTGGTGTTTTGAATATCATGAGAGTTTGAATTACGAATGAGTACATCCGAGCACATAATCGGTTAAGGACACTTTCAGACTTATTGTGGACCCTGCTCACAGGCAGAATTGATTGTGCAACTCCAATCGCTAGAGCCATGGGGATATCAGACACAGCTACATCTATCTAGTTCAGGAAGGACTTGAAATCGCACATTTTCAGGGCTCAGAAAAATAGAGCTTTTTCACATTTACCCTGAAGATGGAGCCATTTAACATTTTGGATACTTTACAATTTTAAAATTAATAACTTCGAATTGACTTTGTTTTGAGACAGTAATGTTCTAGGACCTTCTTTTTCCCTTATCTCTGATGATTGTTTCCTAACAAACAAACAAAAAAAGAGCATTAGAAATATTTGGTTGTGGTCATGGAAATCTGGGCACCAGCCTGTGACCTTGCCCATATTTATGGAGGTCATTTCTTCTTGTTTACCTTTTGTTCCCCATATCTATGGATCCAGGAAATTAAATAAGTATTTTCCAAATATGTTTGAAATTCCCATCATTGATGGCTAGCTGCAAGTAAAAAGCATATTTTAAAATAATTGTACAAGAAGGAATATGTTTATTTCAGGTGCCCTTGTATTGGCCACAAAGTTTGATTTGAATCTAGAATCTTTGACTCAGGAGGATCCTAGGGGACATCTAATCTTCCTTCTCATGTAGTCCCTTAAGACTCTTATTTATATACTTTTGTTAGTTGCTATGGCTGGATTAAACTATCTGTGATTAATTATATAATTCCCAAGTCTAACCGTAATTGATCTCTTTAGCAATGACTTGTCTTTTTTCACTTGTGAATGAAGGTAAAGTAGATCTAGATTGGCATTTTCTGTCATTAAGGAGCCCTCATTTCTCATAGTTGAGTATCTTCAAATGAAGAAGGTAAATCCTACACCAAATTAAGGGTCAAGATGTTTCACTCAGAACATCAGTTGTCTGTATTTGGAAGGCCTGAAGGAATGTAGATATACTGTTCCAAGAAGCTATCTGGAGATGGGTTGGACTCAGATGAAACATCATGATATATGGTAATAGCAGCACTGGAAGAGGAACTCTCTTACTACAAAGAGGGTGGAAGTGGATAGAAATCTAGGAACACAAATACAGCAGGGTACCCTTAAAGCAACTGTTGGACAACTCATGGTTGTATTAGAGAAGTGGGGACTACATGGGGTTTGCTTCCTCCTTTCCCTGTTCAGGATGGAGGTTCCCTGACTCTATGATTATGATGCAGGCATTTTCTTGAGACCAGGTGTTGCTTTGAGTGGCACTCCACTTTACTTTCTGGGAGGCTGGATCCCAATTCCCTCTCCCATGTCACCTGTGCCCACAGCTGGGGGCCATTTGATCTTTTTTGGTAGTGTTCATCTTGTGAAGGACCAATTTGACCTTAGGAGAAGTTGAAGTGCTGGGGACTCCATTTTGGAATCCTCTGATGCCTTGGACGTGGGCCATCTTTTAGGCGCTGGGCTCTAGTATCCACCTTATCTCACAGTCTGGAGCCTTCCTTGGAGGCTTAGAGGCTGTGGTGTGCTACTCACTCATGTATCAGTCCCAACAGTCTGATATGGCCACCACAACCACAACAGTGACCATCATCACCACAGCTAGTATTACTAATGCTGCTACTTCTCTTTCTCTTTCTCTTCCCCCACCTTCTCATATGATTATTGTTGTTGTGTTATTATTTTTAAATATGTATCGCTATGAAGCAGATTAACCCAAAACTTAATGTGTCAAAAACAGAGACACTTTTTATTGTTCATAGTTTCTGTAGTCAGGAACTGGAGAGCTACAGAGTTGGGTTTCACCATTTTATATGATAACCAGCTATGTCTTTTTTGTAGATGTCCTTTATAAAGGTGAGGTACTTCCCTTCTTTTCCTAGATTGTTGAGTTTTCCTAAATATGAAAGGATCTTGTTTTTTGTCAAATTCTTTGTTGCATCTATTGAGATGCTCATGTCGTATTGTCTTTGATTCTATTATTGTCGCATATTATGTTGACAGATTTTCATACGTCATGGTTGAAAATTCTTATTATGTGTTGCTGGATTTGGTGTGCTAATGTCTTCTAGAGAATTTATTGCATCTATATTTATAATGGGTATTATATTTATCTTGTGATATCTTTTTCCGGTTTTGATGTCAGGGTAATATTGACCTCACTAAATGAGTTGGGTTGTTATTAGCTACTCTTCCATTCTTTTGGAAGAGATTTGTAAGGGTTGTTAATTCTTTGAAATTTTGGTACATTTAAAGAGCAAAGCCATCTGGTCCTGGGTATTTTTCTTTGTGGGAAGTGTTTTGCTCACTAATTCAATTTCTGAACTTGGTATAGGTCTGTTCACATTTTCTATTTCTTGATTTTTGTAGTTTGTATCTTTCTAGGAATTGTTCCATTTTATCCTGATTATCTGATTTTCTTAAAAAAACCAAACAAACAAACATGCAATTGTCCACAGTATTCCCATAACCCCTTTTATTTTATTCTTTCTGATTTGGATACTTTCTTTTTTTTAAAGATTTATTTATTTATTTATTTGACAGAGAGACAGCAAGAGAAGGAACACAAGCAGGGGGATTGGGAGAGGGAGAAGCAGGCTTCCCGCTGAGCAGGGAGCCCCATGAGGGGCTCGATCCCAGGACCCTGGGATCATGACCTGAGCCGAAGGCAGATGCTTAACGACTGAGCCACCCAGGTGCCCCTGGGGCACTTTGATTCTTAACGTGATTTTTTTTTTCCTTTAGTTCTTTGACCATACTTATAATAATGTTTTGAGGACGGCTAGATGGCTCAGTGATTTGAGCATCTGACTATTGGTTTTGGCTCCGGTTGTGAGATTGAGCCCTGTGGGGCTTTGTGCTCAGCAGGGAGTCAGCTTGAGATTTTCTCTCTCTCCCTCTCTACCTGCCCCGCCCCCAGCTCATGTGCTTGCTCTCTCCCTTGCTGTCTCTCTCTCAAATAAATACATAAATCTTTTTTAAAAAAGAGTAATGTTTTGAAGTCTTTTTCTGCTAAATCCAACATCTGGTGATACAGATTGTATCTTTTTGCTTTTTCCTTGAGTACTGGTCAAAATTTCTTATTTTTTATGTGTCTCATAATTTTTTTTCTTGGAAAGTAGATATTTAGATATCAATGCAGCAACTCTGGATTCTGATGTTCCCGGGAGAGTAATTGTTGTTGCTGGTTTTGTTGTTTGTTTCTTTGTTCATAAACTTGCCTGGGCTAAAGCTGTGAAATCTGTTTCCCTCATGGTTTGCGGCCACTGATGTCTTATTCATTCCTTGTTTTTGTTTTTGCTGTTGTTCTGCTTCTTTTGTTTTAAACCTTGGTTTCCAAGGGCTTTCTCCATTGTCTCTGTAGTTTAACAGCCTGCCAAAAATTGAACTAAGGCTGTGTTTCAGCACCCTGAACAATAAGAAGTCTACTGTTCTCTGTTGATGGGTCTGTGTAGGGAAGTATATCTAGTGTTCAGGTCATTTTCAAGTCTTCCTGAGTATTTACGGTCTGCTGGGCCATTTTACATTGCCACCTTATTAGCACCCTGCCTCAAGATCAATCAGGAATATTTGGATAGTATGGGCCTGACTCCAGTCTTCAGTAAACTGTACACGGTCTCAGTTTGGAATGTGCTTGCCCTAACCACAACCTCAGGCCATTTATGCTATTGGCTTTCCCTAATGATGCCGCTGGATTTAGTCACTATTCTCCATTTCAAATCAAGTGAGCTCTTTTTGACCATGGCAGCCCGGCTGCCAGTACTGACAGCCTACCCTAAGCAGGCAGAGACTTCATGCTAACTGGGGTGGGAGCAGCCCCATCTAGAACACCAAAGATTCCCATTGTTACTACCTGAAGCCCAGTAGTTTTTCAGGTAAATACTTCTCAGATTGTCAGATGTCTTTGGTTAACGTTTAGAGTGTTAAAATACTGTTTTGTGGTGGTTTTGGTCAATTTTGTCTAGCTTTATAGTTACGTTTTTTGGGAAAAGGATTTGCTGGCCTCCTCACTGAGCCTTAGCTGGTAGTTCTGACCATTTTAATGTGCATTTGCGTCGTGTGATCCAGCAAAGGGCACAGCATATTGGAAAATCTTGTTTAAAAATAGTAATTATGGTTTGGGACTATATTTATTCTTGTGAAAAAGATAAATCCCCACATGTTGATGTTAGAGGTCTCATTTGAGACCATTTGGGATTTTCCTTAAAGTTTTCCCAATATACTGGTTAGGAGATGGCTCTTTTGGGAGATGCTTATGTCGTGAGGGTGGAGCTCTCATGAATGGGATTGGTGTTCTTATAAAAGAGGCCTGAGAAATCTCCTTCGACCACTTCCACCATGTGAAGTCACAGTGAGAACAAGGCCATCAGTAAGGAAGAAGGTTCTCAATCTGATCTTGGACTAGTTAGTCTCCAGATCTGTGAGAAATAAACTTCTCTTGTTCATAAGCTACATAGTTTATGGTATTTTTGTTATAGCAGCCTAGAAGGACTAAGACAGTAGGCCACACTAGCTGTATATAATCAACCCACAAAAATCTTGAGGTGTCACATAATTAAGATTTATGCCTTGCTGTCATTATGGTCTGATGAAAATTGTTTTTTTCCCTGGGTCTCTGCTTCTTCTAGCTGTGACTCGATCATCTCGTAATGCTTTTGGTTCAAGCCTCATGGATAGGGAGAGAGAACTTGGGAATCATGTGGAATGTTTCCCGGGAATACTTTTTTTTTTTTTAAAGATTTTATTTATTTATTTGACAGAGAGAGACACAGCGAGAGAGGGAACACAAGCAGGGGGAGTGGGAGAGGGAGAAGCAGGCTTCCCGCTGAGCAAGGAGCCCAACGTGGGGCTCGATCCCAGGACCCTGGGATCATGACCTGAGCCGAAGGCAGATGCTAAACAACTGAGCCACCCAGGCGCCCCTCCTGGAAATACTTTATACCATCTCTGATCACGCTGCATTGACTAGAGCTGTCACATGATCCTGCTGGGACGCTGAGGAGCCTGGGAAATGTGGTCTTTCCATGTGCTGAGGAAGACTGAAAATATTTGATGAATAGGGAGTGTTGCATTTGTACTCTCGCTTTTTGGAGGTCCTATTACAGTTAGCATCCTTATTCTGTGGAAAAGAAAACTGGGACACAGAGATGGTGAATAACTTGCCCAAGATGTGTTATTTTAAGTAAGTTATTGGAAGATTAGAGACTGGAAATAGTATTTATTGACTTCTAATCCAGTGTTGGTTTTGTTTTCCTCAACTGTACCCTTCTTTTTTTGACCATGGCAGCCCGGCTGCCAGTACTGACAGCCTACCCTAACCAGGCAGAGACTTCATAGCATCATTTTTAATTGCCATAGATTAAGATATAGTAAAATGATTTTAGAAGAATTAGAAAGGCCTACTTATAATTCCACCAACCATTTCTGAATATTTTTACTGTATGCATTTTTTTTTACTTTTTTTTTTAATTTGTATGCATGTTTCTTTATGGATGTATGTTACATGTTCAAACGGTAATATGCATTTGTTTTTTATTCTGTTTTTCAACATATAAACATTATTCGTAAGTTTGCCTTTTTCTAATTATTTTGATTCCTGTATAGCATTGTACTGAATGGATCTAATACTTACTCAGCCATTCTTCCTATTACCAAATGTAAAAGTTGAAAGTTTCAACTCATTTAAACCTATATACCTCAGTGCGATTTAACTTTTACTTTAAAATAATATTTATTGTAATAAAGGCTAATTAGGTTGGATATTCTGACCACCTATGGACATTTAGGAAAGCTCATAGTTAAGTAGTATAGCCTTTAACTTATTTCTTTTATGTTGCTTGCTGAAACATGTGCATATAGTGAAGCCCTATTTTTATATAATTCTTTTTAATGAAAATATTTAGCTTGTGAAAAATATAATGAATTCTAAAAAAGATTTGAATGAATCTCTTAATATAGTTTTATTATCCATGTAATATAATATTTCATTGAAATTTGTTCATACTAATTTATTAGTGAGGGATGGAGGAAGAAAGGAAACCCAGAAGTGTCAGATTATATATATTACTGACTAATCAGTAATATATATCAGTAATATAATATCACTGACTAATATTGTTGAGCACTCACTAAATTCCTGGCAATCTTTTAGAAACTAAAGATATGTCATGAAAATCAAAAACAAAAAACAAAGTTCTTTTTCTCAAGAAACTTACGGTGTACTAGGGATGGGGAGAGTATGGGGAACACAGATTTACATATAAACAAATGACATATAATATCTTGCCATGAAGAAAACAAAATAAGGCAAGGAGAATAGAATGTGATAGGCATTTGGCTGGATATTCCTTGTTGTGTTCACAGCAAAAAGATTGTTATGACTGGAGTGGGGGCAATGAGAGACACAAGAGTAGTAGTATATGACATCAGAGAGTTAGTGGGGGGCTAGCTCATATAGAGCTTTGAAGATCATGGTATGAACCTAGGATTTTTTCTTTGAGCAAAGCTGGAAGCCATTGGAGGATGCTGAGCAGAGGAACAGCATGACATGATGCACATTTTAAAGGAATACTCCATCTATTGGGTGGTGAATACATATGGAGCAAGGTGGAAGCAGGGAGCCCAGTGTGGGGGGTAGGGAGCATTATTATAATCATTCAGGTGAGAGATGACCAGGTTGGTAGCAATGCAGGTGTGAGAAATGGCCAGAATTTGCATATATTTCAAAAGAAGATACAGCATGTTTAGGTAGGGAACTGTGGGATGTGCAAAAGAGAGGAGTCAGTGGTTTCTACAGGTATTTTATCCTGACAATTTGGAAATGGAAGCACTATTTATTTCCAAGATAGATTGCAAGAGGAGCAGATTTTCACAGAGGGGAAAAGGGAAGGAGAGAGAGTGAGTTAAAGAAGGGGGAGGAATTGGGAGTTCATGTTTGGACATACTCAGCATGAGACCCTGATGGGATTTCCAAGGAGAGATGTCAAGGAAACAGTTGGTTCTTTTGAGTCTGGAGAAGAAGGAAGAGATTTGGCATGGAGATAACAAATTTAGGATTCTCCATCTTATAGATGGTATTTGATGCCTTTAGGCAGGACAAGATCACACCCATCACCATGTGCACATGTTATAATATATGCAACATTAAAAAAATATATATATCTCCTGTGACTCCACTTCCCCTCCATCTGCCACCCTGTTTCTCTGATCTCCTTTGCACAAAACTCCAAAATAAAACGTGTCTATATTTGCTATCATATTTTTCTCCTTCTATTCTCTCTTGAATTCATTCCAACGAGGCTTCCCTCCTGCCTACCTTCTTGGTGATCTTATCCTGTCACAAGGCGTTCAATACTGACAATAAGCTGATTATCTCCATTTTACAATGAAGAAACTGAAGTTTAGAGAGGTTAAGGCCACTTGAGTATTCAATAGCAGAACTCAAACCAGAGCCTTGCTTTACTATCTGCAGCCTGCCTCTTTCCACATCCTAGTTCTTGACCAAATAGCATAGTGTTTGCAAACAGGCGCTTGGAAGAAGATGGGCTTGATTGCCACTTTGTACTGAACATGTTACAATTTCCTCATAATTATCTAAATAGAATACAATATTTCACTCCCAATAAATGTATGGGTTTAAATTGTTTATGCCTACTTTTTTTTATAAGAAAGAAAACTTGTAGACAGACTATGGATTTGATGCTGTGCTTTATTTTAAAGCATTGTAATTTCGTAGAAATCATTTAATCTTTTAAAAACATATGATACTGGTGTGGTTGGTGAACATGAGTATAGGGGACAGGAGGAGGTTTGGGTCTTCTTTCCTTGACATCCTAAACAATAGGGAAGACACGTGCCTTTCAGAGAAGGGTGACAGGATCTGTTATCTTCCTCAGAGCTATGGACAGGGAGACCCACATCTTCTTTCTGGCCTAAACAGCTGTGACTTGAAGTCGATCTTGTATTGCTCCAGCATTATTATTTCTCTGTCTTCCTTGGATATTTGTTCCTTGCAGTAGAAGGAGGAGGATCTCCCAGGGGACTTGAAAAATATTTCTTCTGACATGATCGTGTCTTTGTATGCATCCATTTTGGCTGAGATCTTAGAGACAGGACAGAATAATGCCTTAGAAACCAAATGTGGTGAAATGCTTTTAATCGTTTATCAGTTCATCATGGCAGGTCTAAAATCTACTCTTCTCCAGATTAATTCATTCAAAAATACATTGAGTGGTAGCTCAGGATTAGAGTATGATTTTAGGCGATAATTTATTGACCAAGGGAATTTGAACTGAGTTTCAAGAAGGGGAGGGTATGAATTGTCAGAAATCTAGAGGCAGAGGCTGTTATATGCAGAAGCAGGGATGCAAGAACAAAGCCATTGTCCATAGTGGGTGTAAAGATACTTACTTGGTTAAAGAGAAGACTGCACAAAGAGATACTGAGAATGGAGAAGATTGTGGTGGAGGAAATGAGTAGAGGATTATGAGGTCCAGGAGCAGAACAGGAGTGTGGAGAGATGAGGCTTGTTGTAGACCATGTCATAGGCTACATTTGGATGGGTTATGAATCAGTGAGAGGAGAGACTGAAGTCAGGAAGCATGATGGAAGGTGACATAGTGATGCCTGTGTCTGGAGGTGATGCTAACCTGGTCTAGAGAAGGGAGGCAATGAACATGGCAGTGTTGGTGGCAATGAGGAGTGAAAGGGAGATGGGGAAATAGGTCAGTCTTCCTAGTGCTTGATCTTAGGTTACAGCACAATACCCCAAGGAACGTGAGGGTAGCACTAGTGTGCAGCAGGCCCTGAGTTGGGGAAATCTAGTCTTCACTCCAGTACTGAAATGATTCACAATCCAGGCTAGTCATTGGATGTTTTTGCAGCTCTACTTTCTCATTTATTAGGTAACACAAGTGAGCTATATTGACTTAATATCCATCTGGCATTTTTTTTTTTAAGATTTTATTTATTTGACAGAGAGATACACAGCGAGAGAGAGAACACAAGCAGGGGGAATGGGAGAGGGAGAAGCAGGCTTCCTGTGGAGCAGGGAGCCCGATATGGGGCTTGATCCCAGGAGCCTGGGATCATGACCTGAGCCGAAGGCAGATGCTTAACGACTGAGCCACCCAGGTGCCCCTGGTCTGGCATGTTTTTGAGCATCAAGTTTTGTGGCAGGTAGAGGGGATGCAGTGGCACACCAGAGAAATCCCTTTATGATAGATTCACCATAAAAAGCCATTCTCATGCTTTGCCCTGAGGGCCTGGATGGGGAAAACATAGGACGCCATGGGACTACCTAAAGGAGGTCAAGAAAAGCATCCTGCCTTCGTGAGGAAGTAACTCAGGACGGGAGTAGGAGTTTCAGTGGAGAGAAGAGTTGGTTTAGGCAGTATGAGGAGGAAGGAAGAGTAGAACAGTGGAGTGGGCTAGGGTGCTGGCTTGAGCAGATGCCCACGTGTGAGGAAGCAGAGACATTGGACAAGGGCCCATATGGATATGAAGGGGGTGTAGGTGGAGCAGGCAAAGGCAGCAGTCACACCGCCCAGCATCTCCTCTACCATCTAAATGGTGGGAACTTTGTGAATAATTGTCAACAAAGGGATAACTTGATCCCACGGGCGTTGTAAGATCCCTCTGCTGTGTTGTGGAAAACAGATTAGAGGAGACCAAATGGGAACCAAATGTACCAGTTAGGAGATGTTTATATGAATCCAGGCTAGAGATCAGGGCAAGGGTGGTGCCAGTGGGAACTGAGAAAACTGATGGGTTTAATTCATATTTAGGAAGTAAAATATACCTTGCTTGGTGACTGCTGTGGGTATGATGGCAAAGTGGGCAACAGTGGAAGGGGGAACAGAGAGGGGAAGTCTCGATAACGTTAACAAATGTTTGGCACCTGGAAGTCAGCTTCCCTCGGGATCTGGTACTTTTTAGAATGTTACTAAGATTAAGGGTTTTGCGTGTGTGTGTGTATGTGTTGAATTTGAACTATTCTCATTATGCCATAAAAAATTTTCCAACACATATGTATATGTTTATACTTGTATCTCACATACACTGAAAAACACACATCTGGAATGAAATACACCAAAACATTAATAGTGGTTATCTCAAGGATTCAGACTGTGGGCGATTTATTTTTTATGCTTCCCTCTATTTGTCTAATTTTCTACCATGGGAAAAAAAGTTTTTCCTCCCTAAGACCAAGAGACAATTAAAGGTTTGAGGAGAAATGTATCTGGCCACTATTGATTTTGTTTTAACAAAAAAAGATGGCTAAACACAAAATACAGTCTTTATAAACCTGGCTGGCAATTCCTTCCCTGATGTTATTGTCTATTTCAGACAAAGAAAAGAGGTATATGATCCCAAAAACCTTCAGCTGTGAGGAAAACAAAATAAAGATCAATATATTTTGTCCCTGCTTATATTTTCTGCTAACTCCTTGTTTCCCGGCTACCAGAGTGCTATCAACTTCAGTAACTAAATTAAAAACTATAAAGCTGTGAACAAAGAAATCTTGGATGTAATGAGACTACCCTGCATGAAGTGGAGGGAAAGTATATGTAAGGGGCATATTATGGTGTGCCTGAATTGTTCTTATTTTTAAATGCAAATCAAAAACACTGACTTTCCTAATAAAGAGACTTGAAGCACATACAATTCACTTTTTTTTTTGCTAAATATATAAATTTCATATTGCTAAAATATTATTGGGCCAAGAGAGCAATTTGATTTTCTTTTACTAAGGAATCTGGAATAAAAGAGATTGGGAGGAAATTTGTTGAACCCAAAACCAAATGAGACCCCAAGCACAATGCAAAAAAAAGCTAGTCAATCCTGAAACATTTCAACGCATTTATTTATCTAACCCACCATGGACCTTGGCACACATACTAAGAGTCTTCCGTGTTCTCTGTGGTTTTCGATGACCTCCGAACACTACCTGCAACATTCTGCACCATGGAATGGTTCCATTTTCCATCTGTTGTCATGCAGTTGTTTTGTTTACCAGCAGCTGTCAGATGGGTATTATAATGAATGCTTTCATAGCAAATGTTATAAAACCAGGTATAACAAGTGTTCGGGATGAAGCTGATAGCACAGGTGGATACAAAGTGCCTACAAAGAGACTGGAAATGGGGCTTTCTCATCTGGATCAGGAAACCATGCATTGAGAAGTATCTCATGTGCTGGTTCACAAGTGCCTAATTTTGCCAACTCAAAATAAACTTCTCAGTTGTTCATGCAGTGTTGCCCACTCCATCAGTGACAGAGAACTTTTTGGTTGCTCAGAATAATTGAGACTTAGCTTTTTCAGAGGCATTATGCTCATCCATTAGCTAGGTGTGGTCCTCTGTTCATGTGCAAACAAGCCACTCTTTGCATGTGCTAAAATGCAGGCCCCTGCATCACCTTGTTCTGGCCCAAGAGTCTGCCATGGGGCTTAGGAAGGTGAGCATTTATAATCATCTCCTCACTGTGTTCTGATGCCCCTGTGGCAAAACCACACTTGGATGAATCCTTGCCTTAGCATGAGTGCTCTCTGCTCACCCTCCTTTGTTTATTTTTGAATTGCCCACAGGGAAACTACACTTAGCACAGTCAATTCACTTAACCACTTCCAAACTATCCTGGCTCTCCTCACCAGCAGAAGGGTGTGTTTGGCCCGCCAGGGAGAGGGATAAAGCAAGCAGAAAGGCATGTGGTGGTTCTGGTGGTTCTTCTGACCTACACCCAGGACTCTGGGGCAATCGATGTACCTGCACCCACCACACTTGCTGGAGGCTTGGGAGGTGGCCTAGGTATCAGGACCCTCAAAAGCATAGGGATGGGGTTGTCTTCCTTGCTCCAGTTGTTGGGGACATTATAAGCCATGACTTGGTACCAATAGACATTTTTTTTTTGAAGATTTTTAAATTTTTTTAAAAGTAATCTCTACACCCAGTGTGGGGCTCTAACTCACAACCCTGAAATCAAGAGTCACATGCTCTACCAGCCGAACCAGCCAGGCGCCCCTGCATGTTGAATTTATTCGAGGCTTCATTTCCCTCTTCCCCAGGATTTTGTCTCGTTGTTGTTGAGAAAATTTCACTCCTGGAGTTCATGGATTCCACCAATAAACTGGTATATATACTACACTCCTTTTTTTTCTGTGAAATGAAAGAAATATTTTGTGAGTTGCTATATATGTACGTATGTATGTGTACTTTTATTATTTTTTTGCTCAAACTCAAAGGAGGGAGTGAAAACCGTAACAGCAAGTCTAGTGCATGGATATGTTTTTTCTTTACACCCCAGGCCCAAAATATGTGTTTGTGAAATCCTTGATGAATATTCCTGTGCTTCAAATTCTGTAGATGTTGAGTGAGTAAACGAATGCATGGACGGACGGTCATTTGAATGAATCTATTTTGCTTCGACGTCTCAGTTTTGTGACCTTGAGTTCACTAAGTTAGTATACCCAAATGAACACTGAAGAGTACTCTTCAGTGTATATACTGTACCATATAATACCTGTAATGTAGATACTATATAGGATATGGGATCAATAGTTTAGCATTAGGTTTGCAGGCCCTGGAGTCCTGGTGCCTGTGTTTGAGTCCTGGCTCCATGCACCTGACCAGGAGACCTGGAGCAAATGCTTTAATTTTCTAAGCCTTTTGTTGCTTCTTTGAAATAATTAGGATAATAATAGGTCTTACTCCATTGGGTTGTTAATGAAGTTTAAATGAGAAAAATCTATGTAAAGCTGTCAGCACTGTGCCTATAACATATAAGCACTTGATGAATGGTCGATGGTATTATTATTATTATTATGTACATAACATTTTGCTTTTGGGGAACACATACCTGTCAGTTTCCCCTACCAAAGATGTGCCTTGACTTAGTTGCTGTTGGTCCTACCCTCAAAATTATTCAGCCTTGTGCCACAAGGCATATTGTACAAAATATGGTGCTCAGAATATCATGGCTTATATATTTTATCTTGCTGGCAAGAATTCTAAAAGGTTTAAAGCTTAAATTAGAGCCCACATGTACACTGAGTTGGGAGAAGGCGCCATATGCCTCTCCATCTTGTGTGTGGTATGACTGGAAGCCAGAGGGAATGACAACACACTAGTGGCTTCAGCCAAAACTTGAGCCAGCAGCCTAAATCCAGATCAGGCAACATCTCTGGCTCTCCCAGTTCTGTCGGCTTGTGCATTTGACCTTGACAGCCAAGGTCTGAGCAGTTCCTCTTTTCTTTCTGTCATTAATCAGTCCTGAAGCATCTTCTAAACAGACAGCTTGGTTGGATTGAATAATGTGCCTATGTTTTCTCATCTGATACAAGCATGAGTTAAACTGGAGTCACCTCCATTGGTGAACTTGGGTATCAGGCTAGGACAGGATTTTCAAGTGGAGCCTTACCTGAAAATATCTTTTTTTTTTTTCCCCTACCTGAAAATATCTTGCTAATTGGCTGTTAACGTTGTCCTCTTGCTACCATGGTGCCTGCAATTATGATAACCTACTGTTTCAAGTTTTCTATTACAGTGGAAATTGTTACTGGAGGAGGGGAAGGGATAACATTTACTTTCACTGGCAAGTGAGGCCAGATTTGGACTTTGAGTCACTCTTGAGAATTTAGGGGTAGCACATACCACTGCATCCCAGGAAGTGTATCATGGTAGAAGATATTAACCGTGTCCCACTTTACGATTGCCATATATTTTTAAAGTTATGAATGTACCATGTAATGCATACTTTATTAGGAAAAACTAATATTGTATAGAAAAATACATAGTTGCTAGAAATATGGGTAAGAACAAGAATCATCTATAATATTTTGCATGGTTCAAAATGTAACTTCTGATGCCTTTTACAGTACTTTAGAGTTTTTAAAGATGTTTTTGTGTAAGTGGAAACTCATGCCAGATAGTTTTCATGTCTTACTAAAATTCTTATGGAAAATCATGACAGAGCTTTTCCTGGAATGCAGATATCCTGATTCTTGGTTCTGAGAATTTTCCACTAGATCAATTTAACCTCCTAACAGAAGGATCATGATTTGAGGAGAGAAGAATCATCTTTTGTAATTAAGCTACTGCTAAGCTGACATAATAACAAAGGAATTAGTCTCAGACTTGGAATTCTGTAAATGATTTTTAAGACAGAATGGCATTAAACAGCATCCAGCGAGTTGAAGAAGAGGTATGGGATGATGCCATTTAGATTACTTCTGGGCTTGTTTTTTAGCACTGAAGAATTCCACATTGCATCCTGTTCCCTCCCCCATAGCAATCACTCAGCCTCTATGTTTCCTTCCCCATTGCAGTTTAGGTTAGAGGATGTCAGTGCTAGTAACACAGTGAGATTTCCCCAGAACACTTCTTAGGACCAGTCTTTGGGTGTTGGGAAAACATTCTACTCTGTTAACTAGGGGATGGTGTGCACTTACCCATGTCATGGTGGGCTGGAGATGGGCTTGGCATTTTGTCCTCTGGAGTAACAGCCAGTAAGATGAGTAATATCATTCTTAGTTCTAGTTTCATCTCTCTTTCTTGTCTTTATTTCAGCTCTTCCTCCTCTCCATTTCTTCCTTCTCTCCCTCCTTTTCTCTCTTTCCTTCCCTCTTTCTTTCGCTCACACACATGCATATTCACACACACTTTTAACTATCCATTAACTGGTATGTTTAATGAGGACTGTTATTAAACACTTTCTTATAATTGGTAGTTGAACTCTCTGGTACCCAAAACACAGAGACATGGTGATGAAGAACCAAATTCATATCTTGACTCTATCATGTACTAACTGGGTATGTGCTCTAGACTCTGTGTCTGTTTTGTAATATATAAATTGGGAATGTTAATAGTATCTTTCTCATAAGCTTGCTGGAATGATTAACTTAGATTATACATAGGAATTGTTTAGCACAGCGGCTGATGCATTAAAAGCTTTGAGTGATCATTGTTAATAGAAAACATTTTCATTGGATTCTATCTCCTAAGATGCAGGACTAAAGTTAATATCTCATAAGGGACTGGCAATCTTTAAACAATAGTTCCTACTTAAATTGAATTAAAGGTCTTACCTTGGTGAATTGGAACTGGTAGCCAGGAAACATTCCATTTATCTGATGGTGTGAAATATTTGGAATGTTTATCTTTGTTCTATGAGGAAATGTATAATTAAAGCCATTTTTTATTTACCTTCTTAAGATTCATCTCTAATTCTCTAATGGATTTAATGATTTCAGTGCTAATGGGTCCTATTGGTGAGACAGTTTGTCCACCCCATCTTCTTTCCTTTTCTTAGAAAACCTCATCCAAGGCTTTAGCAGGTTTCCCAATAGACTGAAGATCCCCTAACTGGCAACAGCTGATTTGAGGGAGACATGAGTGGAGTTGGCCAATCAGATGATCTCTTCCTAGGAGTTAAGAATTTTGACACAGCCCAGTGTTCATATTCTTAACAACAACCAAAAAAATTCAGTGACAAGAGTTTTAGGAAATGGACCCTAGGAAGAGGGGCTACATAAGATCAGGAAGGAAGACAGACATCATTATTTACTGGCTTAATGACCTAGAACAAGACACTTAATCCAGAGAACCTCAGTCTCATCATTTGCAAAGCAAGAGTAGTAAAGGGCTACCTCAAGAAAATGAAGAATAAACATGCTGAGGCAGGTGAAACATTGAGCAGTGACTTTAACACAGTAAGTGTTAAAACATTTTGAATTGTATTCAGCCCTTAACCAACCACTATCTGGTTGTTGCTGACTCTTACACTAAAACCGCCCCTGCCTTTGGGCAATTTGAAGTGTCTTCTTTTTTATCCTATCTGGTTTGAGAATTGCAAATTGTTTCTTTCTTCTCAAAGCTCTGTCCTCCCTGGTGCACTTCCCACCTGTTTGTTTTTGCCTTTTCCAATGCCGCCTCTTTGTGCTTACCTAAGTGAAGTTGCTCTCCAAGGTTCTGACCAGTCTCCTGTTCCATCTGTTTTCTCATAACCACCAGCTACCATTCTTTGAGCACTTACAGTCCCTGGCACTGTATCACATGCTTTGCATACATTCTCACTTAACACCCCAAACAGCTCTATGAAGTAGGCATCATTGTTCCCTTCTTCAGATGAGGAAGCTCTCAGAAGAATTGACTAAGCCATGTAAGGTAACATAGCTGTGTAAGGTAAAGACCAGGAATTTGCACCCAGGATTCCAAAGCTCATACTTCATTACCACTGCACTAGAGGAAGCCACATGTTAGATTTTTGCCTCTTCGAAGTTACTAGCTGTGTTATTTTGAGTAAATGACCTAATGTGGCCTCAGTTCCATAATCTATAAAATCAGCACGATAATACCTATCTTTCAGTTTTGTGTGCATGTGTGTGTGTGTGTGTATGACTCAAATAATTTATGTAAAGCATTTAGCATGTGGCATGGAACACAGAATACAAGTCCAGGCTGTTATTAATAACAAGTAATTAGCTTTCCATTCTGAAAGATTTCATTTTGGATCCATGAATGTGACTTTAAAAACTGAACCTACCCCCAAATTTGAATTATTGCCTAACTAGATCCATGAAACTGGAAATAGAGAAATAACATACAGTTCTGGCAATATCAACATTATTATTTTCATTTTTTTTCCTGATGCTGTCAGCTTGTTATTTGTGCTATTTCTTAGAATAATAGAATTTATTCAGGCAATTTATCCTTAATACAAGTGATATGAATGGGACTATGCAGTGCTTATATATCATGCTAATAGTGTCTAGTTCATCCTTTTTTTCTTTCTCTTTACAAATGGAGACATTGAATTCCTACCCCGTCCTGTCTTTTATTGCACTTTCTGCATTGAAGTCATCTCTGTTTACCACCTACACTGGATTCCAAAAGCTGACATGATGTTTAACACTGTCCAACAACATCTTTTAAAGCATCTACCATGTGCTTCTTTAGCACTGTATATACTGGAGTGGAGTGAAGGAGGAGAAAAAATACATATACTCTCCCCAGCTATAAGTTAAATCTGTTAGTTAAAAATATACACCTGCCCAGTGATTTAAAGACAAATATAGACCTTTGTATTGGGAGCTTCTGAAACAGTGTTAGTTATATGTATGCATGTTACAATATGTGGACACTACTTATAAGTCTTTCTCTCACTCTCTCTCTCTTTTTTTTTTTTTTACTCTACACTCTAGGTGACGCCTTTCAATCTATGGTTTTCTGTTTTTTTGTTTAGTTTTAGAGAGGGAGAGACAGAGAGAGGGAGAGGGAGCGGGGAAGAGGGAGAGAAAGAAACTTAAGCAAGCTCCACCACTCAGCATGGAGTTTGACACGGGGCTCCATCTCACAGCCCTGAGATTATGACCTGAGCTGAAATCAAGTCAGACACTTAGCTGCCTGAGCCACCCAGGCACTCCTCAATCTGTATTTTTAATGCCGAAATATATCTTGATGGCTCTCTAAAATATTATTTTTCCCCCCAAAATATCATTTCTAACTCCAAATGTTTCTTCTGAGCTTGAGACTCATATTTCTTCATTCACATCTCCAATTGTCCCCCAGCAATGAATATCCCATGGACACCTTTCATTCATTATATCTGAAACAAACCAACACCCACCCCCTTGCCTACCTACCCCAAGCTGTGCTGGCTCCTCCATCTTGCCAAATCTCACGTGCGTTCAGTTTACCCATGCTGGAGACTGCAAGGCAGCACTGAATTACACTCTTTATCATCTCTGCTCCACCTGAGCACAATTCATGATCAATTCTTATCAATTAACTTCTCTATTATTTCTTGACCTTAACCCAGCCTATTTCCTGCAAAGATAAAACCAGACAATGTCGGTAGATAAGCAGGATCAACCTGTTTGGTTGATGCAAGAAGATCTGTGGGACTAGATGTTATAGCACTGATTTTCATTGTGCTTCGACATACATTCAGAGGTGAGAACCAAGACAGGAGTGTGACTTTGCAGAAAGAAAAAAAAAAAAGCTAATTTGTGTAGATAAAAAGAAGAAAGAATCAGCAAGACTTGATGACAAGATAGATTCAAGGGAAGAAAAGGTAGGTAGGAACAACTTTCAAACATGTTCAGGATATTACATGTTTTGTCTATACCTTTATAAATGAATTTTAAGGGAGATCTTATTTTAAAAGAAAGGGGGAAACTCTTTTAAAGAGGTTGACCTAGTAGAGAATGATTTTGGGGTGGGTTGTCTTTGTGGAGCCGTGTGACATTGAGCATGTCCATTAACCACTGCAGGACTTAACTCATCTTCTGCAAATGAAGGATTTGGGTTAGATGATATCTAACATCTTGGAATTTTGGGTAGTCAGAGTTTTATGATTAGGAATTTGCACGGAAAGTTTAACAGTTAAAAGTTGGTGCTGATGGAGTCAGTGAAGAACTGGGCTGAATTATATTTGGAACTAAAGTGTACCCTTGCTGAAATCTAGAATAATAATGAGTCTGGTATTAATATAGTCTGGCTTAAGTGTAATACTAATATAAACAAAATTATATTGAGAGAAAATGATGTTTATAGAGTACACCATCAAGATGAACTCTAGAAAAGGGAAACTAAACCTTATCTAAATAGTTTTTTTTCCTCCGTATTGTCACCTCCTTTTTACATTATCATTATGTTTTCCAGGCTGGCAGATGAATCTCAAAATCTCCTTCTGATTGAGTTTTTTCTTCCTTCCCTGATAGAATATATATTTTTTTCATTTATAAAAAGCAAATAGATCATGTGTTTTCTCTTCTGAGGCAAAGAAACACAGCAAAAATTTCTATGCTCAACTCCAGTTTCTTATTGAAAAAAATTAATATAAACGAAAATATTCATTTACTTTTTGAACAAAGTTTTATCACGGATCTCTTGCTTGGGAGTAAATACTCCTTAAAACAAGCTAAATGCACATCCTTAATAATTTAAAGTCAGAGAACCAGCCATGTGTAAAATAGGTGTGTGTTCACATAATTGACTACAGTATTTTGCTACATGGTTAAATGCATGATTTCCCCTAATAGAATGCCATTGTGGTCTACATCACATTTTCTAGTTCATAAAAGTCAAATGAGCTGTGACCATAGTCTCCCAAACTTAATGGAAAGTTCATTTTGTGACTTCTGAGTTTAAATTGTGTCTTTCTAGGATGAATCAATAGATTTAAAGCACGTTAATGGATCACATCACCAAAAGGTCTAATCCTGAGTGACTAAAATGGTAGATCTAATTCAGATTTATTGCTTTTCTAGCACATTGGACTAAAAGGTCTTTAATCTCTGTAATAATATAATGGATTTGAATTAACTAATGCTCACCTGATGCACATCATTTAAGTTGTCTACATATTCACATGGCATTGTGCATTTCAAACTTTTCAGGGGAGGGATGTGGGGTGAATGGGTTTAATCTGTGAAAGCTAGCAAAGAAGTAAAACCATATGTCAATGGAGACTTGAGGGCTCATTGTACATTTTGTTTCCTGTGTGGGATGCTTGCTAACACAACGAATTTATACACTGCTCTGCCATCACCCTTAACCACAGCTACCTATCAGAAGGTTAGCAAGGCTAGAACAAAAACACATAAGTTATGTCCTGGACTGTGCAAACACTCTTGAGCACAACCATAAACTATAGCTGGAATATTCCGCAACCATCCAGGGTTTTTGACCTTGGACAAACAGCATTGGTCAGCAGAGATGGCCAGGCCCAGAGATGGCACCATTTACAAAACACAAATGAAGATGTTCAGAGGGTGCTGGCATTGAGCCTTTGGGAGGACACCATTTTAAGGGAAGCCAAATTGTTTCTGTTATCTCAGGGAACACCTTGATTATGAAAGACAATAGAAGAGCATGAGCTTGCCTAATACTTCTAGAAAGATGAATACAGTGTATTTATATTAGAGCTACTGACTCTAAAACAGTCAGATTCCTCCCTAATGTCAAGCAGTTGGATGGTCTTTTTGCATTTCTCTGCTCAACCCTTTTCATTGTATGCCCCCAGAGAGTGCAGTTTTAAGAATCTGAAATGTATAGAGTTACCTGATATGAGGGAGAGAGAGAAATCAAATGTTATGGTGATTCCACCTGCCCTTTCTCTTAGCAAGAGCACGTGCTATCAGTTTGGCTATAAAATGTCCTCTGTGTTCCTAAAATCACCACTCTGTGCAAAGTCATGCAATAAAAACCACAGGGCTTAGGGGAAAACAGGATCAGAGGAAACTTCATCAGTGGCACATTAAAAAACAACAACAACAGATAGGAACTTTATTAAAAGAGTAACACAGAAGTGCCTGGGTGTCTCAGTCGGTTAAGCATATGACTCTTGATTTCAGCTCAGGTCATGATCTCAGGGTTGTGAGATCAGGCCCCATGTCAGGCTCGGTGCTGGGTGTAGAGTCGGCTTGAGATTCTCTCTCTCTCTCCCTCTGCCCTGCCCCCACACTTGCATGTGCTCTCTCAAATAAATCAATAAATCTTAAAAAACAAAACAGCACAGTTTTACATGTGTTACATGATTAAAATGCATAAATGCTATAGTAAATTGGCATTTTAACTTGAAGAAGATGAGAAGTTTTCTTCTGGAAGTGGGCATGGAAAGGTTGCAGCTTATGAGTTATTGTGAAGTGATAGAAAGGGAGAGGTCTCTGAAACCAGATAGAAAGTTGCAGCACCAGGTGCAGGTGAGCCTGACTCAACACATGTTGTGAACCGGGTGGCAGGTAGGTGTTTGAGGTACGTGTTTGTGTGTCTGACTGTGTATTTCTGTACAGCTCATTTTCAACTGGGTGGAGTTTTCTGTGCTAACCTAGTATTTTTCACAGATGAAATCAAGCATGAGTAAATGTGAAATCCACATTATGCTCAAATTGTTCCTGCTATATCTATTCATTGGAATGCATTTGTGTTTTTCAAAACAAGCATGGTGGTAGAACTGACTATGCCTCAGAGTGAGCGAGACATGGGAGGTAAATATTGGGGGTCCTCTCAGCTATTCAGTTCTCACTATGAATGTCTCAGAGTATTGCATGTGACCAAGAATACATGATTCTCCATGACCTTAAATGCAAGCCAACCACTTTGTCTTGTGCTCAACTGAGTAAAAAGAATAATATGTTCTGAGTTGGGAGGAAAAACATGGTTGTGTCAGATCATTAAAATGTTTCCAAGGTAGCCCCCTCCTAACAAAGGATATGTTTAATTTCCCTTTACATATTTACTCACAACCTAACTTTTATAGGAGGATTTCTCTTATCTCATGTATCCCTGAGATCATTTTATTCCAACAAGCAAAAATTGCCTAGGAATATTGGGTCACTCTGAGAGATTTGCCTTGTGATTCGATTATTTGTTGTCATCGACAGGGACCTGTGATCTTTGTGTCAGCCTTAAAGGAATTTTGAGGTTATTCGATCCATCCTCCTTATGTTATAAAGGAGGACATTGAGTTAGAGAGAAAAAGGGCTTTATTCAAGAACGTAAGAGAAAGGCAGTTTCACGAATATGTCAGAATGTAAATCTAGGGCTTTCTTAAGTAAATGCCTCCAAAATTCCTATTGGATCGGTTTCTCTTACCTGTTGTGTTACCGGCCTGTACCTGACCCGTGAATACACATACACAGAAAAGTCAACTCTAGTGTGGCATCAACTTTGTTATTTCTTTTATTGTCATGAATGGCCGACAGGCCAACAACCAAAATAATATGCATCATTTTATTTTTTCATCCAGTTGTTAGCTCATTTTATACCAAATTCTGCTCAAAGAAAGTTTTTAAAGCTTTAATTTGCCCCATGATACACTTGGGAAAATGGGGATACAGCATTTGGTTTTACATTAAGTCATTTTTGTAAGTCAGTGTTATGACCAGATCAGTGTTGGCCCCTCTGACTACCCATTTAGATATATTATTGAAAACACTGGGGAGCAAATATCTTGGGGAATTCACATTTGTTCTCGTTTATTCTAGAAGGTCCTAGAAGGATTAGAACCCACTAGGCACTTGGAAAAAAATCTATTAAATAAAAACAACAAAATCTACCCAACTACCCAAAACAGACCAAATCACCGTTTTATTGAAGTTGGAAACTAATATTCTTTGAAGGTATTCAAATATCAGCATAAAATTATGTGTATTATGGTGATGAGGGAGCATATGACATTAGAGAATAATTTGTGGGCATGTCTACAATGTCCTTAAAATATGAGCCATTTATGCGGGGAAGAAAAGATCAAGTTGAGATATTTTAGAATGTATATGATATTAACGGGTTGGTTTCTTTATATTGTTAATTGAGTTGGATGGCCTTATTTGACAATGGATGCCTATTGTCAGTGCATTGTGTGTGTGTCTGTGTGGGTGTTGATTTGCACATGTGTATTTCTCATAAACCCTTAACCTTCCACAAAGAGGGCATTCCAAAAGAAAGAGATGAAAGAAAATGCATAAATGCACGGTAACACATGATTAAGTTTTGACCCCATAGATTGTTAACCTTCAAAGCTAACTCTGCAGTAGCACAATATTATTAGCAATAAAAGGAATTTGCTTTGCCCTTTTTTAAATTACCATAAACCGATTGACTGAGACAGAATGATGTTAATATTTAAGAAGTAGGACACTAGATTCTATTATCTCAGAAGCTCTGTCACCAGGCCCTCTCTGTAGTCCTGTTATCTAATTATTGGGCTTAAATTGCATTAGTGTGCTAGCAATTTGTCTACCACTGGAAAAGTAATTGACATTTGGGTTACTGCTTCATATTTGGGAGACTTGCTAGCTAGTTCCGAAGAGTCCTCTTCTGTCAGGGCAGATTAGCTTAATGTTGCCTAGAAGAAAGGGAAGCTCTGTGTTTTAAGGTATGCTGCCCCTGTAGCTAGTTGCAATTTGGTATTAAAATTTCGGTTCTGTATCAAAGCTGATAAGTCACCTGAGATGAAATTGAACAAGGTTGTCGTGACAAAGTAATTAATGGCATTTTTTGACTTTCAGATGACTTTAGGGGAAGCACACTTATTCCATTCGTCTGCTTCTGCTGCCATGTTTATAAATATGTATGCACATTTACAAAACATCTTTAACTGTTGTCAGATATTTTTGCGGGCTCCAGATTTATGGTTCCTCTGAATTAAACAGTACCAGGTACACTTGGTACACCATTCTGAGTTGGCATTGACAGTAAAGGCAGCGACTTTCCATAATATTTCAATCATGTTGCTTCTTGTGACACCACACGTTGTTGATAGGCACTTTTCTCCCTTTTTCTTTGTGTGAAAGTGTGCTCTGGTTATATTATTTCTAAGCTCTTTTCTGCCTACCAGTTTTGGTTTGTGTAGGAGGACAGGGGATGGGTACTAACAAATACTCTGCATTTCTCTTTGAAGGAGTGCCTAAGAGATCATAGCAGTCTCTGACAACGTGGCAAATGTACTCCATGGAATAAACAGATTATTTGGCTCCTACAAGCAATTCACCTGAGAACAACAGGCTTCTCTCACATGTCTCGAGAGTACAGTCTGGGGTGATCTGGACAGCAGAAAATAGAAATGACCAGCTTTCTTTAATTTGAAAATTAAAGGTGACACTTGAAAGTATTAAGAAATTGAAAAAAAGTTGGAATTTCTCTTTTAAGGCATGGGTCAAATCTGCTTTGCCACACTATTCCTTGCTAAATCACTTCAACCTCTTCTGTCTGGCTCTCTCTACTCCTTTCCCTGGCTTCCTTTCAGTCCCAGAAGCGAGCCAAGCTCTTTCCCGCTGCCAGAAGTGTTCTTTCCGTAACTCTTTGCCAACCCAGTTCGAATCCTTCAGGAACCCAGTAAAACGTCACCTCAAAGGGTCCTTTCTTATTACCTTTTTCTCTGTCCCAGTTACTCTCCATCTCAGCTTGATTGCTTCTTTCTCAGTTCTTGCTACAATACACAACTAATTTACCTACTCGTTTCCATTCTTTTTCTTTGTCTGTTTTCCTCACTAGATCACAGGCTCCATGGGGCAGAGGTATGATCTGTTTTACTTGCTGCTCCAGGAGCTGGCAGTCTTAGATGCTCAATATTTATGCGGAATGCATTACTAAACCATCCCCCAATTTCAGCCACAATGCCTTTTTCAACTTTTGATTTTGAAATATAGACTCACAAGAAGTTGCAAAATTAAGCCAGATTGTTTCCCCAGGGCTCATCACCTAGTTCTCCCTTGGGGTGATGTCTTAAACAAGTGCAGGACAACATTGGTGGCAGGAAGCCACCATACCTCACTTTTCTCCTCCTTTTTCTGTAAAAGACAAAAAGAAAAACAACATTTTCAGGCACAGTTTATATTCCATAGTATACACTTGTTTGAGAGGTGCATTTCACATCATGTGACCACCACCATTCCTCGGCCTTTCTTATAAGTTGACAGTGATTTCAGTAGGCAACTCTCATTGATTTAATTCTTTGCCATTTTATATTTTATACTGAGAAATTTCCTCTCCCCTCCCCTGATATTCCCCTCAAGGACAACGTGAACTTTTTAAAAACAGGAACTTTTGTGTGTGTTTGTTTTTGTATATGTAGTGTTGCTGAACACATTATAATGTACTTAATTCCTAAAATTCTTAAGATACTTAAATGTCATCAGAGAACTACTTTTTCTAAGTGAGTGCATTTGTTTAGAAAAAAAAAAAAATTAAACAGTAAAGAGCTCCTGCCTTAAGTTCTGTTTGGAGTTGCTTTGGAAGTTTTCCCAGGACAGATTTTAGCTATGGCTCAACACACACCTGCCAGCCAGGCTTCTGGCTTGGCTTGCCCATCAAAACAAACCCTGCCGCTGATGAACTGTTTAGTATCTTCACCTTTTCCCTTCAGCCTTCAGATGCTGTTAGTGGCTTCCAAGGCTCACACTGTTCAGTGGAGCATTCTGCAGAAGGCACACTTTTTCTTTTATCTCCCAAGAAAGGGCAGTTAATGCAATCTATAGAAAGCCATAAATGAGGCTGATAAAATTATCTAGCAGCCAAAAGGTTGCTGCACTCATTTATCTCCGCATAATTCAGGAGCTAAATGACAAGATTAGGGAGAGGAGGCAATCCGTTTGACAGGAAGATGTTACCTGGAATGATGAAAATCAAGGATTTTTGTTTTGTTTTTTATGTGTTTTTTTATGTGTTTGTGTGTGGTTTTTTTTTTTTTTTTCCAGTTTCAGGGGTAGATCGTTAGGAGAGGGTTAAAGAAGCGGGGGTTCAAGGAGAAATTACTCTCTAAAAGTGTTCTTTTGGGGCCAAAGCAGTACATCACCCTAAGAAGTAGATTGCCATATACTTATGTAATTATTTGCCTCATTGAATAATAGTGCCCCTCCCATTTGATGTATAGATTATAGAAAGGTGACTTTGGAGATGAAGTTTTCAAAAGTCAGTCTGAATTTTTAGCTTACTTCACAGTTTTTTTTCTTAACTTTAGAGGAATATCATAGTCATTGTCATTGATTTCTCTTGGGATAAACATATACATTTATATGTTATATAATATAATTCATATATTTTTATATGATACTGATATAAACATGTATTATGTATACTTATGTATATTTATCTGAAATGTAATAGTTCCTTTAGTTGCTACTCATAGAAACTAAATATATAATAAAATACATCATAATATATAGTAATTTATTATATAAACTATTTTTATATAACAATAGCATATAATCCCATTTTTATAAAATTAATCACTTCTTAAAAATTTTTAATCACTAGTACTAATGCATATTTCTAGATGATGAGATATGGAATATTTAAAATCTTTTTTCTTTTTTATACTTGTGCTCTGCTTAATTTTTGTGTGTGATGAAAACAAGTATTTGTTGCTTTGAAAGAAAAGATTATGATTATTAAAAAGAATGCTACTTCTGGGATGGAGGTGAACATAAATGGTGTCTTCATTTATTTACTCAACAAACATATTTTGTGTATCTACAGCGTGTCTGATACTTGACTAGACATTTGGTGGAAGGTGAAATCCACTGGGTCCCTGCTCCTTTGGAGCCTCCCTCCACTTCTCTGTCCCCATCCTGGGATTAGGGACCCCTAACAGATAACCTTTAACTCACAAAATGCCTGGTATAAATCAGTCAACAACTATCTACTGACTGTGTCATGAGGAAATATTCACACAGTTGTACATGGTGGGCATATTTTATTTGGCTTGCAATTTTTAAAATTCAGGTTAATTACCACTGCTTTAAAGAATCAGGACTTTTCACAGACAGAAGTCTATTTCTGGCTTTTCTTGAAAAATTGGAATCTCTGGCAAAACTGCCTCCTTTGGTTGAGGCATGTTCTATTCTTTTTTCACGAGTCCCCACCACTCCCTATAGTGTTTCCTCTTAGTGTCAGTTTCTCACCAGGCCATTTATATGGCATTTATATGACCCGGCTGGGCCTTTTAGGCATTTGGATTTTTTTGCCATTTATTTTATGACCTTGAAGGGGAATTTTGCAGATGTTTGGAGTATAAAATTATAAACCTTTCCAAAGTTTTTGAGAAGGGGTACAGACAGCTTAGAAAGTGTTTCTTCCCTCACAGAGTGGGATAAACTGGAGATAGGACAAGTATTAGCATTCACATTACAAACCAAGCTGAGCAGTTCCCCTTCTCGTGGGAGTTTGGTTGGCGTAAAGCTCCTAGAGAATGTGAAAGCATTTTCATAAATAGTGCAAAGTACCTATGAAGATGGGCCACATTTTGTGCCACTGACAAGCTATCCACCCATAGTTAGCACTTGGGATGTGCATTATGTTCCTATGGGCTCTTTGGGCTTCTGTTGTATCAACAGAAACCCTGGCTTACATGTAGAGAAACTTAACAAGAAAATCACAATTAAATCAGTTGGCTTGTTTTCTTAGTTTGAGTGGAACCTAATACCATCTCATCTAGTATATGTAATATTTCTGGTATGAGAGGGAAGGCAAAGCAAACGATTTGCTCATACAGCCAGATATTATTAAAGCTTTGAAAACTCTGACTATATGGGTGTATGGGATGCACCCACCCAAACAGAGTTCTCCACCTTCCTCAACCCAGTTTTTTCCTGAGATCTTCCCAACTATCAAGGAAACCGAGATGGAGATCATAAGGGAGGGGCAAGCCATAGGTACTGAATAAGTTAAGTTATTCTCTTGCCTAGAGGCAGGGTGTGAACCAGATGGTGTCTTGGGTCCTCCTAGCCTGAGACTATTTCAGCTTCTCTTCCTACAGTTGGACAGAGGGAATCCATAGACATGAGGTATGAACGTCTGCACTCAGTCTCTTATTAGCTCCATTGCCTGGTTCTTGCTTGGTCCATACAGGTTCCTATTAGACTCTACCCAGGAGGGCCAGTCTACCTGCAGTTGATAGTGGCAAGACCTTGTATATCTGTCCCTTTAGGCTTTAAAAAACAAAACAAAACAAAACAAAACACATTATTTAAAGGATTTTATTCCCTTTTTCTGGATAGAAACATACTACAAAGTTAAAAACTTTACAAAGGTCTCATAATAATCCTGGATTCTTAAAGATGCAGGCATAGACTTTTCAATTGGATATTCCTCAGGTTAAGTATTTCAAGAGAGGAAAGCTATCTCTTTCCTCTACCCTTCTAAATTCTCAACTGGGACTCCTATAACAATAGACAGCCTGACGAGAAAAGCATACAGATTTATTTAATGTAAGTTTTAGGTGACATGGGAACCCTCATAAGGAAATGAAGGACTGGAGAAATGGTTAACCTGAGTGTTTTTATGCTAGGTTTGATGAAGAATGAAAAGTCATGGGAAGACATGATGGGACAAAGGGTGTCAGCTCAGTTACAGTAAACTGGGGGAAATTTAGCAAGACCTGTTCATCCAGATTCCTGTCTGTGTCCCTCTATCTTCAGAGAGATGGATACTCCTTTCCTTCAGGTACAGGAGAGTTTGATGACCTACTTCAGGGGAGGTTCAGAAAGTCTTCCCAGCACATGCCATTCCTCAAATTCCTCCAGCTGGAAATATTCAGTATGCCAAGGTACCCAATTTTGGGGCAGCGGGTCCTGAACCCTGTCATTTTGCAACAGCCCTCACGGGACTGGGTCACTTGAACTCCTGTTCTCGTTCTCTCAGGACAACACAGGGCCTGTTTTTTTTGTTTCTTTCAAGATGCCTTGTAGTCCAACTCCACATTTGAGAAATTTGCTATTACAGGAAAGACCAAACCAAGTGAAGGGAAGATCATCCCTTTGGTTTTGACATTGAAAAAGACAAATATGGCATCTGGGCAACCTGCTTCTATTATACATCAAGGAATATCCTAGACTCTTACTCCAGGGAACTTGGGCTAATGACACACTTGGGGAACTTGCCCTTTTCTGTTTCCATGGAATCAAGGGTCTCCTTTTTGCCACTGCCTCAACTGTAGCAATGGTTGAGCTTCTGTATTTGTTAGAAATGATTTCAGCTGCAAGTAACAGAAAACTTGAACAACAGTGATTTTAGCAATAGACTGATCTCCCTCTCTCTCAAAAAACACTGACATAGCAGATTTCCTTTCTAGGTGTAGATTTCCTCTCTTTCAGAATATAAAACGTATCATATGTTCTAAAAATATGTAAGATATACAGTATTCTGTATTTAAACTTAAATAGATATATAGATGGGTGTATGTGAATACATTTTATGAATAAAATAAATATTCACTGATATGATAATAGGGTAATAGGTTTTTATAAGTGAAGATTTTCACATAGAAGACACATTTTAAAACATTTTTTCCCTGAAGAAACATGTACTGTATGTTCACTCTGAAAAAAAAAGGGTGAGAAAAAGAGGCCAATAGTAAAGAAATATCCCTGTTATTAATGGGGGAATTAAAGAGCCACCTACTTAGAATAATCATTTTACATAATGAAGCAGACCTGAAAGACCTTGCCTGTTAAGAGTGAAATATGCTAATTTTATATTCACTGCTGTGGTCAACTGAAGACATGCCTGAGTTATGACCTTGCAGCCCTTAAAATATTTGATCCCCTTTTATGAGCCAAAATGTACCTGACTGTGAGTCCTCAAAATGTAAGTCCTATCACTGACTGTAATTTCTGTTTATCACTGTGTATTTGCATTTAGGTACTAAAACTTTGTATATTGATTTTTCTCTTTTATTACATAATGTATCTTTTTTGGGAGGTAGCTTAATCAGCCCTCTCTTGAACCTCAAATTACTTCTTTCTAGGTGGCCCTATAAAGTGCTCTCATGTTTTACCTGTATCACATAGGTGACTTCAGTGGGTAAAAGATCTCTGAAGCTTCCCTTAGCCCTCTCCTGGCAATACTGGTGGGATGTACAGCCTGCGTTGTGGAAAACCTCCTAGGCAACCTCATCAGCTGCTTTTGAACTCTCCTGGTAGACTCCTGCTGCTTTGACATTCTAACACCCCTAATGATGATGTGCCAGCCCTGTGCTCTGTGTAATTCTCAGTTGTCAGTTAATTGCTGAAGAGTTGAACAAACAATGTCAACTGCTTATAACACATATATAAACCATATATGAACCTTGAAGCCATTGGGCTATGCTCTTATTTCAACTTGATGAAGAGAAGAGCTATCAGATGGTTTAAGTATTTTTGTGCTTCATAGCAAGGACCAGAACCATGGGAGGTCCTTCCAAGTCTGGGTATTAATCTCATTGACTTTGGTCTGTCCCTACCCTTTTGTTAACTAAGCTCAACTTTCCTATGCTAAGGCTCATTCACTGTACTCCATCTCTCACTTAGCCGGAATTTCTCAACCTCAGTACTATTGATATATTGGTCTGGATAATTCTTTGTCGGGTTGGGGGGAGGTTGGGGGATGCTGTCCTGTGTATTATATGATAATTAGCAGTATCTCTGCTTTCTCTCCACTAGATGCCAATAGCACCTATTCTCCTGGTTGTGACAACCAAAATGTCTCTAGATATTGTCAAATGCCCCTGGGAAGCAAAGTCACCCCTGGTTGAGAATCCTTGCTCAAGGCAGATGTCCCATCCATCTCTCAGACTTCTTCACCATCCACTGCCATATTGCTCCTTGTACTCCAGTAACATGGTAGTTTTTAGTTCCTCAAATGGGCCAGGCTCCTTCTCGTCACTGACATATTTGTGTCCTGTTCTCTGTCTCATGCTTTTCTTTCCCTTACCCACTACCCCCATCTCTGGGGCGATTCCTCAGGACCTTTAATATGCCAGTGTGTGTTAAGAATCTCCAAGGATGAGAGAGAGAGTGGTAGATGACTGAGATTAAATGGTAGTGATAGAGTGCTTCCTTTCCTACATTTATTTACTTGACCATGCACTTTCCTCTAACTCCCACACATGAAAACCTCTCTTTTGGGGCTAGCAGTTAGGGGCGCCTGAGTGGCTCAGTCAGTTAAGCTTTTGCCTTCAGCTCAGGTCATGATACCAGGGTCCTGGGATCCAGCCTCACATCCAGAGCTCTGCTTAGTGGGGAGCCTACTTCTCCCTCTCCCTCTCTTGCTCCCCCTGCTTGTGCTTTCTCTCTCTGTCAAACAAATAAATAAAATCTTAAACAAAACAAGTTTGAGGCTAGTGGTTATAAACATCAGTTGAAAACATTCCGTTTCTTCTTTCTTTAAAGATGCTTCTCCTCCATGAAGTCTTGTTCTCGTCCTTAGGCTGGAAGGGATTTTTTTTCTCTTTTAGATTTTTTTTAGCACACTTTTGTCCTTCCCTCCTTAGGACTGTTGATCCTTATGATGATTGTGTGGGTACATCTCATTCCCCAGGTGCACAGAAACTATGAAAGCAAGTATTCTAGAGGTGCCTGGGTGGCTCATTTGGTTAAGCATTTGCCTTTGGCTCAGGTTGTGATCCCGGAGTCCTGGGATGCAGCCCTGCAGTGGGTTCCCTGCTCAGCAGGGAGTCTCCTTCTCTCTCTTCTTTCTTTCCCTCTGCTCTACACCACCGCCGCGCCCCCCCCCCACTCATGCTCTCTCTCAAATAAATGAATAACATCTTTAAAAAAAAAATGAAAGCAAGTATTCTGTGTCATTCAACCTGGTGTGCTTTCTTGCATGTAGGAAGGACTACACAACTATTCCAACCAGTTAGTTGACTGTGTTTATAACTCAAGATGAATCTACTTGCTATGATACCCATTGATGGGATCCATAAGATGATTATAGCAGAGTAAAATATAGAGATAATTCTCAAATTTACAGATCAAAAGCATAAATAAGCATCTGGAAGGCAGAGATGACATGGTTCATATTTGGATCATAAATATTTTAAGCATCTAGAAGGCAGAGATGACATGGCTACGCATGTGTGGTTCCCTGGAGAGAAATAGGCACTAGTGATCATACTGGTTGAAACAATAGATTCTGTTTGGTAGGTCCAGCATTCTCCAACCTTACTCGCACCATCTCTTCATCTGAGCTGCTGTGGCATTCAAGAGAGCTACTTGGTTTCTTTGGCTTACTCTTTTCTCCTGATTAGCCTCTTCTGGAGATGTTGGTGAGCTACAGTTTCAGACTCTGGAGTGAGCAGAAGCCAAGTATCTGACATATTAGATGGTAACTGGGATTTTCTTTTCTTTTATTATAGCATAGACATATTCATTTCTGGTTGTAGTCTCTGATCCAGCTTTTGTTTGTGCCTCTTTATCATCTATACCTAGTATGCTTGAAATCTGAAAAGGAAATTCTTTCTTTCTTTTACATCTATGCCTCTGAATGATTTATATTTTTAAATGCAGCTTTACTTGAATATTGACCTTCTGAAAACTTTCCCTATTTCACTCCCCCCTCCCTTTGGAAGCTCTTCTTTGATAACCAGTCTGGTCTTCTGTTCTTTCTACTTTCCTCTGACTATTCACCTTTTGCCCACTTAAACTGAAGCCCTTTGGTGTCTGCTTGGAATTTTGGCAGTTCAAGTTCAAAAGAAAGCCCTCTTGAGGTAACCTGTTCTGACATATCCACATCTTCACACAAAGCTTTGCTGGATTAATGGGTTGGCTAAAAACGTCTCTTTGCTTCAGTCATGTTCACCTCTGTGTATGAGGGTAGTGTTCTGTCTCTTCGTTTGGGGGATTCTTTTTTTTTAATAGAATTTATCTGAATCTAGAAACAAGTGTTATTTTATTGAATGTCCCACTTTCAGAGGTATATTGGAGAATAGAAATGTTGCCAAAGCAGTCTGAATACTACTATCATATTTCCTTTATTTGGACATGCAAGCATTTTCCACATTTTAACTTTTTTGAAATGGAAGAAGCTTTTACAAAGTTGATGTTTCATACAGTCTCTTCTGCTTTCTTAGAACTGAGAAAATATGATAATAAAATATTTTAGTATTAATAGGACACTCCTAGGATTAGCCCTTGTGAGGGGAATACCAAGGAAATAATGGGAAGAGGAAGGAATTGATTTGTAGTTTGTCCTCTCCATCCCTTTCTTGCCACAAGCTGGCCATGCTTGTGTGGGCTCTGGGCACATCCCTGTCATGGCGCTTCACACTGCATATTAGCAATATCTGAGTAACCTGCTTATCTCTTTGAAGGCATGAACTATCTTTCTCCTCTCTGTGTTTCAGTATTACATAGGCACCTGACCAATATGTTGAATGGATGCATGTATGAATAAAAAGTTATATAAAAATTGCCAAAAGGAATTTTGAAAGAATGTGTCCTTTCCTTGAATGCTATTAGTTTGGGTCCAGGGTAAATTATTTTTATCAGTTTCTTTGTTGAACCCACAAGCATTTTCAACAGAATATTTAGGAATACCCATCTCTTCCTCTTCAGCATGCCAGGTGAATTCTAGAGTCATTCATTGAGATAAGTATATGAATAGAATTAGCTGGCTATCTTGGTTTGGGTTTAATAAGAGGAAAATCTTTTGTTACATCTAGTTCTCAACATACAGGATATTGTGACACAAATGGGTAATTTGTGTCAATAGAATTAAATAATATCATACTTTGACACTTCCATGGGTTTCTAAGATCCTTCTTCCGATTGTTCATCTGCTAATACCAAAACCAGAATCTCCATTAAGCTTATTAGTAGTAAATCACAAATGGAACCAGTTGAAGCAAGAAGAAAAAAATAGTAATTATGCTTTTTGTCCATAAGTGCAAACATGAATGGGATATTAATTGTAATTTTCAACATAAAGGCACAAAGGTCAGTTATATATATGTCAAAGTTGAAACATGCTACACAGCTATTTGATAACTGAGGGACCACTTCTGTGGAACAGATACACATTTGTGCTGTGATACTGAATCACTGAGAGGGGGCACTAAAAAATCAACTGTTAAAAGCAAAAGCCATAATTTGTAGTTAATGATTTTGGTATGCCCAGCACCAGCCTCTGATGCTTTTTCTTTAAAAAATATGCATTGGTCAAGGCTGGGCTTTATGTTCTGTAATCGAGTGATGTTCTCCTCAAATGAGAGTTAAATCGTAGAGTGATCTTGGACAATTTACTTAACCTCTCTATTTCTTTATCTATAAAATGGGAATAAATTAATCCTTACAAAGAATCAATTGAGATAATGCATGGAAACCCTTAGCACAAAACCTGAACATATATTAAGTGTTCAATATTTGTGTATATGTGTCAGTCATCTATCTATGTATCAATGTGTCTGTCAGCTAGCTACAGCTCTACATGTATACATATAAATGTGTTTATGTATCTATCTGTCTCTACATGTCTCTCTACACACATACACAATACACAATACATACATTTATTTTACTTTTTTGAAGTACTAACTAATTGGTGCAAGTTGATGAGCACTTTCATCTCTTGTCTTTATGTGACCAAAAGAATCATTCTGAGAAATGGAGTTTTACCTCTTCCCACCACCTGCTCCCAACATAGATATTAGTCTTGTTTCTTTGTTCTTGAAGAGTCAGTTAACAAAGATCTACTGGGTTAGAAGACTCTACTGATGTCAGATGGAGAGTAGAAACAAAAGGAAGACTTAGCTGGTCTTTCTCCTGGAGTCCATCAGTCAGGTAGATTATATTGACTTGTGATTCTTTGATAATTTGTAATTCATGTTAATATTATCCCTTTCAATCAGTGAGATATTTTGGTTAACCAAAATGTAATAAAAATTTGAAAAGGCTGTTTTATTGCAGTCATAAACTATGTTTAAAGAGCTATTTCTTCCAAGAGATTAAAAATGTTTACAGTGTATTATAAATGCATTTTTCATTTAAAAAAGATAACACTATTACTAATCCTGTAATGGAAAATTATGAAGAAAATAAAAGCATTCATCATGACACAATCAGCCTTAAGTTTGTGGTATATTCATTGCCATGTATTCTTTCATATATGTAGCTTTGATTATAATAAACATGAACTTTTGGTTTAAAAAAAATGAAACATTGTCCCATAGGTTTCTAGTAATCTAATTTCTATAACTACAATTTTAAATAGCTATCAAATACTTCATTGAGAGAGAGTATGTGTGTAAGACTATAAAATATTTGTCATTCTATTAGGGAGAATTAAATTTTACCTTTTTTATTCTAAATAATGCTCCAATGGGCTTCATTTTCCCTATTTAAGATTATTTCTTTAAGCCAGACTCCCAGAAATGCAATTACAGCATCAGGGAAAAGGGACGATTTTATATGGCTCTTGATATGTATTTCCAACTTGCTTTTCAAAAGGGTCATATCAATTTATATAGCCACCAGCAGTGGATATAAATGCTAGTTTCTCTATATCCCTACCAGTCTTGGGTATTGTAATTACTTTAACATTCTGCTAATAGGAACTGTATCACTGCTGTTTAATTTGAATTTCTCTGATTACCAGTGAGGTTGGTTATTTTTATATACTTAATCTCTGGGGACATTTTCCTAATAGAGATCTGCCTTGTGTTTTAACAGTTCAGCTGCCCAGATAACACTTAGAGAGCCATGCCTAAAAGTTCTAGTAGGCATTAAACAAAACAACACGTATGTGTTTTCAAAGATTGCATTGTATAACCTCAATATCAGTCAGTGTTCCAATGCATCATCTAAAAAATTTCTATTATTTACTAATACGAACTTAAATCAATACAAGGGAATTGATTTACTTTCCCTATTCCCTATAATAAGGGAAATTGTGATCCTTCTTTCTTTATATTCCTTCTTTTCATTCTCTAATAAGTAATTTATGCACCTGGTACCAAATTTAAAAGGCAAAAGGGCATATGGTAAAAGGCTAGGACTGATGTAAGACATATTTATACCTAGCAAGATGTGTTTCCAAACAGCAAACCAAATGTTTACCATAATGGGAATGAATGTTTTAGAATAGGGAGATATTTATTTTTTAAAATACCAATGTAGGGTGCCTGGGTGGCTCAGTTGGTTATGCGACTGCCTTCGGCTCAGGTCATGATCCTGGAGTCCCCGGATCGAGTCCCGCATCGGGCTCCCTGCTCAGCAGGGAGTCTGCTTCTCCCTCTGACCTTCTTCCCTCTCATGTTCTCTCTCTCTACTATTCTCTCTCTCAAATAAATAAATAAAATCTTTTAAAAAAAATAAAATACCAATGTAAATGCTATAAAATAACACTTCCAAGATCTTAGATACCCTGGTGTGGCAAAACTGCTGATTTTTATCTCATCAGTTTTCCATCTCATCTATAAGAAGTTATTTCCAACTTTCTACTTTGCTGTCTCTCACTGTAGAGGCTGAAAATTCATTATTTTTCTTTCCTAAATGTTCTTGAATCTTCCTTGAGACAAAAGCATGATAAAAGGGATTAGGCAAGCCTGTTCTTTTTCCCTTTTCTCCCTACCTGGAGCATACAAGTGATGCTTGGAGCTGTGGCAACCACATCTGATCATGAGGAGAACACGAGAAGAACCAAGATATATCAGCTTTGCCACAGCACCTACTTTCTTCTAGATCTCTAACTTTAGCATTAAAATCTAATCATAAAAATCACCTGAAGGGTTTTTTTTTTTAAAAAGACACAAATTGCTGGGCCACCATCCCAGAGATTCTGGTTCAGTAGGTCTGAGGTGGGATGCAAGAATTTGTGTTTCTAATAAACTTCTAATAAAGTTTCTAATAAGCTCACTGCTGATGCCTGAGTTCACAGACCATACTTGGACTGGTAAGGTGCTAAACTTATTAAGAAAATAAAGCCCTATTTTAAAAAGCCACCACAGTTGGTATTGCTTGCACCCCAAGGAATTATTAACTGATTCACCTGCTAGGTCCACTTATGGTGCTTCATGCACACTATTCTAGAAAGAGATGTGGAGATCAGTCTAATCAAATGTACATGAAGATGAAAGCAGCAATGATGAGATGGTCAGAAGTGATCAAGAGTCTCCCATGCCTGGAATGTTGGCTTGTCCCTAGTCTCTTCCACATGCCTCTTTCCTTCTGGGAAGTGATGGGCTACGTGAGAAGAAGAGAATAGTGGAAGAGTTTGAAGGTGATCTTTCAAAACGAAGAGTTAATAGCTACAAACTCATCGCCTCCTACTGAACTAGGAAAGTGTTATATATATAAAGCGTCCTTGTTCTGAAAGCTTGTATCAAAAGCTGCAGAGTTTGATGTCCAACAGCAAAGTGTTGGATACAACTTGGATATCTTCTAAAAAGTGTTTCCACATCCTCTGTCTCACCTCCTGGTTTGTCTTTGGAACACATAGAGCTTGGTTTCGAAGCCCTTCCTCCAAGGATTAATTGAATCAAGATCAACCCTATCTGGAATGTACATTTAATACTTTGGGATGATGTCAGTAATATATGTAAGAGATTTTTGTATTAGATAACTACTCATTAAAAGTCAATCCTTTCCTCCAGGGTTTAAAATAGAAAGTATTCACCTTTTGCAAATGAGGATAGTGAAATTTACTTTAACTCATGCTACAATGAAAACTGGAAGAAAGGGAATTGCTCACAATACAATATAACTCCACCAAATTTGCATAATTTAGGCATAAAATGTAATACCCTGCTCACACTCTTTTGTCTTGAATGAAATTGGTTTTCAAGTAATGTGTGGGGAATCATAACCAGCTTTAACAAAATGGATAATGTCAGAAAGCAAAAGTTCCTATTAGCCCAGGAGGCATTGCCAAAGTGTGAATCCAGTGTACCACATTTTGGCTTTGTGGACTTAACTGAAACATTTAGGCCATGTGTTGTGGGTTTTTTTTTTTTTTTTTTTCTATTGAATGGAGTAATTAACCATTTGGGACCTTAAGACAATCTTTTTTCTAGGTTTCTTTTTTTTTTTTCTTTAGATTTTTATTTATTTATTTGACAGAGAGAGACACAGTGAGAGAGGGAACACAAGCAGAGGGAGTGGGAGAGGGAGAAGCAGGCTTTCCACTGAGCAGAGAGCCCGATGCAGGGCTCGATCCCAGAACTCTGGGATCATGACTTGAGCCGAAGGCAGACGCTTAACGACTGAGCCACCCAGGCGCCCCTTTTCTGGGTTTCTTTTCTTTTCTTTTTTTTTTTTTTTTTAAAAATTTTTTTTTTTTTTTTGACGGAGACACAGTGAGAGAGGGAGTACAAGCAGTGGGAGTGGGAGAGGGAGAAGCAGGCTTCCCACCGAGCAGGGAGCCCGATGCGGGGCTCGATCCCAGGACCTGGAATCATGACCCGAGCTGAAGGCAGACGTTTAACGACTGAGCCACCCAGGCGCCCCTTTTCTGGGTTTCTTAAAATCATTGGGTGATCATTATTCTAAGCATATTAAAAATATGACCTAAATTCCTGTAACTCCTTCTTTCCAAAGAGAGCAGAATTCTTATAAATTGGTATTTCAAAAAGAATTTCAGTAATGTAGAGTGAAGCTGTGGAGGAGTTCCCACTAAACAGACAGTGAAACTGAGGTTCATGAGAGTCCTGTGCATTGCCCAAGGCCGCATGTTGAAGTGTTACTAGGATTTAAGAGCTGAGATGCTCTGATGCATGTCCTAGGAATTGGGTCTTTCATCAATACAGATAGTGTAAAAACCCGAAGAATCACTCACGGACAGCATTGATCTCAGAGCATTTTCTTTTGTGTGAAGTTAAAAGTTGCCTTTTTCTGTTCACTTGCTGTTTTCTGTTCACTTGTCAGCTATGGACCTTGACCCTCCCCTTTTTTTTATCTTTAAAATGGGGATGGTAGCATATTCCTTCTGAGATTTTAACAGATAAAATAGTAATAATGCCAATACTGTCTTATGTACCTTTCTGTTGCAGACACATGTCGTTTTTGACGCTAGCTCTCTTCAAACTTGAGTGTCAGTCAGAATTCCCTGGAGGCTCTCTTAAAACACACTCGCAGAATTTTTGACTCAGTCAGTGTGAATGGGGCCCCCAAATTAGAATTTTTTTTAAAGATTTTATTTATTTATTTGAGAGAGTAAGAATGAGAGAGAGAGAGCACAAGAGAGGGGGGAGGGTCAGAGGGAGAAGCAGACTCCCTGCTGAGCAGGGAGCCCGATGTGGGACTCGATTCCGGGACTCCAGGATAATGACCTGAGCCGAAGGCAGTCGCGTAAACAACTGAGCCACCCAGGCACCCCCAAATTAGAATTTTTAAAGAGTTCTCAAGTACTGTACTTTGAGAACCACTGTTCTAGCCCATCCATGCCTATTCTCCATTTTTCTCATGAGAATGTTTTCATTTAGAACAAAACAATAGCCACAGACCTCAATTTCCCAGGATTTCTTGCAACTGGAGGTGGCCATGGAACCAGTGACATAGAAGTAACATCTGCAGAGCAGGGATTCCAGGCAGCTGCTGCTCAGCTTACACCTGCCTTTTTGCCATTTGCTCTTCCCCCTTTATGTTTCTTCTAGCCTGGAAGGGGTATTCTAGTCAGAAAGTGGAGCAGCCATCTTATGACCATGAACAAAGAAGCCTTTTTGGGTAGGGAAACAGGAATATTGATGAATCTGTTCTCAAGTGGCTGCAGTAGTCCCTTCATGCTCACCTCCAAACTTCTGTTTTGTGAGACGAAATGGCTGTGTGGTTACTAACGATGGCAATTCTCAACGGACTTATTTCTTTCTTACACATACACAGTTTTGGACTGTCTATTTAATAAAAGTAGAGGCGAAAGGAAAAGAGTGATTGGCATTTATTTTAAATGATGTATACATCCTGTGCCCCAAAGTTCTTTGAGGGCAGTGGGTGGCTATGACATGCAGAATAGATGCCTCCTTGGCCTGTCGTATTGACAGGCTGTGTTGTGCTGGAGCATCAGCCTCTGAGTGGTAGTTAAGATAAACGACATCTCCTTACCTTTTACCCCTAGAGATCACAGTGTCATTCTGCCACCTGAAAAGGCCATTTGTAAAGCTCACAGAGTTGCCTTAGCTATTAAAAAAGAACAGAAATCAAAAGCCAAGCTCTTTCTCCAAGGAAAAGACACGACTTTGGATGGTCTCTGTGCTCTCCTATGATTCCCAAACACTTACTATGCACACAAGACAGAGACTACACCTCTCCTGGCATTCAGCCTACAAGGACTTTACTTGTCATTCCCTTGAGTATTGTCTTACTGTTTCTACCCTACCTTTTGCTCCGTGTGTTTTGAGACAAGAATGGGAATAGCTCATACTGATGTGTGTAAGGGTTAAGTCACACACACAAGAATGGATTTTGTTTTATGAGCAGCTCATAAAAAGAGATAAGTTGTTATTTGCTTTTTATGCATGTAGGAAAAGGGAACATGAGGTAATAGTACTTTCTGTAGAGGAGCCAGACGAAATTCAGTACATATAAGAATTTAATGCAAAATGCAAACCCAAATATAAATATTGGTTTCCTTCCAGATTTTCAAGGCTTTAGGAAAAAAGAAAAAAAAAAGATTTCCTTTACTTGTAATTCTGCTGATGGACACCATCCTTCCACTCTTGAAAAGTGAATGGTATTAAAAATAGAATATATGCGTTTTGAACTTGACAGTGTTTAAAATTAAGAGTGGAAACTTATCTTTGGTTTGAACATGGCATATAATGTATTGCACATTTTGGGGTATTATTTGTTCTTATGAATGTGATCCAAATCCCTTATTTTAAAGAAAAATGAAAGACCTGATTCTCCTTTTGTAATTCAGCATAACAAAAAATTCCCCTTCATCCAGTGTGTACTCGACTATAAATTTCCTTTTAAATCAAGATTACACTTATATGATGAAAATAATAAGAGGAAATTATAGATAATAAATATGTTTTACCCCATCTTCTTTGTAAAAGACTTTATGGCAGCGTGCACACAGCTTTTCCCTTTGCAAAAACAAGATCCTGGGAGCATAAAAGAGATAGAATTCAAGAAATTAGTGATTGGAATGAGTCTTTTTAACTCTTTAAAAAATAACAATAACCACTAATATCTATTGAACACTCACTGTGAACCTGGTACTGTATGCATATTAATGCATTTAATAATTATAACATTGTCAGGAAAATACCCTCATTATTTCTTTCCATTTTTCATATGAAGGAATTGGAGCTTAAAGGAATGTGCCTCTGATTGCACTGTCATTTGGACGGAGGCTCAAAGTTGGACCTTTGCTCTTAACTTAGTAGTGTATCAGTTAGCATCGGCTACATTGAGGTTCCCCAAAACCTAGAGGCTTAAAACAGCCATTAACTCAGCTCACAATTCACTGGGTCAACAATTCAGACTGGGAGGAACTGGCTGGAGAAAGTGGGAAGAAGCACAGGGCCGAATGACAGAGCTGAGGTCAGAAGCTTAATTTCTCCACTCATAACAATCCAAGGAAACCTTTATTTGCTTGACTGAGCAGATGTCTCATGTGACATCTTAAGGAAAGAGCCTGAGCTGTGACCTTTGTCAGGTGATACCCAAGGACATTCCTAGGTGTGGATGTGCAGAGAACAAAGAGGTGGAATAAAAACACGAAGGCAAGATACTCTTAGAAAGTGTGGTATTTAAAATTCATTCACTGACTTGATTGTGTGCTGACCTCTTTCCAAACAGTGCTGGATGTTGGTAGAGAATAAGCAGATGTGGTCCTCTGACATTTGGGGGCATGTAATCTTGGAGAAGAAGTTCTGAGCCAGTAAACATTTAAACCAATTACAACTTGCGGTGCATGTTAGGCATGAAATAGAGTATTGAGATAGAAACTAATTAGAGGAGGGTCTATTTAGATAAGTTGGCCTGGAGAGACATTTTGGAAAGTTGATAATGAAGCTGACATCTGAATGTTGAGAAGAATACTGCCATACAAAAAAAAAAGGGGGGGAGCAGATGTGGGGATGGAGGGGTGTGTGTGTGTGTCTGCAAACAGCAAATACTGTATTTAGTGCAAGCCTAAGGTAAATGTGCAAATGTGAAAGTCGTAAGTGCAGGTTTTCATGTTCATGCTCAGTGATGAGACTCCCCTGTAGCTCTTCTCATTTCTTTACATGTTACCCAAAGAATCTCATAATCATGGAAGGAATTCTACCCAGCTGCTGCTCAATAAAGATAAGGAGGGGTGCTTATTGTAGGTAGAGTATAAGAGCAGCAGATGGGGAGTAAGATTTGTCTTCTCATCTTGGCTTTGACCCTAATTCACTGTGTCCTTGGCAAGGGCATTCTACCTACCCGAATTTAGTTGCCCCATTTGTAAAATGGTCACAGTGATGTCAGTTCTGACTGGTGGGTAAGTGCTCTGTGGGAAGAGGAGCTTGAGGCCCTTTATGGTCTCTGTGGGCAAGAATTCTGTAATTGATTAGGGATGTCTGCCATGGAATTAGGAAGTAGTGTTGCGTATATGGTATATTTGTCATTTCTTGATGAACCTTCCATTTTCCATCACAATGTTTTCTATGGCTTTTAGCTAATTGGGAAAATTGTGTAGCTTTCCAGTTATTTTGTTCTGATATTTAAAAATGTAGCAGTAATTGAAAAACAATCAAGGAGGGTGCTAAATACATCAAAACAGTGCTCTGCACACTTGCATCAAAGGGTTCAAACACAGCAAATGGTGCATGGGAGGGAAGTGGATTTGTACTTCTCTCATTTGTAATATTATTAGTGTGATTAATATACAAAGACCAGTATTTCCTGAAATTCATAATTTGCCCTATTCCTCCATGAGCTTTGTGTTTCCCAGAATAATCATGCTGATCCATTTCCTTAAAAATGTACTGAATGCTTAAGTGCTCATTTTGCAAGGGCAGCAGCATAATTGGACACAGTGGGGAAACATCAGAGAAGCGGTTTGCTTCCTAAGGAGAGGAGAATGTCGTGTGAGTCGCAGCCGGATGGAATGTCACGCCAGGAGGGACCCCATCTCTGCACCGTGTCACTATGCAGAATGCTTAAAGTCTATTTATGGAATTAGGGCTTGGGGACAAGGGCTAATTCTCAGCTGAATGGAGGGCTTCCCTAGGTTATAAAATGCATGTTCTTTTGAATAATGGGACTGAATGGGAGTAGAATGTTTCAGCATTTCTTTCCCAATGTGATAGCTCTTGGGCGATACTGGTGATTTTACAACTGGATTTCATCTTCATAAAATTCTGGCCTGTATGATCGTTTCTCCCTCACCTTGTCTCTTAAGTAGCCACTTTCAAAGCATCTCTATCTTGCCTTTGAGATTGGTTCTCTTGTTATACAGGTGTCCACTCCTATAGTCTTAGCTTTAGAAACTAGAACAAAGGAGGGAGATCAGAGTCCTTAAGTTAAAACACATGGAGGGTCATGCTCTACTATGTGCCTGTATATTTCTGTGTTTCCCTCAAGCCTGTTCTCTCTCCTTTTCAGTTCATTAATGCAGTGACCTTGGGGTCTTGGTCAGAGTTGCTTCCCTGGAATATCAGGGATCAACCTGTTAGATGTTAGCAGTGCTAATTATGGACAGGACGCCTACATATTTGACACCCACAACTCTTCTGAGTTGAGGACAGTATCAATGCCCTTTCCAGGAATCAGGCTTTGGAAAATCTCAATATGGTCAGGGTAATCATGCTGCACAAACACAAGGGGTGCCATTCCCACTGAATTCTATGTAGCCTGCTTAGGATATGGGGGAGGCTGATAGAGACCTACCAGGGAAATACACGTCGTTTACTGAGGTGGGAGAGAGAGGGAAGACGGAAAAAGATGAAGCGTAGGCCAGGTGACAAAGTATGTCATGTATCATGATTGAGTTTGGATTTCATACTGAGTTCGCCTGACATCAGTGGTGTTTAAGAAAGGCCCTTTTAGTCACAGCTTAGAGGGTGAGTAGGTGAAGGCCAAAGCCAGAGGGAAGACAAAAGAAATATTGAGGTAAAACCTTCTTTCTGTTGACTTCCCTCACTTCCATGGTTGGCACTGCCCTGGGCCAAACCACCCTCGCCCCTTGTGCAGACAGTTATGGTGAGCACCTGATGAATACCTGCTCCCACTTGTCCCGAGTCCTCCATACTGCTACCAGAGTAATCTGATCATGTCACCCCACGTGAGACCCCTCAAGGATCAGGTGTTCGCATTGCTCTCGAGCAGGAGGACAGAATTCCTTACTGTGGCCAGCACAGCCTTGCAAGATTTAATGGGCAACAACCTTGCCACTGCCTTGACCTTAATTTCTGTCTCTTTTCCCTGTTCTCACCCACTACATGCTGTTTGCTCTCACAGAACTTTTCTAAACCCTTTCATTTCCCCACTGCCTTCACCATAAACTTATTTAGCCTGGTTAATCGCTATTTGCTGCTCCCCATTCCTGCTCAGTGCCACTTCCTTGGGGAAGCTCATTCTGCTACCTATCATGATACCAGGTCTCTGTCCTTTCCAGAATTCATCTCAGTTGTAAATTTATGTTTATTTACGTGAATCTTTGTCATTTGTCTTTCCTGCGAAATGGTAAGTTTCATGAGGGCAAATGTTATTTTTATCGGCTGGTCACATCTCCTCCTCACTTAGTACAATAGTAACATTCAGAAATACTTTTGAGTGAACAGATTAAGAGAGCGGGGATCTGGGTAAAGGCATCAAGAGGAGAACCAGAGAAATGGGATGGATTTGTGGGATTGGTAGTTTCTATTTCCTAAATGATACAGAGAGTAATCTGGTTTTAACCTGCATGACTGAGTAGATGGTGGCATCCAAAGCATTCTGTTTTATCTCTAAACAAATGCAGGGGGGGCCAGCGTTATAAATGCAAAATGAGCGATTTATCCAGAGAATTCCTCAACGACATGAAATGTCTAACCCATGCTTTGTATTTACTTTCCTTCTGTTTGACCCATAACAATGGCAGTCATTAAAATCGTAATGGCAAGGGGGTTTTTATTATAAGCACATCTTCCTATAGATTTTGTTAAGTATTCTATCTTTGTTATCTTTCGAACACAAAAGGGTGTTGTTTTGAGAGGCGAAATGCATGCAGTTTTGGTGTTAGGAGATGGAAGTGCGCCTTACTTACCCCCGGTGAAAGATGTTGGTGAGAAAGAGCATGGGCAATGCTGAGTCTTTATTTGGCCAGGCCTGACCCATCTAGTTACAGTATTAGCTAGGTGACCTGGGGCAGGTCACTGAGCCCATTTTCATCAGTTGTAAACTGAGAATGAAAATACTTGCTTTATAGGGTTGTTGGGAATTAGACATATCTGTAAAGCTCCTGACACTTAGAAGGCATCAAAATATTGCCCTCACAGTGATCGCATTAGGTCTATACCAAACTTCAGTTGTAGTCTGTGTGTGGCAAGGCGTCTTATAATGAAGGTTTTAACTTTCTTGGAAACTAAATTTATCCCCTTTGAAACTCCCTCTTCTGGCTTGCTCCTAATCCAGGAACCCACATTATATTACAAGTACCTAGCAGCACATTTCACTACATGTTAATTGCCTTCCTTTCTGATGTTGGAGAATTTAAATAGTGACTCACCTCACAGGATGCCTCCTGGCATGGTAAAAATCGCCAGAAGATAAGAGATTTTACTGAGCTTTGTTTTGATTTCTCCATATTTCCAATTTTTATCCGTAGCTTTCAAGACTCACATCAAGTGTTTCTAAGTATATATTAGAGGTTCTCATCTCTGACTTCAAATTAGAATCAAGTGAGGAGAGTTTTAAAAACTGTCAAAACTTGGCCCTACTCTACAGTAATTAAATCAGAGTCCCAGGAGTTTTATGCTCAGACATCCTTATTTTTCAAAAGCTTCCCAGGTGGGTGATTCTAATATGTAATTGGGGGTGAGAACCCCTGATGTAAATAAAGCTTATCTTTTTTTAAAGTTTAAATTTTTCTTTTTAGAGAGCATGGGGGGAGGTGGGGTGCAGAGGGAGAGAGAGAATCTCAAGCAGACTCCATGAGGAGCTTGATCTCACAACCAGAGCCAAAATCAAGAGTCAGACGCTCAACTGACTGAACCACTCAGGCACCCCTAAATAAAGCTTATCTTAAATTCCTCCCTCTATCCACACTCAGCCATATGAGGGTATACTACTTTCACCCCCATATTACTTATTTGTGGATTGGAACGAATTAATTAATAGGGTAAATGAATGAATAACCCCCTACGTTACTAAATAATGCTCACCTTGTATTTTGCTTTTATCTTCAATCTACCATAGTAAACTTAAGATCCTTCTTAAGGTCTGTATCAGGGTAATTTCTGTGGACCCCATAGTGTCTAGCACAGTACCTTTGGGAGAGTACACACTCAGTAAATGCCTGTCACATAAGTGAAAGATTTACAATGAATACTTGTCACATGACAGAAAGATTCATGGAGTTCACCTGTTAAGAATAAACAACTCTTCCTCCTGACGCTTACAAATTTTTCTTTCTGTGAATTTGAATGATAAACATTTTTCTACTTGTAATAAGACTATGTAGTTGGGCTGTCTATATGGGCACTAACTGTCTTTGAGTCTGTTGAGATAGTCCTAGAGCTTATCTTAAAAGAACCATTGGCTCCCCAAATGTCCATGGATGACACTGATGAATGGATAAAGAAGATGTGGTGTACACACACACACACACACACACACACACACACACACACACACACACACACAGGAATATTACTCGGCCATAAAAAAGAAAGAAATCTTGCCATTTGCAATGATGTGGATGGAGCTAGAGAGTGTTATGCTAAGTGGAGAAAATTCGGTCAGGGAAAGACAAATACCATATGATTTCACTCGTATGTGGAATTTAGGACACAAAACAAATGAACAAAGGAAAAAAATAGAGACAAACCAAGAGACAGGGTGGGGGGATAGCTTAAATAGGTGTTGGGGATTAAGGAGCACACTTGTTATGTGATGAGCACCAGTGTCGAATGTAAGTGTTGAATCACCGTATTGTACACCTGAAACTAATATGACACTGTATATAAACTGGAATTTAAATGAACACTAAAGAAAGAAAGGAAAAAAAGAACCATTGGCTCCCTCCTCTGGTTGGGCTCTTGCCATGTACCAGGGGTGGGGAGAACCATCTGAGCTCCAAGTCACTGCGTGCAGGACATTGGAGTGAGTTTCCCTCTTCTTGCCTCCTGTCATCCTAGACCCTCACTTAAACATGAAGGCTCGAACCCACCCTTTGGCACAGCTTTCAAACTTTCATGATCTCATACTATGGGGATACAAACTTCTACTAAAACTTCACCCGAGACCTTCCCCCAAGGTAAACTTAGCTAGACCCCCTGAAGGTGCCCTTAGTTGCTGTTGACTTTATTTGTTGTGATTTTTTTTTCCCCCTAAAAAATGCCATTGCAGTAGGGAGTGGTTTCACATTCCCAGGGCATCAGGGTCCAGGGTACATACAACTCAGTCTCGTTTGGGCCTTTTTATTCAATTGGTCAAACTCCAACTCTTTCTTGATTAACCTGAGTTTCACAGTCAGAAACATCAAACAATATGCATTTTCTCCTTTCTCCTTTTACTTTTGTACTGTAGGATTCCAGTCACCTCTATGTGGTCATTGTACTCAGTGACTTCACACATTCTTTTGCTTCCAACTCACTCTGGTGCTTTTCCCTCCAGTACAATAAATGCTCCTTCTCACCACCTCTCTGATCAATACTTCCCATTCCACAGTGAGGTTTATTGATGTAAATGTGCACACGACACCTTTCATACTATTCTGTTTGTCCTCTGGGGAAACAAAAGCAAATCTCAATAGCCTTTGAATACAAACAATTAATGAAGAGAGATCCCAGTACCATACCTCCACTGGGACAGATAAAAGGAAATAAGCAAAATAGAGAAATCTCCATTCAGACTGAGTATTATTGGGATGTCTAATGAAACCATGTCTATTTTTTCAAAAGTGGATTTAGCTTATGGACTGCTGGAATAATGCTGGCACAAGTCTTGCTGTCCACATGGGTGGCAGACTTTTAAAACATGGAAGATCAAACATACTGTGGTGAGCCCTGAACATCACTTTACAAGTGTGCCCATGGTAGTTAATAAATTGTCAAAAATAATAAGACAGCTGCCAAGAACAGGAGCTATAAATAGCAAAAAAAAAAAAAATAAATAAAATCAGACATGACTGCTGTGGATCCTTTTGAAAGATAATTTTCCTTGTAAGTAATTTCTATGAGCCACACAGAGCTCTTTGATGGTAAAACCTACACTCCTTGCTCCCGAAGAGAGCAGCCGGAGAATTAGAATGCTCCCAAAGATGGGGAGTTAGATAGGCTGCAGCTACAGGGTGGCCATTACATTAAGTAATTTAATGAACACTGATACTGAGGAAATAAATCAAATGCAAACAATCAACACCAATCAAGGAAGCTGAGCATTTCAGGCACTTAAAATGTATTAAATGAGTGTTTCAATCACAGTGGGTACTTTTTCACAAACTCTCTTAATCAGCTAGCATCATTTTTGACAATGTGGCCCATGCATGTAAATATGGTGATCTGAAAAAAGCCCAATGGTCCATTCACACACAGACACTATTAAGAATGGAAATTCTGCTGGGGGTTTTCACAGATAGGGTAAACAACAGTAGATGCATTAGGAAAGGTTAGTGAAAGTCAACTTTTGAAAAAAAAAGGATTAATATTTTGAATGTGGTGGAAAAAAATAATTTCATAGAATAAAATTTGAGGTTTAATTATAGACAGCCAGTTCACCTCCCAGAGGCAATCATTTTTGTTTTTTTTATGTAATTTCCATAAATTTCTATTCATGTTTAAGTCCTTATATAAGCATTTCTATTTGTATATTTATTATGTTTACCTATATTATATGCATGTAAAATTATCAATATTGTATGTATAAGTATATAAATCATATATGACTTATACCATATTTATATATGATTTATATAGTCATATATATCATTTGGTACCTTGTTTTTGGTATGTAATCATATATCATGAAGACCATCCTATATTAGCCTGTATAGGTCTGTTGCATTCTGCTTAAGGTTTGCATGGTACTTTATTGTCTGAGTCTGTCATTTATGTAACCATTCCCTTATAGGGCATTTAGATTATGTCCAGTTAGGGAAACTATAGTTTTTGAACACACACACAAATATATACACACACATTTGAGTTATTTGGAATTATTTGGGATTTTAAAAGCCAAAATCCTTGGATTCCAAGTATGTATTCTAAGTTTCCAAGTGTACACACACACACACACACACACACACACACTCATACTTTTCTACTTTACATGTATTATGTTATCTAATTTTCATTTAAGTATTAGTATTATATCTGTTTTACAGACTATGAAACTGAGGAACAGAGAGGTTAAGCAATTTGCCAGAAGTCACACAGATAATAAACACATGACTCTTCCTCCGAACCCAGGTCTTCTTTTCATTTTGACTTCAGTCATCTTTAATCACTGTTGTGCAGTTTGAGTTTTTGACTGGTGTTAGAAGTATCAGTCATTAATGTAATTGTATATGCTTCAAAGAATGTGTATATCTTGAAATGCTGGGGAAAATGTTTTTGTTTTGTTTTCTCTCCAGAGAAAAATCCAAGTTCATTTTTTTTTTCAATCAAAAGGGGTGTCTGAATTGTAAAAGTTACTATCGGTGTCAGCAGAGAGTAAAGGTGGATATTCCTACTTATGTGAGGGCCTTATGACACTCTTATTAGTAGATGTGCTTGGAGAAATATATATATATTTTCCTGGGAGGAAGCTTTTCCGTTTGAACATATCAGGTGAATTAGAAGTGTTCTGTTTGTCCATTCATTTCCACTGCACATCTTCACATCTTTGAAGAGATTTAGTTCTTTACACTTTCAGGGGACTTTAGTTGATTTGGGAGCAATAAAAGTATTTTGATTCTTAAAATTCCAAGTGCTCTTGGAGGTCTGGGAAAACATATTTGAAGGTTCTCCAATAACAATGGCTGTAAGTGCATTTACATAAGGGAACTGCTGTTTAAGCTTATGGTTTACAACTGCATTTTCTTTCCCACCCCACCTTTCTCCCCTTCCCATCTCCCAAGCAAGGCGACTGCTCAGCATTCTTCTTTTCTTCAGCAGGTAGTAGCCTGTCCGTTCCTTTCCTTGTGGGGCTGGGTAGGTGGACCCACCTGATTCAGAACTGCACATAACCCAGGCCTGACCAGTCAAGGCATCCCAAATACCGACGTCAGTGAATGGCTCAAGGATGATTACCTGGTCCAGAGCAGGCCTGTGAAACTCAATTTAGAAATTGCTGGGGGAAATAGCACCTTGATTCCCCTGGTTAGGAGTTGTGAGCATGGGAGCTTGGAATAGCTATGGCCTCCGTAGTGGGAGATCCTTCTGTAGATGATAGACAATACAGTGGAAAGCAGATTCAAGAGACGGAGGGAGAACAAGCTGAGGTGACACTACACAAACACTTGTGTTTGAGCTTGTCTCTATAACTGGATGTTTCAGCTGTATAAGCCAGTAAATGCCTTCATTCCCCACCCTGCCAATGCAGTTTGAGTTAGGTTTCCTTGTACTTTCTCTTTGGGAGGCCTGATTTATACAACCTTCTCTCATACAGTTAGCAGTGTTTCCGTGTATCTAGTCATTGTAACTTAAAATCCTTGGAAAATTTTTGACTTTTTAATATAAAAAAATAAAATCTGTTACTTCACCATCCATCTACCCTCTTCTCTACATTCAAAGTTCTTTTACTAAAATTCTAATTTGGTTATGTCCCTCCCTCGATCAAAAAATGTTGGTGGCCTGTCATTTTCTATAGAATAAAATCTTCATGTTTTAGTTTGGTATTCAAGGCCCACAGGTATCTGGTCAGCCCAGGCTTCAAGCCCAGTGCTTGCATTTACCTCATGCAGTCTATGTTCCGAGGAGATTAGAGAATCCACTCTCTCCCTACAAGATGGCCTGTATCTTCATAACTTTATGCCTCTGTTACACTGTTTCCTCCTTCAGGGATTGCGTTTCTTCCCAGCCTGCCCTGGCACATTCCTATCTCCTCTGGTAAAGTGAGTGCTCTGTTTTCAGGAGTTCTGGAGCCTTTACTATCTCTGACAATATGATATTTATTATATTTGATCAGGGGTAGTCATTCATATATCTTCCTCATACCCTTGTTTGAGGGTTTCTTGGCAGCAACTGTGTCTTCATTTTTGGGTCCCTGGGGTATGTAACATTGCTGAATCAGAGCAGGAGCTAATGCATGTGAATAAAGTCACAAATAAATGAATGATTGAATGAATGATGCACTTTTACTTTTTTGGTTCATGTATACAAACAGAAATGATTGCTTTACTTTTTGAAATTTTTTTTTACTATCTTGTAGGTTTTCACTCTTGCAAAAAAAAATTTTTTTTTGACAGCTGTCATGAGGAGTCTTTTAATGCAATCTGGCACTAAATACCTTGCCAGATACATTTTCCTTGAGGACATTGATAATGGCTTTTTATGGTTAAGATCTCTCCAAGGCTATGTACATGCATCAGAGATTTCATTTTTCATTTATCTATTCATTGACTTTTATTAAGCACTTCGAAGGGTCCAGACCCTGGGCCAGGTGACAGCAGACTCAAGACAGTGAAAGCATACTTTCTACCTCTAGGATACCACAGTCTTCAGCCTAACACCTATCAGCTTTTATAGTTGGATCTCTTTTTTTTTAATAATTTTTTATTGTTATGTTAATCACCATACATTACATCATTAGTTTTTGATGTAGTGTTCCATGATTCATTGTTTGTGCATAACACCCAGTGCTCTACGCAGAATGTGCCCTCTTTAATACCCATCACCAGGCTAACCCATCCCCCCACCCCCCTCCCCTCTAGAACCCTCAGTTTGTTTTTCAGAGTCCATCGTCTCTCATGGTTCATCTCCCCCTCCA
>NW_027397075.1:10841823-10907523 GCF_003265705.2 Callorhinus ursinus | reverse complement strand
CTAGAACCCTCAGTTTGTTTTTCAGAGTCCATCGTCTCTCATGGTTCATCTCCCCCTCCGACTTACTCCCCTTCATTCTTCCCCTCCTGCTATCTTCTTCTTCTTTTTTTTTTTCTTAACATATATTGCATTATTTGTTTCAGAAGTACAGATCCGTGATTCATCAGTCTTGTACAATTCACAGTGCTCACCATAGCACATACCCTCCCCAATGTCTATCACCCAGCCACCCAATCCCTCCCACCCCCCACCACTCCAGCAACCCTCAGCTTGTTTCCTGAGATTAAGAATTCCTCATATCAGTGAAGTCGTATGATACATGTCTTTCTCTGATTGACTTATTTCACTCAGCATAACACCCTCCAGTTCCACCAACGTCGTTGCAAATGGCAAGATCTCATTCCTTTGGATGGCTGCATAATATTCCATTGTGTATATATACCACTTCTTCTTTATCCATTCATCTGTCGATGGACATCTTGGCTCTTTCTACAGTTTGGCTATTGTGAACATTGCTGCTATAAACATTGGGATGCATGTACCCCTTCGGAACCCTACATTTGTATCTTTGGGGTAAATATCCAGTAGTGCAATTACTGGATCATATGGTATCTCTATTTTCAACTGTTTGAGGAACCTCCATACTGTTTTCCAGAGTGGTTGCACCAGCTTACATTCCCACCAACAGTGTAGGAGGGTTCCCCTTTCTCCACATCCCCGCCAACATCTGTCGTTTCCTGACTTGTTAATTTTAGCCATTCTGACTGGTGTGAGGTGGTATCTCATTGAGGTTTTGATTTGGCTTTCCCTGATGCCGAGTGATGTTGAGCACTTTTTCATGTGTCTGTTGGCCATTTGGATGTCTTCTTTGGAAAAATGTCTGTTCATGTCTTCTGCCCATTTCTTGATTGGATTATTTGTTCTTTGGGTGTTGAGTTTGATAAGTTCTTTATAGATTTTGGATACTAGCCCGTTATCGGATATGTCATTTGCAAATATTTTCTCCCATTCTGTCGGTTGTCTTTTGGTTTTGTGGACTGTTTCTTTTGCTGTGCAAAAGCTTTTTATCTTGATGAAATCCCAATAGTTCATTTTTTCCCTGGCTTCCCGTGCCTTTGGCGATGTTTCTAGGAAGAAGTTGCTGCGGCTAAGGTCGAAAAGGTTGCTACCTGTGTTCTCCTTTAGGATTTGGATGGACTCCTGTCTCACGTTTAGGTCCTTCAACCATTTGGAGTCTATTTTTGTGTGAGGTGTAAGGAAATGGTCCAGTTTCATTCTTCTGCATGTGGCTGTCCAATTTTCCCAACACCATTTGTTGAAGAGACTGTCTTTTTGCCATTGGACATTCTTTCCTGCTTTGTCAAAAATAAGTTGACCATAGAGTTGAGGGTCCATTTCTGGGCTCTCGATTCTGTTCCAATTGATCTATGTGTCTGTTTTTGTGCCAGTACCATACTGTCTTGATGATGACAGCTTTGTAATAGAGCTGGAAGTCCGGAATTGTGATGCCGCCAGCTTTGCTTTTCTTTTTCAAGATTCCTCTGGCTATTCGGGGTCTCTTCTGGTTCCATACAAATGTTAGGATTATTTGTTCCATTTCTTTGAAAAAGGTGGATGGTATTTTGATGGGGATTGCATTGAATGTATCGATTGCTCTAGGTAGCATTGACATCTTCACAATGTTTGTTCTTTCAATCCATGAGCATGGAACATTTTTCCATTTCTTTGTGTCTTCTTCAATTTCTTTCATGAGTCTTTAATAGTTTTCTGAGTACAGATCCTTTGCCTCTTTGGTTAAATTTTTTCGTAGGTATCTTATGGTTTTGGGTGCAGTTGTAAATGGGATCGACTCCTTGATTTGTCTCTCTTCTGTCTTGTTTTTGGTGTATAGGAATGCCACTGATTTCTGTGCATTGATTTTATATCCTGCCACTTTACTGAATTCCTGTATGAGTTCTAGCAGTTTTGGGGTGGAGTCTTTTGGGTTTTCCACATACAGTATCATATCATCTGCAAAGAGTGAGAGTTTGACTTCCTCTTTGCCGATTTGGATGCCTTTGATTTCTTTTTGTTGTCTGATTGCTGTAGCTAGGACTTCTAATACTATGTTGAATAGCAGTGGTGATAGTGGACATCCCTGCCGCGTTCCTGGCCTTAGGGGAAAAGCTCTCAGCTTTTTCCCATTGAGAATGATATTCCCTGTAGGTTTTTCATAGATGGCTTTTATGATATTGAGGTATGTACCCTCTATCCCTATACTCTGAAGAGTTTTGATCAAGAAAGGATGCTGTCCTTTGTCAAATGCTTTTTCTGCATCTATTGAGAGGATCATATGATTCTTGCTCTTTCTTTTGTTAATGTATTGTATCACGTTGATGGATTTGCGGATGTTGAACCAGCCTTGCAGCCCAGGGATAAATCCGACTTGGTCATGGTGAATAATCCTTTTAATGTACTGTTGGACCCTATTGGCTAGTATTTTGGTGAGAATGTTTGCATCCATGTTCATCAAGGATATTGGTGTGTAATTCTCCTTTTTGATGGGGTCTTTGTCTGGTTTTGGGATCAAGGTAATGGTGGCCTGATAAAATGAGTTTGGAAGTTTTCCTTCCATTTCTATTTTTTGGAACAGTTTCAGGAGAATAGGTATTAATTCTTCTTGAAATGTCTGATAGAATTCCCCTGGGAAGCCATCTGGCCCTGGGCTTTTGTTTCTTGGGAGATTTTTGATGACTGCTTCAATTTCCTTAGTGACTATAGGTCTGTTCAGGTTTTCTATTTCTTCCTGGTTCAATTTTGGTAGTTGATACATCTCTAGGAATGTACCCATTTCTTCCAGGTTATCTAATTTGCTGGCATAGAGTTGCTCATAATATGTTCTTATAATTGTTTGTATTTCTTTGGTGTTGGTTGTGATCTCTCCTCTTTCATTCATGATTTTGTTGATTTGGGTCATTTCTCTTTTCTTTTTGATAAGTCTGGCCGGGGTTTATCAATCTTGTTAATTCTTTCAAAGAACCAGCTCCTAGTTTCATTGATCTGTTCTACTGTTCTTTTGGTTTCTATCTCATTGATTTCTGCTCTGATCTTTATGATTTCTCTTCTCCTGCTGGGTTTAGGCTTTATTTGCTGTTCTTTCTCCAGCTCCTTTAGGTGTAGGGTTAGGTTGTGTATTTGAGACCTTTCTTGTTTCTTGAGAAAGGCTTGTATTGCTATATAGTTTCCTCTCAGGACTGCCTTTGCTGTATCCCAAAGATTTTGAACAGTTGTGTTTTCATTTTCATTGGTTTCCATGAATTTTTTGAATTCTTCTTTAATTTCCTGGTTGACCCATTCATTCTTTAGTAGGATGCTCTTTAGCCTCCATGTATTTGAGTTCTTTCCGACTTTCCTCTTGTGATTGAGTTCTAGTTTCAAAGCATTGTGGTCTGAAAATATGCAGGGAATAATCCCAATCTTTTGGTACCGGTTGAGACCTCATTTGTGACCTAAGATGTGATCTACTCTGGAGAATGTTCCATGGGCACTAGAGAAGAATGTGTATTCTGTTGCTTTGGGATGGAATGTTCTGAATATGTCTGTAAAGTCCATTTGGTCCAGTGTTTCATTTAAAGTCTTTATTTCCTTGTTGATCTTTTGCTTAGATGATCTGTCCATTTCAGTGAGGGAGGTGTTAAAGTCCCCCACTATTATTGTATTGTTGTCAATGTGTTTCTTTGCTTTTGTTATTAATTGCCTTATATAATTGGCTGCTCCTATGTTAGGGGCATAGATATTTACAATTGTTAGATCTTCTTGTTGGATAGACCCTTTAAGTAGGATATAGTGTCCTTCCTCATCTCTTATTACAGTCTTTGGTTTATAATCTAATTTGTCTGATATAAGGATTGCCACCCCAGCTTTCTTTTGGTGTCCATTAGCATGGTAAATGGTTTTCCACCCCCTCATTTTCAATCTGGGGTGTCTTTGGGTCTAAAATGAGTCTCTTGCAGACAGCATATCGATGGGTCTTGTTTTTTAATCCAATCCGATAGCCTTTGTCTTTTGATTGGGGCATTGAGCGCATTTACATTCAGGGTGACTATTGAAAGATATGAATTTAGTGCCATTGTATTGCCTATAAGGTGACTGTTACTGTATATTGTCTGTGTTCCTTTCTGGTCTATGCTGCTTTTAGGCTCTCTTTTTGCTTAGAGGACCCCTTTCAATATTTCTTGTAGGGCTGGTTTTGTGTTTGCAAATTCCTTTAGTTTTTATTTGTCTTGGAAGCTTTTTATCTCTCCTTCTATTTTCAGTGATAGCCTAGTTGGATATAGTATTCTTGGCTGCATATTTTTCTCATTTAGTGCTCTGAAGATATCATGCCAGGCCTTTCTGGCCTGCCAGGTCTCTGTGGATAGGTCTGTTGCCAATCTAATGTTTCTACCATTGTAGGTTACAGATCTCTTCTCCTGAGCTGCGTTCAGGATTTTCTCTTTGTCTCTGAGACTCGTAAGTTTTACTATTAGATGTCGGGGTGTTGACGTATTTTTATTGATTTTGAGAGGGGTTCTCTGTGCCTCCTGGATTTTGATGCCTATTTCCTTCCCCACATTAGGGAAGTTGTCTGGTATAATTTGCTCCAATATACCTTCTGCCCCTCTCTCTCTTTCTTCTTTTTCTGGGATCCCAATTATTCTAATGTTGTTTCATCTTATCGTATTGCTTATCTCTCTCTCTCGAATTCTGCCCTCGTGATCCTGTAGTTGTTTATCTCTCTTTTTCTCAGCCTCTATTTTCCATCATTTGGTCTTCTATATCGCTGATTCTGTCTTCTGCCTCATTTATCCTAGCAGTTAGTGCCCCCATTTTTGATTGTACCTCATGAATAGCTTTTTTGATTTCGACTTGCTTAGGTGTTAGTTCTTTTATTTCTCCAGAAAGGGTTTCTCTACTAACTTCCACACTTTTTTCAAGCCCAGCTAATATCTTTAATGTCATGGTTCTGAACTCTAGGTCTGACATCGTACTAATGTCAGTATTGAGTAGGTCCCTGGTAGACGGTACTACCTCTTGTTCTTTTTGCTGAGGTGATTTTTATCGTCTTGTCATTTTGTCCAGAGGAGAACAGATGAATGAGAGAACAGAATGCTAACAGGTTAACAACGTCTCCAGCAAATATACTCTATACAAATCAGAAAAGACCTGAAACCAGGGGACAAGAAAGGGAAAGAAAGAAGAGAAAAAAAAAAAAGGAAAAAGATAAAAATAAACAAAAACAGAACAAAACAAAAAAAAAACAGAATATGATCAAATATGATCAGGCTAGTGCATAGATCAGTGCCACACACTAGCTTTTGGGCATATTTTGGTCTGTTAGAAGAAAGTTCCTCCTAAAATTTTAAAGGAAGAATGACATATATGTACAAAATAAGGGTTGATACAATGAAGGGATGGAAGATGACTGTAAAGATGAAAATTATAAAAGATTTTATAAAAGGAATTGATAAGTTGTTTGAAAAAAGAAAAAATTAAAAAAAAAAGAAAAAAGGGAGAGAATGTGATCAGGCAGGAGACTAGAACAAAGCCATACACTAGTGATTTAAGGTATATATTGATCTGTTAGAAGAAATTGTATCTCAAAATTTTAAAGAGAAAACAACTTATATATATATATATGCCAAAAATAAGGGTAACTACTATGAAGGGATAAAATATGACTCTAAAAATGAAAAATAAAAAAAAATTTTTTTAAAAAAGGGATTAATAAGATGTTGGTTGAAAAAGGGAAAAAGAAAAATTAAAAAAAAAACAGTTAAAAAAATTAACTTTGATGAACTAATGAATCATGGTAAAAAAAAAAAAGCCATGAATTCTATGTGCAGTATTCCCCTAGCGCTGGAGTTCTCCCATTCTCCTTGATCGGTAAACTTGGTCTTGGCTTGCTGGCTGTTCGTGCTGATCTTCTGGGGGAAGGGCCTGTTGCCGTGGTTCCCAAATGTCTTTGCTGGAGGCGGAATTGCCCCACCCTTGTTGGTCCGGGCTAAGCAATCTGCTCGGGTTTGCTCTCAGGAGCTTTTGTTCCCTGCAAGCTCTCGATACAGCTTTGGAGGACCAGGGCGAAAATGGTGGCCTCCCAATCTCCACCCGGAGGAGCTGAGAACTCAGGGTCCTGCTCCTCAGTGCACCCCCAGAGAAAAGCAGTTACTCCCGTCTCCCTGGTCTCCGGCTGCACTCCGTGCTCACCCGGCCTGTGACCGAGCGTTGCTATCTCTGGCACCCGACCCCGTGTCGAGTCTCCAAACCCAGCAGATCCCTGCGGTGCGCTTCCGCACTGCTCCTCCCAGGGGAGGAAGGGGAGTCTTCCCGGATCTGCCGCTTGTTGGGTTCCTGCTGGAGGAGAAGTGGCCCGACTCTGTCGCCAATCACAGTTTATGGCAACCCCGAGCTGAGAGCCCGGGCCTCGGCTCCGTCTCTGCAGCCGGCTTCCCTGCTGTGATCCCTGGGAGCTCTCCCACACTCAGGCACCCTCGGTTTTTTCTGTGACCCCGAGGGTCCTGAGACCACACTGTCCCGCGAGGGTTCCACGCCCCCGGTTAGCCACTGGAGTGACGTCCCTCAGCGGAGCCGGCTTCTAAAAGTTCCGATTTTGTGCTCCGCGGCTCTAGCACTTGCCAGAAGCGGCCAACGGAGGCCCCCTCCCCCGCCGTCTGTCCTTCCGAATATCGCCTCGGATTCACTTCTCTGCACGTCCTACCTTCCAGAAAGTGGTCGCTATTCTGTTCAGAGAGTTGTTACTCTTCTTATCTTCCATCTCCTGTTGAGTTCGTAGGTGTTCAGAATGGTTTGATCCCTATCCAGCTGAATTCCTGAGACCAGACAAAATCCAGGTCTCCTACTCCTCCGCCATCTTGCTCCGCCCCCCCATAGTTGGATCTCTTTACTGCCCTGCACACACACATAATAATCACTATTTATTAATAACTTCGTCTGCCTTATGTACATACTAGATGGCTCTCCTACAACTCTGAGAAGTATCAAAATCCTTATTTTGTGGAGGAGGAAATAGAAGCTCAGAGAGCTGAAGTGACCTGACCAAGCACTTAGAGCTACTCAGCAGTGGAACTGCCATTTGAACCATCATTTACTAATGCCAAAGCCACTACACCATAATGCCTTTCCATGGGCATGTCCTTCTTTCAACAAGATCTCTTGGGGTATGGGGCACCTCTTGCTTGTTTTCATATCAAAATTTTAAGCTCTCTCAAGCCCACTGAAATGCTTATTTCAACAAAAATATTCAGCTTGACCTACCTTCTTGCTAACTCCTCTTTTGCTTAAAAATTTTAGCTTTCTTAGAAGTCCATGTCCATACTCATATTTTTGGTATCTCTATTAGAATATTTTGATTGCAAGTAATGGAAACACAATTCATACCACTTTTAACAAAATGGAGTAAAAAAAACCCCCCAAATTATCATAGAATATATTGGATAATGGAGTTGGGGAGATTTTTGTGTTAGGCTCCAAAATTGAATAAATAACTGTAGGAATGAGGGTGTTGGAGACTGGACCTCAAGCTTTTGTGACTGGAACCAATGGCTGAGAACTGTGAGGACATTCTCCTTTTTGCACTTACCTTGCATCTCCACTTCTCTCTACCTCTTGATGGGTTGGCAGCTCCTGCTAAAGATAAACTTCCTCTAAGCAGCCAAGGAAGAATGGGCAGTCAAATCCAACATTTTTTCTTTTGAACATCATGATCTTCGCCTTCCCCCAAAAGCATGGGACCATGTACCTTTCCAGCTGTAGCAGAAAAATCTCTGAGTAGAACCTGAGTTGGCTTGGCTTTGAACTCATCCTTCACCCCGTCTTTGAGTCCGGCAAGAAGAATGCTATTGTACTTGGAAGTTCTGTGGTAATACCATTGGTTGGAGTAGCAATTGGCTGAAAGAGAGAGGGGTGATCCCACCGAAAGAGAGGGGATGAGAAAATGTGCCATAAAGTCAAATATTAAATGACACAGTCAAATCTAGAAGATGGAGTTGGGATTTGTGCTAGTATAATTATGTGGACCATATGTAGAGGGCATTTGTCTGGTACTACCTCAGTTTATGTCTCTTTTGGAATCCTGTCTAATATAGCATTTGTCACTGTCAGAAATATCCAGGTTTAGATGATAAGTGATATGGTCACTCTAACAATAAGATACAATATTTGAAATTGTGATGGGCTTGAGGAACTCAGAATGGCTTTCATTCCCTTGCTTCTAAGATCATTCCAGGTATACAATAGTCACCTGGTCTTCAACTGATTGGGAAGTAACTTGGGATAGTGGACCAAGCATTGGTCTCAAATAATATAGTCACTTCTCTAAGTCTTGACTTTGCTGGTTGATCACTTGTGTGATTTGGAGCCCATCATAACACCTGTCTGAGCCTCACCTGTAAAATGGCTCAAGTGCAGAAGTCCTATCTCCCTCACAAAAGCATCAGGAGAAGCATTTAGCTGATGCAAGAGAAAGTATGGTATAGACCATATTGTTCTCTACTGTTATAATAGTAATAATAACAGCCAATGTATATTTTGAGTGTTTGTCTAGACATTGCACCAAACTTTTGCATGAACTATGTCATTATATTTATTAGTATTATCTCTATTTTAGAGATGAGAACACCGGAGCATAGAGAAGCAAAGATACTAGAATTCAAACTCGGACCATGGCCATTCACCACCAGGAAGTGCTGAATTACTTTCAGATATGGAGCGTGTGCCTCTGTGTGTGTAAGAAAGAGGAAGAGAGAGAGGGGAGTGGAGAAGGATAGAGGGAGTTTTCTTCCCTGACTCTGCTGAGAGGAAGCCGCAGTCAGGTTGTCATGAGAAGTAGCCATCCTCCAAGATGGCAGAGCAGACCAGCACTGGTTAATGGCTCAGGGATGATCCCGTATTGAGAGACATCCGTCCCTTTGTGCTCTGACATTGATGTTACTGTCAGTTGACAGTGAGCTTTATCATCAATCCCTTCAAGTACAAAAGGCCACTGTTCGGAAACTGTCATTAAAAGCAGCCTCTCTCTTTTTAAAAGCAGTCTCTCCTTTATTCCCTCCATAATAGGAGCCAGTGTACCAGAAGAGACTGACCTTAAGTTGAGCCTGTTTAGTTTGAAAAAAAAAAAAAAGAAGAAGAAGAAAAAAGAAATAAAATAGGTTATGTTTTTAATGTATTTAAGATTGAGGCACAGAATTAGAATGGAGTTGAGGGTAGTAGGAAATAGAAGGCAGGGTGGTTCTTGAGAAAGTAGAGGTGGCCTTGGGTTTTCTTTGCTTTTGGATAATGGGCATTTCTAGTTAAATCAACAGTCTATTTCACAGCCTGTCTCCTGGTGATGTATATACTCTTTGGACAGGGTTGTGGGTTGCCTAAAGATCTCTTTTAGCCATAGGACATGGGTATAAATAAGCTTTATGTAGTCACAGCTGTTAAGGGTGATTATGGGTAGAGCGCATTCTAAAAGGATAGGGCAGAATGTTCATTGTTAAGGGGAAGGAGGGGAGGGAGGAGATCCCAAAGGGAGGCAACAGGCAGAGTTCTACTGAACAAACTTCCTCCATGGTCTTTGTCACTTTTTAATGACCCTTTAGGGAGGTGATTTTATTGTAATTGAAAACAAAGACACTTGTGATTGAGAAGTGACTCAGTATGGAAGTTAAGAACATGGATTTTGCAGCCAGGCTTTCCAGGTACAAATGTTGCCTTTGTCACGTACAAATCACACAACCAGTATGCAAGTTGCTTAACCTCTCCATGCCTGTCTCCACAGCTATAACCCAGCCTGCACATTAGCTGTGAATCTGAAGTGAGTTGACACATGAAAAGAGCTTGGAAGAGTACTTGGCACATAGTGAGAGCTCAGCCAACATGAGCCCTTGTTCTTACTTACATTTCATGCATTCTCAGACACAAACAAGGCAACAGACAAGAACTGATCATTCTACATTTTGAGAGTGCTTGGAAGGAAGGTCAGTTGGGATTTAATTTTTCTCTCACCCCCATTGTCCCCTGCATGAGGTTGATGGAAAAGGCCTTTATAAGGAGGTAGCATTTGGGGAGAGACCAAACAGAGAAGCTGGAATCAGCTGTGGGAGAAGCATCCCAATTGAAGGAAACAGAAAGTCCTGAGGAAAGAAAAAGGAGCTTGTTGTTTTAGAGGAGCTGAAAGGAACCAGCGTGGCTGGAGGGCAGTGAGCAGAGCAGGCCTGGCGGGCCTTGAGGAGAGGCAGGTAGGCAGGGCCAGATCAGGCAAAGCCTTCCACGCCAAAGTAAGGACATGGCTTTCATTTCATTTCATTTTATTTTTTAAAGATTTATTTATTTGAGAGAGTGGGGTGGGGCAGAGACAGCCCTAAGCAGACTCCACACTGGGTGCGGAGCCCAACACAGGGCCCTATCTAACTACCCTAAGACCATGACCTGACCCGACACGAAGAGTCAGATGCCCAACCAACTGTGCCATCCATGTGCCTCTGTCTTTCATTTTAGAGCACTGGGAAGCCACTGGAGAGTTGAAGAGTGGCTTGCTCAGATTCACATTTGAAGATTACTCTGGCTGTGGAACAAAAAATGGCTTATAGATTGGGGTGGAAAGACCAAAAGGGGTCTGTTGTTGTTGAATGGGGAAGAGGTGATGTTGACTTACCAGGAACTGTCAGGGTTGGATCAGAGCCCCCGGCCTCCAGCAGACAAGGTCTGGTGCTCTAGCTATGTATTCTCACCATCATGTTTACTTTATTACATTCATCTGCCATTGCTTAATTGTTTTCACTAGGCTATAAGGTGAGGACTTTATGTCTTTGTTCTGCTTCTTTATATGCTCAGTTCCTTGTCCATTGCCAAACTCTTAAAAGGCCCTCAGTATTTATTTAATGGATGAATATGTAAAGTATAGTGCTCATTGCAATGTTTATTTTTGCAAGCCCATGTTATTAGAACATCAAGTAATCTACTTCATGAAGAGGAAAGCCATTCCTTTTGAACTTGCAGTATTTGTGATGGGAGGTGGGATTCTAGATATCTTTATATCAAAGAAAACGACCAACACTGGATCTTGGACAGGGCAAGGGCAATACTACATGGCTCGACTCTATTTTCTGCAGCAAGATGTCCCCTTAGCTCCTTATCTGTGACATCTCAACCTGGAGCCCTAGTTAATTTTCATGCAGAAGAAGGCTTTGAAACCCAGGCCTCTTTCATGCTCTGGGAAGATTTGAGAGGGGTCAACCCTGTTTAGATTGGTTCTCTGCACCAGTCGCGGAAGCCTGCTGGCTGCTCTCAGCATGGAGTATGTTGCAGGGAGGAGATGAGCAGGAAACAGACCAAAGAACCAGGGCACTTCCCAGCTTGAATCAGGCCTGTCTTGTGTGGATTCATTATTCTGTTGAAATTAATCCCCAGAATGGCAGACACAGTATATTTGAATGTGAACTGATGGTGTATTTCATGGCCAAGTGAATGTGGTTTTGGATTATTCATCCTGGTTGATTGTCCTTGCCTCCAAACCCTTCCATTAGCACAGATAATTGAACTATACCTGGTTTTGTGTTTTCACACCCAATTTGATGTCCTTTTGGCATTTGGTATGGGGTGGGGGTGTTCGATGATTTCATCCTGCTAGCTTTCATTCACAGTGGAGCTGGTGTAGTTTATAAGAAGCAGGGACACTAGCTGTCAGTTAATGAGAGCTTCCCATGTTCCAGGCATTGTGCTTAGCCCTTTACCAGGATTATCACAGTCAGTCCTCACAGCAATCTTACAGTAATACTAATAATAATACAAACAGCCACTTATTTGGCATTTACTGTGTGCCAAGTGGTGTTCTAAGTGATGGTGTGTATTAACTCATTTATTCCTCAAAACAACCCAAAAAGTAGTAACTCCAATCCCCGGGAATGAGAGTCACGTGGATCAAGATCTGAATGGTACACTTGGTATTGAAGCAGGTGGAATCCTGACTATAATGTAGGTATTGCTATCATCCTCTTGTTTTAGGAGCTCAGAAAGGTTAATTTCCTTGCCCAAAGTCATACAGCCAGTTTGTCCTAGGGTCAGGAATTGAACTAATTTTTCCGTCTCTAAAGCCCTTGCTTTCTTTTAATTATAGCCACTGACAACCAAAAGCCAGATGTTTATTACTGGTGGGTTTTAGACACTTGACACTATGACAGAGAAACCATCTTTCAGAGTTTTATTAAAGTGTAATTTTACAATGATATCATGGCAGAGTAAGTGTAGTGATCTGATAATTCAGTTCTGTAATTTTTGGAGAAGTTGACCTGAAGAAAAATCAAAGAGCCCCAGTTAGAAGAGCAGGGTATTATAGGATGCTCTTGCTTTGTTTTCTTCTCCCTGCCAAAGTTTTGTTGTTGTTGTTTCTATTGTTGTTTGTAAACTATTTGTGACTGTGCATAGCCAGGAGCCAGAAGGACAAGAGTGGCTTTGTAAATTTGCAACAGATATTCAGATAAGATAAGTACATAATTAGCATGGAGCAGCAGATGAGGTTGTATGGAAGATTTAAATTCTGCATAGGGAATTAGCAAATAGTTCCTGATAACAATGACTTTCAGATGAGTGTGAATGGGGAGCATAGGCCCAGCCCATCAAGACAGTTAATAATAGGATGGATTGTTCAAGAACAATAATTATTTTTATGCGCTTACCATGTGACGAGTAATATGCTAGATTTATGTACATATATTGTATAATGTATTTCTCACAATAACCCTATGAAGTAGGTACTATTATTATCCCCTCTTACAGATAAGAGTATTGAATTTCTGTCAAAGGGACATGACCATTCCTTCTCTCTCTCTCCGTCTCACCCTGCTCTCCTTCTCTATTACACACACGAATCCCTCTAATGGAAACGTTGGGATTTGAACTAAAGTCTCATCTAACTCCAAATCATGTTCTCCTAGAGGTCAACATTAGGAGTTTCAATAAAAAGGCTACTAAAAGCAATCTGATTTATTTTCCACCATCCCTTATAATCATCATCATTTTACCATCCTCCAAAGTAATCACTTCTATTGCTGGTATACCACCTACTTTGGAAGGTGAAGTAGGCTACACAGTCTCCATGGGGAAGACGCATGGGGAAGTCATGGCAACCCTCTGAGATAGGCACCACTATTACCGTACCTGTGGCTCATATGGGAAAGCTGAGATTAATTTTCCAAAGTCACATACACAGAGGTTGTACCAGAACCTGGTCTCTGAGCCCTAAGTTTGTACTTAACCACATGCTATTTTGTCTCCCAGCCAAAGCTAGACAGATGATTTGTGGGTGGGTAGATAGATAGACAGATAGACAGATCAATAGATCAATATGTAAAGGCATAGCTATGTATATACATACTTCATCTATATCTGTATCTATCTGTCTGTCCATCTATCTAAATTTAGAATTTAAGACTGTGCTGCCGTTCTCTTTCTTCTGAGTCATCTGACCAGCTCACTGCATTTGAAGCAGCAGTGCACTTAACTCCTTGCTTACATTGGTATTCCTCTTCGTAGCAGCCGCAACACAATAGCAATTGGAATAAAACCCAAAGAGTAGTGCAGAGAATATAAATGGGTTATTTTTCTCTTCAACTCTGAGTAGGACAAAATTCTCATAAAGAACAAGGGAGCAAAGGTTCCGTGACAAATATACACCAGGGGACTCTAGCTCTCTCTGATAGAGCCTGTGTAACATAATGGAAAGAGAAATTTAGGATAAAAGAAATTCAATGAGAATTTTAGGTTGCCTTGCTGGATGGAGGCCCATGGTCCTGTGCATTTATATGCATCATCATTAGTAGCATTTATTGAATATCTACTCTGTAAGCAAAGCTATTATATGTCCCCTACCTATCCAGCTTATGACTCAGTGAGAATGGATGCATATGAACTGAACAGATGTATTTACAGAGAACTTTCATCTATGTATGTATCACCTACATAAGTGGTTGTCTTTATCAAAATCATGGAGGTAGTCATTAAAAGGGACTATATAATGCCATTGTTGGAAATAAGAGCTTTTTGAATAATTAAAAACTGACATGAAGTTAAACCTTCTATTTTGAGAGGCGGAATAGTGAAGTGGTTGAATGTGGGCTTGGTCGTAATCCTGGCTGAGTTTGAAGCTTGATTCTAATGTCAAATGATTTGGGACAAAGTGAGTGACCGCTCTTAACCTTCAGTTTCTTTTTCCATAGAAAAGCAGTTCTTTAATATCTGTGCACCCTCTATAAACTTTTGGCCCATATAATCCATCCTCTTTGCCGAACGCCAGTCAATCAAGTAGAACAACAAAAAACATAATAGTTGTTGACAAAATAACTTAAAACAGCTTACTGATTTCTCTGGGGGAAAATATATATTAAAGCAAATTTAATTTATGATCTTCAGCAACATTCTTCATGTTCTCTTTTCTTCTCTGTGTTCTTGGATTTGTACTGTGTCACCACTGTGCATTAGCTGTGTCCAGTCTCTCCCATCACTGAGCCCTCAACCCATTAACCCTTCACTTTCTCCCCACAGCCTATTATTCCATGTGTGGTTTGTCTTGTTTCAGTAAGACTGCCTATTACTCCTCTTCCGCTCTTTCTCAAAGTTCAGCATTGGCTATGTCCAGGCACCTGAGAGATCAGCAGGCTAGGGAGGGAGAAAAGCTGAATGACAAATCTGCTTACCAGTCAGGGAGGTGGGTAGGGCCTGGAAGTACTGCCATATCAATACCTTTTGGTTTAATCACTGCTTTCACTCTTGCTGCTACTTGTCAAAGACACATAATGAAGCTCAGACAGGCTCAGACTGCTCATTCCCAGACACAGAAAAAGCCTAGCTTTGAGATATGGCAACATCTACAGGTTAATTCAGGGTCACTTTCTCCAAGATCTTGATGGGATGGGCTCGATGAGGGAGGAGGCTTATGGTTTGTGCAGCCAAGAGACAAAGGCAAATGACAGGATGAGAAGAATGGAAGAAATGCAAGTTGGTGTGAGCTGTTGCTCTGGTGAGGCTGGTGTTTGATGTGTGAATAAATGATGGTTTATTCAAATGATGACAGAAAGTCCTGCTGGAAGGTTGGATAAAAATGACAGCCTGGTAGAAATGATTGTCCAGTAAGGGGCAGAGGCTGAGTCAAGGGGCTGAGGCAGGAGGAGGCAAGTATCTCTCATTTCAGGGGGGCTGAAATCCCTAGGCATTCAAGAGCAGGGAGTTCATGTGGGAGCAGTGGGATACAGGAGTGAATCAGAGAAGATGGTGAAACCAGATTATGTGGACAGTAAGAGCCAGATTCAGGCTTACACCAACTGTTGTGAATTTTATGAAGTGTGTAAACCAATGTGACCTTTATGTTTAGGACAGAGGTTCTTGGCCTTGGCACTATTAACATTTTCATCCAGACAATTCTTTGTTGTGAGACACTGTCCTCTGCATTTTAGGAGGCTTAGCAGCATCCATGGCCTCTACTCACTAGATGCTAGGAGCATACCCCCTTCCCTATTATGACAACCAAAAAATGACCCCAAATGTCACCTGGAGGAGAAAACCACCTTCAGTTGAGAAACCCTTGCTTAGGAAGGGATTGCTAACAGCAGTGTGTAGGATGGATAGAAGAAGGCATATGAGATCCTTAGTAGGCTATAGCAAAAGTTGGGGGCAGAAGTGTGTGCACTTCTGTGAGTGAGGGTGTGTGCACCCCAATACATAGCCCAGCACCTTTACAGCCAGCAGGATTACCATGAGTATATATAATAGTTGTAGGAGAAAGAGGCATGGGGCTTGGGGTATTTAGAAGGAAATGCAGATTTTCTTTAAAGGTTTATTTTTTTGAGAGAGAAAGAGCGAGTGGGGGGAGGGGCAGAGGGAGAGAATCTTTCAAGCAGACTCTCTGCTGAGTGAGGAGCCCAACGTGGGCAGATCCCTTGACCCATGAGATCTTGACCTGAGCTGAAACCAAGTCGGATGCTCAACCGACAGCCATCCAGGCACTCCTACATTTTGTTTTTTGATGTATTTTATTTTTCTGACTTTATTAAGCTGGTGCCATAGTCAAAGGAACTGTAAATTCACTCTCAGCAGAGATGTTAGCTGAATCTCTCTTTTCACCATCCAAATTAGGAGACAATGTTAGCAACATTTGATGTTGAGTTTCTGAATAAGATTCACACTGCCCTTATCCTGGCATCTTTTGTAACATTTTATTTATTTTTAAAACTCCTTAGAATTGTACATTTTTGTCTAGGTTCCCTCAGTCCTCCACAGCCAGCTGGCCATTAAAGAAATTTAGAGAGAAAATTGCTGAAGTAACTATGCTCTTGTTTGTATTGCATAATCAACCAAAATAGCCCCAAAAGTGATTATACTTGAAGTTTCAGTGGTAGCACGGATATAGTGTTGTTCACCTTGACCCCATTTAGGACTATATCATTTACTCAGGTTTTATTATCTGTCTCAAGCAAGAATTTCTTGTAAGAATGCCTGTGTTTTTGGTTTTGTGTGTGTGTGTGCGCACGCGCGCATGTGCACATACCCACTGATTAATTTTGTATCCTGTTTCCAAATAAATCTTCCTCAGTCACATCTCTACTCATGTCACGCCTCTGCTCAAAAATTTTCAGTGGCTCCCTGTTGCTTATCAGATCAACCTTAAGCCACTTAGTATGGCACTGAATTCCTTCCATGGTCCAAACCCTCTGTTTTTCAGTCTTATCTTTCTCTACTCTGTTGTGTGCATTTTACTTTTTAACTAAGCTAGGTGAATTTTTAAGATGTTTATAAAAAAAGAAATGAATGAATCAACAAGATTCCAAGTCCTTTTAAAACATTAGATGAACAATAAGGAATAATGAGACATAGACTTTCCTTATACTCACTTTCTAAATCAAAAATTGTTATTTGCTTCTGACAGGGCATCCAGTATTTAATCTTACTATGTCAGACAGGAGATCTAGAGCTGCACATTCCAAGTGTGTGCATTTATGAATTTTTCATTAATTACTGTGACTGAAATTGGATACAAGCCTAGCTTAGAAGATCACCGATTGTTTATTTATTCAGTTTGCTATCCAGGTCACCTGCTATCCAATTAAATCTATCATTATTCCTTTGCTTTTGCTTGTTTCATTTGCCAAATGCTTTGTTTGAGGTCTTTTCTGTATCCTTCCTGCTCTCCTATCCTTTATACAGAGTGCAGTGACTGATCTAGTGGAAAGTTCAACACCAATCACATCCCAAATGAGTGAAGCATATAGCACTTTCTTGGTAAATGAATATAGACACATCCACGTGTCTCCATTTCCACTTTCTTAGTAAGCTTGTGCAAGAAGTAAGAAAAATATCTTTCTTCTTTCTTTTGCAAAGTCACTTTGCCTTCTTGATTCACCTCCATGTGTTCCCTTTCAGAATCTCTGGGGGCGCACAGTTAGAGACAAAAGTACAAGTGAAATTGGTGATTTAAAAATATCTGATGAAAATAACTCAGTTTCTCCCCTTTCAAATCTCTGTGCGTGGTTCTGTTTAAATATTCCTTTATCTTTGTGAGAAATGGAATTTAAGATTTTCAATTCTGGTAAACAGCCACCACCATAAATCTGCAGGCTTTTGATCCTAGATACCCATTGCCTCTACAAAGTCTGTTGAGCTGAGAGAAAGTTCTCCCATTGAAAATAATGCTGCACTTTATATGCAGCTTGTACACCATGACACTTGATAGATTGCCACAGGATTAAACATACTTTTCTTTGTCATTGCTGGACAGGGGCGATTTTGGTTTATGGATGCCCCAGATTACTTTCTACCTGCCTCTCTCAGCTGAGTACAGAGCAGTTTCATGACCAGACTCCTCCATCTGATTCTAAATGACATGTGGTTGACCCCAGTGTGTTAGATTTTTAGATATTTTAAGTCCTTGGACATATAGGGACCATTGTGTCTGTTCCCTCCCTGCAGATCTGTCTAGGTTTGATGGACTCTCTCTGGAAAGGTTCCCCTGAGAGGTCTTGCAGGCAGCATGAGGACACTTTTTGCTTTTATGTCAGAGGAATTTCTCAAGTCCTAACTTCTGGGTTCACATCACATACCTGTGACCTCTCAGTCTTGTGACTGACTTGTCACTTAATCACTGTGTATCAGTTTCCCCATCTTCATAATGAGGATGCTAAAGCATTCACCTCTCAGGGCTGTGTGGGGATTAAGGGGATGATACATGCAGAGTTCTGATCAAAATACTGATCATAGGGTAAGTGGTTTGTGTCCTCATGGTTATTACATGAGTGGTTGGTAGGTACATACCTTCACAGAGGTTGAAGGACTTGTCAAGCCACACAGCTCCAATCCAAACTGAGCATGTCCCAAATCCTGGACTGGAGTGGAGTGGAGTGGAATGTCATGAATTGTAACAGAATGGAGTGGAATGGAATGGAAGGGGGTGGAGTGGAGTGTGGTAGAATTAAAATGGAATGGAATAGGATGGAGTGGAGTGATAGAGAGTGGAACCAGAATGGCAGGGAGAAATCCGCTCATAGATTTTAATGAAAAGCCATAGAGAGAGAAACTATCAGATATCTGTACTGAGAAACATGCATCTTTCAAGAAAATGATGATGACATTGCCTAATAGAGGAATGATGTTAATTGTCCCTTGGGACAAGGACAAGATATATATCTGGCAATATATTAGAATTGTGAAAAATATCTTTTTCTTAGAATGCTATCATTGTGTCAAACCCCTGTAACCAGAGGTAGAAATTATCTTGAATATACAACAGAACTTTAAACACACACACACACACACACACACACACACACACACACACACACACAGATTCAAGTCCATTTCTGCATAGGCCTGTGAACAGACAACCGGGAGGAGGGTGGTTTTCACGTTCCTGGTAGATGAGAAAAAAAATTGGCAACCATCACTTTCCTTCCAAAAGGCAGGCAAGCACTGACATATTTCCATAGCTTGTGTTTCACCAAAACTGATGTCTCTAGGTCCTGATGCTATTCCCATCTTTCAGTTTTTCTATCTTGTGCAGTGTTGTTTTTGCTCTGATTACCTACTGCCAAAATAGGAGGTCAAAGCAAAAGCTGTTTTCAAACAATTGACTGTTCTAGCCTTTCTCAGATGTCAGATGACCGAGTGTGATAGTCTCAGAGGCTTATGTGTGCAGTGTGAGAGTCATTCTGATCATGGAGCAGACAAACAGAGATGGACAGATGAGCCATTCAGTGGGTCATCCTTATCCTGGGAATCAGGCCTCTGATTCTTGGCAATTCCACCAAGCTTTGCTGATTTCATCTGTATAAATGACTACATTATTTTTTTTTTCTTGGCCTATTGGATCAGCTAGGGTTATGTTAGGTTGCAAGTGACAGAAAACCTAAGAAAGTGGTGGTTTTCAACAGAGTTTTGCTTTCCTCTTGCGTGAAATGAAATCTAAAGAAGGACAGGGCAGGTGGATCTTCCTTCTCTCAAGATATTCCACCATCTTCAACACTTGGCCTCCACCTTCTGATATAGACAGTGACCTGATTTTCCACCATCATATCCTCATTCCAACAGGCACCAAAGAGAATTGGGGAAATAATATCATATTTCCTCTTTTCAGTGGGGACTTTCTGGAAGTTGCCCACACTGATGTCACTTACATTTAATTAGCCAGAACTTAGCCACACAACTATACCTATCCAAAGGAAGGTGGTAAAAGTAGTTTTTATTATGGGCAACCATATGCCCTGCTGAAGCATCTAATATCTTCTTTTTAAGATATAGGGGAATTTGGGGAGAGCATGAATGCTCTTTATCATATCCATATTGATGGAGACTGTGTTTGCTGCAGTAACATCCCATGAGCATTGGTTGAAAATATTTGTGGCTATTTTACTGTCAACTGGATTACAAAGTCTATTCCAACAATCGTGTGCTCATGTTTATTTTTACCTCATTATTAGGTCTGGCTTACCTTAGGTTCTGGAAGAATCAGAACAAAGGTCCCGAGGGCTGTGATTTCTTTATTATTTCTGGTTTTGGTGGAGAGAATAGGAAGCCTAATTATGTCTCTACAAACAGGAATCATGTCCTGCTCATTTTTAGTTTCTCTTTTGTTTTGAATATTCCTTCATCTAAGAAAGCACTCATTGCTGTGAGCACCAGGGTTACAGTCAAGCACAAGGCAGGCCAGCTCCTTGTCCTCATGAACATCACAGATTGAAGTTAGCACCATTAAGGAAATAAATTGGATGAAGTTGCAAAGAGCCTGTTTAGATGCCAGGTAAACTAGGAAGGCAACTTTGAGGGAAGAACAGCTGACTCGCAGCCTGAAGGACGGGAGAAAGTCACCCAGTCAAAGAATCAAGGAGAGAATTGCAGTAGGGAGGACTGGCATGTGCCAAAGATTGGAATGAAGAAAGTTTGGTGTGTTCAACAGAAGACAGGTGGTCAGTGTACCTGTGTGACAAGGGTCAGAGGGGAGAGGAGTGCTCCACACAAAACCTAGGGTTTTGCTCAACATTACAGTCAGACTTTCCACTTCTTCAGGAATTTTATTTGAAATCCATTCGTATCAAGTTCTTGGTCACTGCATTTATTCCTGGAATAATCCCAGTGTAGAGTGTGCATGCTGAAACTATTATGCTAGTGTGGAATGGTAAGGAGAAGGATGTTTATGTTTTTGGGTGAAGGTATTGAGAGAGGGGCTTTGATGAAGGCATCCAGTTGCTTGGAGAAAAATAACAAACTTATTTGGAGATACATTTCTGGAATTGCCTGATTTGGATTGAGCAGTACAGCCTCCAGTTATGAAACCGTTTCGCTCATTTTTTTTCCCTCCCAATCTGTCTTTTACTCGGACAGATGTGGCGTATCTTGTGCCTAATTCAACAAGAACTAGTTGCCCCCTACCCGCCCCCACCTCTCTGCTTCAGTGGAGCTTGTGCTAGTGTTTCCTTGCTTCCTAGTTGGCATGTTTATCACTCCATTCGTTTTTATAATTTGGAGAATTTTCTTTTTGTTTGTAAATTTGTCATTATCCCCCGCAAAGCTCCCTGCTGTGGTTTGGTAAATATCTTCATATCTTCGCATTGAAAGCACCACTCCATCTGTGAGTTAGATAGTTTCATCCCAAAATGTCATTCCAGAGGAGAAAGTTGGGAACTGTAAGGATTGGCAACAGTGATCACCAGCAGCAACATCTACTATTTTGGGATTAATAGGAATTAAATCTACTTGAGCCATGAAGTGAGCCAGCACTTTACTTGCAAGTAGGGCCAAGGTTTCAAAAAATGGGATTTACAGCAGAACAATTGTCCTAGACTATTTTGACCTTATTTTCTGACTGGTGGTAAATTTGCACTGGGAACTCAATAATTCTATTCTATATAATCTTTAAACTTACAGTTACCCTACTTCTGCAACTGCCCACACATTGCTTTCTAATCCCCTTCTTTTAAAACGGAATTTGTTTGGCTTTTCATTGTTTTCTTGGATACTCCATGCAGATTACTCTTTGTCCACTTTGAAGCTTTCTATTATGAAGGGAGAAAAACTTGAATTCCAAAGAATTAGGCGATCCTTTCCATACCACACTGTCTTTTGCATGGCATTAGCTTGACTTTCTCTCAACCAAGTTGCACTATTTAGGTAGTCAGTTCTAATGTCATTGAAGTGGTAATTGTCCTTAAATCGTCATTGAACCATACTTGTAAACCTGTCAAATAGTCTTAAGATGAAATTCCAAACCTCCCAACGTTCCACGAGACCCTGAGTGATCAGGTGGCATTCAGACCTGTGGAACCATGTCTCTCGCTGGTCACCTCCTTGCTCCTTGACTTCTTTAGACTCATAGGCCTTCTCTAGGGTTCTCTGACATGCCACGTTCTATTCCTCCTCAGGACCTTTGCATGTGCTGTCACCACTGCTGGGCTACTCTTCCTTTTCCACCTCTTCAGTGATTTCAATTACTAGATAGATGCACATTAGTGGGGAAGCCTTTCTGACCTCTAAGTACCAGGCATTCCCTAACAGAACATTTATTGTTTTTTTTTTCTCTTATCATGGTACCAAAACTTTTAGTTACTTGGTTAGTTTACTGGTCCAATTTGTCTCTCTCAGTTTTCCTTGATTGCCACAGAGTCCCCAGCATCTAGCAGGTTCCTTAACATATAGTAAATATTCAATGAGTACTTTTTGGATGGTTGAATAGAAGAATTCTGAGCTTTGTGTGGGGGGATCAGCTCTGATTGAACATGAATCTGTGGATGAGAATCAATACACAGCATCTTACTTTGTCTTACCCTTCACTCTAAATCATTCGGTCTCATATATTACAAGTGAATTCTGGATTAATGGTCCAAAGATGCCCCTCATTCAGTTTTTTTTTTCTATGAGTCATTCAACAAACATACATGAAGGAAGTACTTGGGGCCTTGGTCTAGGTGTCAGGCACCAGGAAACCTAACATGAACATTATGTCATTTTCACATTCATGTTTATCTGGTTATCCTGTTATTCTTATGTCCCCATTTGTCTTCATATTTTGCATAGTTCAAAATATTTATTATTTCAAAGGGAAGGATTTAGTTTTAACTATTCATTTAAAGACCTGGAGGTTCCTATACATCAGTGCTTCCCAAGACTTTTTTGTGTGGGGTATGTACATCAACCATCAAGTTTGCTTTGGTGCACCCAGGGTGAGAGAAGGAGCTTTTCTTTTTAAGTCGTTCTACTTCTTTGCTTGTACCACTTGCTTGAGTTTTATTAAGCTAACTGCTTGGAATTCTTCAGATCCCTCTCCTCTCTTCTCTCTCTCCCATTCTTCTTGATCCCTCCCCTCTTCTCTCTTTCTTGTGCTATTGTATATGCTTAGAACACACTTACCACCTTCTCTTTGCACACAAATCTAGAACTCACATTGTGGATCCCTGCTAGATTGATTATTCCTTCCAAAATATTCTGGGTTCTCACCTTGTATTTCTCACTGAAGGAGGATTTCGCATCCTCAACTTTTACAAATCAGGAATAGCCATGGGGCTTGCTTCAGTCAGTGAAATGTGGGGTAGCGACCTGTGTCTCTTTAGGCAAAGTCAGCATGTGACTCACCATGTTCTCTTTTTCCTCTGCCGAGAGATGAGAGAATCACTTCTCTGTCAGTTTGGGCCTTGGAGAGAAGATGACATAGAGCAAAGCCACAGAAAAACCACAGGTGACACATAGCCTGAGTCAGAAATAAGCCTTTGTTGCTGTAAGCCTCTGAGATTCTTGTTATAGCAGTATACCTAGCCTGTCCTGGCTGATACTGAGTTTTATCTCAGAAGCTATATCTTTGCAGAAGTTCCTCAAACCTTCTAAGATTGGGGCTTTTGCTTCTTTCGTGTGTTCCCATGACATTCCCTCATAGCCATCAGCACACGATGTTATAGTTAGTTTCCTGTCTATCCCCCCATAAGACTATGAATTCTGTGCAGGCAGGGAACTTAAGTTTGATTCATCGTCAACATTTCCTGGCCTTTGATAGGTATTCAGTAAATACCTGATGAATGAAAGTGCAGAAGATTAGTGTAAAGAGATCCACTTCTGTGCCACGATCATGAACACTTTGGGTGGGATAGATTCTAGTGAAAAGAGTGGCCATGTCCCTGTAAACATGGTGGTGTCAGAAGAGTCTCACACTGTCTTAGAGAATGTGGACACCCACGTGAGATTAACTGCTCATGGCAAACCTGGATCAGGATTCTGGTCAGGAAACTGAAAAAAAGGTAGAAAATCTGGGGCAATGATAAAGGAAGTATATTTGGAGCATATGGGCAGCAAAACAAAACAAAAAATAGAGACAACCTATCAAGTACATTTATTTAAGTTCACAATTTATACAGTGACAATGTAAGATCATATTTCCTGAGCCAGCAACTCGAACTCCTGTTTTTTGGTGATTTGTTGCGCCCATCACAGGTATATTTCTCCTGGTAAGTCCCCAAGCACTACTGTCCATCTCCCTGCTCTGCTTTTACTTATGAGACTTGAGGGACTTTCAGGGCCTCTCACATCTCTTTCTCCATAGACTGAGAGGAACAGATCATCAAAATGTCCAGTAGCAACCTACTTGTTATTGTTACTGTTAAAACCAGCAATGATCTTTTATATAACAGAGAAGCCATAGTCTCAAATAATAGACTTCATTTTTCACCTTGAAATTGTCTGAAGCCACTGGTGGGAGACTGGAAAATCCTGACCATGATGATGCTTCAGTTCTACAGATACTAGAATAGATCCTTTCTTAAAACAAAACAAAACAAAACAAAACAAAACAAAACGTTTTCTCCTCCTCCCATGACAGAGTAGACTGAATTCAGTTAAAAGTGACTCAGATTTACCAGGTGTAATAATGTGTGTGGCTTCTCTGAGCATCCATAGTTGGAATCAACAGGTTGGACCCGTGACAGTTTCTCAGCTCACAAAGAACACTGAGCATGATAGCTTTAAATGGGCCATTACCTTTTTTATATTTATCCCAAACTGTTAAGGTCAGCATTAAAATTTGACCTTTTCCCTGCCGACCCGTTTGAAGTAATTAACCCCTGTGTCTTGAAACACAAGGAAGCTGTGACTTTGTTATTAAATTCTCATAAAGAGCCTATTAATATTAAAATTGCTTCACTCTTGGGCTGAATGTATTAACGGCCTTGCACTGGGTAAACACAAACCCTCAGCACAGTGTTTTAAAATGCATGAGTTGAGGGCAGCGCATGCTTTCCCAGCTACCCCTCTGTAGCAGAATGTTACACCTTCTGTGACAATTTCCCCTCATATTTGTTCAAATGTTTCCATTTTAAATCTGTGTCCCTAGATTTCCGTTTGTTTATAGGGGAACTCATTTTACTGCCAGCAGTTTTGGAGCATGTCCAGTGAAGCAGAACACCTATGAACACCCCTATTTCCATCACCCTAATTGTTACTTCCCAGGACAGTGTTCAGACCCTGATCTTCTTGGTGGGGAGCACAGCTTGTGATTATTTTTTTAGGCAGGTCCAACATACCTGTGTATCACCTGCAGAGTGTGCTTAAAAATGCAGATTTACACAACACACCATAGACAGACTGAGTTAGAATTGGCAGAGAGGAGACATTCCTGAATCTGCTGTATAAACTAAATTCTCAAGGGGTTTGCTATCGTGGCCCCTACCAGAGTTCAGTTTGCTAATTCAGTTATTCAAAATATGCATTGCACAGCTGTTATATGCCAGGGATTGTGGAAATTAAAGAACTAGGTACTTGTCCTAATTGATCTTATAGTTCATTAAAGAAATACACAATGAACAAGGAGAAAATAAATAATTAAAAATAGCAATATGTGGACTTCTGCTTCTGGGAAGATGAAGTAGGCACACTTTTCCTTATTCCTTCTGCTAAATACAAATACAAAATACAAAATCCCTAGGCATAAACATATAGATTCAAATAGCTGAGCAATTTCCAAACAGGGTAAATCCAAAGAAATCTGCACTGAGACCTATCAGAGTCAAACTTCTGAAAGATGAAAGCAAAAAAAAAAAAAAGTAATAATAATCTTGAAAGTTGAGAGAAAAAGGAAACTGTCTAGAGGGAAGAAGCAGTTTGAAGGACAGCAGATTTCTCATCAGAAGCCATGGAAACACAGAAAATGGCATGACACTTTTTAAGTGCTGGAAGAAAATACTTGTTAACTTGGAATTCTATTTCTAGTGCGAATATCCTTCAGAAATAAAGGAGAAATCAAGGCATTCTCAAATAAAGAAAACAAAAATGATTAGTTGCTAGCACACCTACCTTAAAAGAATGACCAAAGAAAATTCTCTAAAGATAAAGGAAGTGATAAAAGGACTCTTAGAACATCAGGAGGGAAGAAGACAAAAATAGGGATAAATGCCACAAAAATCTAGTGTTTTCAAAATTAAAATTTATGGTTGAAGCAAAAATTGTAACATAGTCTGATGTGGTTCAAAATGCATGTACTACAAATATTTAAGATAATTATGCTATAAATGAGAGAAGGTAAAAGGAGGTAAGATTTCTGTGCTTCACTCATTCTGCTAAAATGATTACAGGAGGTAGACTGTGAAAGTTGTGTGTGTATAACGTAATACCCAGAGTAACTACTAGAATAACCTATAAGAAGAAATTTGCTCAAAGACACTGTAGACAAATTAAAATATATTAATAAAAAATATGCAAGTAATTCAGAGGAAGGAAGAAAAAAGAAAACGGAAAAAACAGATAACACAGAAAAAATAGAATTAAGCATTAATGTAACAGTAATTACATTTAATGTAAATCGTCTGCATACAACAATTAAATGAGAGATTGTTAAAATACATGACCCAACTATATGCTGTCTATAAGAAATTGCTTTCAAATTAATTATATAGGTAGATTGAAAATAAAAGAATGGAAAAAGAGAGATCATGTGAAACCAATCAAAAGAAAGTAGGAATAGCTATGCTAGTGTCAGACAAAGTAGAGTGAAGAGCAAAGAAAATTACCAGAGAGAGAGAGAGACAGAATATAATGGTTATAATGAATATAGAAGTGTCAGTCCAACGGGGTACATAGCAATCCTCAATGTGCACACATTAAACAACAGAACTGAAAAATATGTGAAGCAACAAAGTAAAGAACTAAAAGGAGAGATAGGAAAATCCACAATTAAAGTTGGGGACTTTAAACACCAGTGTACTACCAGTTAAGAAAAACTTAGACTAGGGGCGCCTGGGTGGCTCAGACGGTTAAGCAAGACCTTCGGCTTAGGTCATGATCTCCAGGTCCTGGGATCAAGCCCTGCATTGCACTCCCAGCTCAGCAAGGAGTCGGCTTCTCCTTCCCCCTCTGCCTCTCTCCCATGCTCATGCTCTCTGTCTCTCTCTCTGTCTCAAATGAATATAGATATAAAAATAACTAACTAACTAACTAAATAAATAAATAAATAAATAAAAGAAAAACTTAAACTAAAAATAAACAAGGATAAAGAAGAACTCAACCACCGTTAATTAACAGTGTCTATCCAACGTTATAGAACTTTCCATCTACCAACAGCAGAATACATGTTCTGAAGTCTCCATTAAACATATAATAAGACAGATCATATTCTGGACCATGAAACAAACTTCAACAAATTTAAAATAAACTGAAACCATACAAAGTGTGTTCTCTGACCACAGTGAAATCAAACTAGAAATCAGTAACAGGTATAGAATAGGAAAATCTCTAAGCATCTGGAAACTAAACAACACACTTTTCAAAAATTTATGGGCTAAAGAGGAAGTCTCCAGGGAAATAAATAATTACATTGAACTGGATGAAAATGAAAATATAACCTGAAAACTTGTGGGACACAGCTAAAGTAGTGCTGAGAGGGAAATTTATAGCAATAAATGAATACATTAGAAAAGAAGAAAAGCCTTAAGTCAATAGTTAAAGCTCCCACTTTCAGAACCTAGAAAAAAAACAGCAAAATCAACCCAGAGCAAATAAGGAAGGAAGTAATAAAGATAAAAAGCAGAAAGCAATGAAATTGAAAACAGTAACATAATAAAGGAAAATCAATGAAATGAAAGACTTACTCCTTGAAAAGATCAAAAAAATTGACAAACCCCTAGCAAAATTGAAAAAGAGCAGGCACAAATTATCAATATCAAGAATGGAACTGAGACTATCACTACAGACCTTGCAGATGTCAAAAGGGTAATCAGGGAATACTGTGAACAACTATGAACAACTCTACATGCATTCATTTCACAACATACATGAAATGGACCACTTCCTTGTAAAATACAAACACATTAATATGAAATAGATATACTGAATGTTTCTGTAACTATTAAGGTCATAGAATTAATAATTTAAAAACTCAAAAAAAACCGATATCTCCAGAACCAGATGTTTTCATCAGAGGATTCTACTAAATGTTTAAAGAAGAATTAGCACCAATTATATGTAATCTCTTCTAGAAAACAGAAGGGAACACATTCCACTTCATTTTATGAAGCTAATATTACCCAGATACCCAAATCAAACAAAGTCAGTCCAAAAAAAAAAAGAAAACTGTAGACCGATATCCTCCATGGGCCATAGACATAAAAATGTATTTTTGGGGTCTGTAACAAATTATTTGCAAATAGAATTCAACAATATAGAAAAAGAATTATACACCTCGACCAAGTGGAATTTATTCTGGGGGTGTAAGACTTGGTGAGTATTCACAATTAAATCAGTGTATTTAAAAGGCTTATTAAAAGGCTGAAGAAGAAAATCACTTGATCATAGGAATCAATGTAGAAAAAAACATTTGATGAACGTTAACAGCCATTCATGACAAAAAAAAACTATCTGAAAAATTGGACATGGAACTTAAAGTCATTTCTAGTGACTCAGAGATACTTAGGTAAACATTTTAACAAAATATGTATATAACTTGTATTCTGAAAGCTAAAAAATACTGATAAAAATAGTTTTTCAAAAAGTTAAAGGAGAGATTTACTATGTTCATGTATTGGAAAATGACACAATAAAGATGAAAATTCTCCCCAAATTGATAAACAAGTTTAATATAATTATTGTGAAAATTCCACTAAGAATTTTTGTTGATAAAGACAAATCATCCTCAAAATTTATGGAAAGGTGGTCAATTAAAATAGTTAAACAATTTTGAGAAAGAAGTATAATGTGGGAGAAATGAGTCCACCTGACTTCCAAGACATCATATAGCTGAAGACTGTGATGTTGGCAGAAGGATAGACACATAGGTCAATAAAACAGAATATAGAACCCAGAAATAGATCTACACAAATATGCCCAACTGATTTGACAAAGAAAAAAAGGCAATTCAATGGTGGAATGATATCCTTTCAATTCCTTTCCCTGGAACAATTGGGAAACCAATCCATTTTCAACCTAAATTTCATATCTTATGCAAAACTGATTCAAAATGGTTTCTGAACTTTAAAACGTACAACTATAAAACTTTTAGGAAAAAAAGAAGAGAAAATCTTTGAGATTTTAAGCGAGGCAGAGTTCTTAGAATTGACACCAAAAGCACAATCCATAAAATAACAAAAATGATAAATTGGACTTCATCAAATTTTTTTTTTCTCTGCAAAACACCCTATTAAGAGGATGAAAAGACAAGCTGTAGGCTTGGAGAAAACTTTTCCAAAAGATCAGTACATATAAAGAACCCTCAAAACTCAACCATAAAAAGTCAAACAACCAGTGAGAAAGTGGACAAAAGACATGAAGAGACATTTCACGGAAGAGAATATACAGATGGCAAGTAAGCACATGATTCAACATCATTAACCATTAGGGAAATGCAGATTAAAAGTGTAAGGTGAGATCAGTGCACACCTGTCAAATGGCTAAAATAAAAAGTAGTGCCAGTACTGGCAAGCATGGGGAGCAATTGGATTGTGCATACGTGCATTGCTAGAAAGAATCTAATGTAAAACGGTAAAGCCACTTTGGTAAATAGTTCCAGTTTCTTTAAAAACTAAGCATGCAGGCACCATACAACCTAGCACTTGTCCTCCTGGTGTTTATCCAAGAGAAATGAAAACTTGTGTTCACTCTAAACCTGTACACAGATTTTATTTTTTTAATATTTTAAAGATTTTATTTATTTATTTGAGAGAGAGAGAGCATGAGAGCGGGGAGGGTCAGAGGAGAAGCAGACTCCCTGCCGAGCAAGGAGCCTGATGTGGGACTCGATCCTGGGACTCCAGGATCATGACCTGAGCCGAAGGCAGTTGCTTAACCAACTGAGCCACCCAGGTGCCCCTATACACAGATTTTATAGCAGCTTTATTCAAAACAGAAACAACCCAGATATATTTCAGTGGGTGAATGGTTACACAGCAGTAGTATATCCATACCATGGAATCCTCCTCAGCCATAAAGAAAGAAGGTACTGTTGATACATGCATCAACCTGGGTGAATCTCCAGAGAATTGTGCTGAATGTAAAAATTCAATCCCAAAAGGTTGCATATGGTATGATAAAATTTATATAGATTTCTCGAGATTTCAAAATTGTAGAAATGGAAAATGGAATGTTCATTGCTAGGGATTAAGGAGGGGGTGGGAGCAGGAGGGAAGTGGGTATAGTTGTGAAAAGAACAGCCTGAGGAATCCTCATGTAGGGTGGAAGGGTGCTGATCTTGACTGTATTGATTTTATATACTGTCTCACTATTGCAACCTCCCCATAGAGGGAAACCTAGTAAAGGGCACATGGATCTCTCTGTTTATTTCTTATAACTGCATGTGAATCTACAACTATCTTAAAATAAAAAGGTTAACTGAAAAAGAATATTTATCAAGTTAAAAATAATAAGTGCTATGAAGGGAATGAACGGATGGGGGGCAACTGGACTTAGGTAGATAGGTTGTTCAGAGAATGCCTATTTGAGGAGGTGGCATTTAAATTAATTTACAAATGATGAGAAGCACCAGCTATGTAGAGCAGGAGTGCATACCAGACAGAATGAAACACTCAAGAGAACCCATGTTGTGAAACTCTTAGCTGAGCGGTGTTCTCTCCCTCTGGTTTAGAGGGCAAAATGGAGTATGCAGCCTTGCCCCTACAGAGTGCCCCATTCATGTCCATTGCAGTGAGGGCCATGCTGCCTTAGCACTCTTATCCCAATGTAACACAGTCTAAGTGTGTTCACACACCTACATCCATGGGATTATTTTAGTCAAGCTTCAGGGGTTGTAAAATTAATATCTTTCAATCAGCAAACATTTATTGAACACTTAACTGTAATAATGACTACTGATATTTATGCAGTGCTTTACTTCTCACAGAATTTTGTCACACATCTTAACTCATTGGAGTCTCAAAACTACCCTGTAGAATAGGAATTAGTAACACCTTTACTTTCCTTTTGTGTATGAGGGTGTTAAGACTGCAAAAAGGTTAAGTGATGTGTTCAGATATGCTTGATATAGCACATGGGGGACTCAAATCTGGTATATATAGTTCTAAAGTCCATATTTTTTCCCATTGTGCACTCAGGATGGTACTATATTATTTACTATAATAATGTAAGGGGCATATAAATAAAAATGTGCTTTTCATTAAGGAGACAATTGGCATAGAAAATATTATCAAGAAATAGAAGCAAGCACTTATTTTTGCTGTCAATTAATATAGTGAGGGTAGTTAAGATTGTGAAATATAGAAGGAATAATATAATAATTCCACTAAATATTTTAAACATTTTTCTCAGCATCATTCACTAAATTCTTATTCTCCCCCCATCTCCACCCACAACTAGTTAGTGGTGACAATTGTATTGTATCCTGAATTATCACATGTGCTAGAATTGGTTTCTATATATTCTTTTCCATTAATTCATGTGTTGATGTTGGTGCTACACACTTTTTATTATTATAATTTTATAGTATATTTTAATTTTGCATGTGGTTAAGTTTTTTATTGTTGGAGGGGATGGAAATGAATGGATTTAAAAATTATTTTTTCTCTAAAACATCACCTCTCATTAAATGAATAATTCTTCACATGCAGTGAAGAAAAAGATAAGTGGAGGTAACTCAAAGGAAAAGGGAAACTGTGATTATGTTACAGTCCTCAGAACCATGCTCAGAATCTTTTTAGATAAACACATCAAATGTATGGAATATTACACAATAGGCTTTCATACTTTATCTGTTTTAGAGACATGCTAATTAGGCAATAAATATGTGTTGGATGATTGTATGTCCTTTTCTAATGTTGGATTTAATTTTATCCCATGCATTAATAGGTTATGTAGATATGTCACATTATTTCCCAAGTAGCCCTGTTCTGTCCTGTTACTCTCTATCTGAGCATTCTGTCCATCTCCTGCCTAGCACTTATTGCAGTCTGTAATTATTTCTTTTATTTTCTTGTTATCTCTGCTCCTTACTGGAATGGAAACTCTATGAAGATAAGGACCGCACTCATTATGTTTCATGCTTTATATTCAGTTCTTAGAGCAGTGCTTGACACATGGCAGGTATTCAATAACCATTTGTTGAAAAATTTGTTGAGTGAGTTTAATTTAAATAAACTTATTTTTCCAGAAGGATTAGGAAACAAACTCTTGCCTTCTGGGACAATTGTCACTTTGTAAAACAAAAACAGTCCCTTCTCAGGAGAACTCTAATTCATGTAACTTAACTGTTGATGACTAAAAAAATAATACATGTTTTGTAATGATTCATAAATTGTATCATCATAAATCAGTTATCATGTAATTCTGGGAAAATATACTGACTCTTTGGGTTATGTGTGCTGTATAAAACTTTTTGGATCCCATATTTTTAATGTTGAGTATAGAGCAGAGGGTTGGCAGTTTAAGACCTGTTATAGAAATATAAAAGACCCTGACTGAGGTGACTTTAGAAACTTTTGATTTTTGTGGATGGAGCAATAGTGCTGTTAAGCCTTTGAAGACATACGGTTACCCTCATGGACTGTCTTTCACGGCTCACTTTTACTTGGCCAGAAATTTAATTTCAAGTAATCATTGGGTAGGTGATGATGTTCTGCTGCCTCCTTGAGCTGAACGAATTAAAATTTGAAGTTCTCATAGTTTGTAAGTGGGTAGGAGTTCATTGGATATAGCCCATTAGTCACTTAATTTTTATGCTGTATAAATGGGGCGTCTCTTTACCATTTTGCTTGAAGGGACCTTATGGAAAGCCATAAAGAGGGACGGTAAATTTGCAGTCATGTACTTTGTGACCACATCACCCCTTTTGGCTCAGTCCCCTTTTCAGGGATGATTCGTCTCAGGCAATTTCTTGCCCCAGTGCTGGGGAGTAAATGTTCACCTTAAAATTCTTCCTTTTAAGAATGATTCCTTTCCCTGAGAAGTTCGTCCATGCTCTTTTTTTCCCCCTCCAAACAAGGGAAATTGTGAAGCTCAGCAAAAAGTGGAGGCACAACCCAAGCAGAGTTGAGGTTGATTGCATAGAGCATAAATCTATGCATTGCTTCTTACCTTAATAAATTGCACTTTACTTTCAGGGTTAGTGAGTCTAAATGGGGCCAAAAAGCGAAAAGGTGACAATTTCATCATTATTCATGAATTCCTTTTTGAGCTATTTCTTACTATCTTGTGTCTTTACAAAGATTTTCTTTTATTTTTAGGATGTAAAAAAGTGACACCGTGTTTCCCCACTCCCTCATAAACCTTTATCTGTAATTTAAAATGTAGAGAATTTGTATAAACTTGGGACCAAGCAGGTGGCTGTTATTTTGGTTTATATCAGAAGCTCAAGATGTTATTCTTGATATTAAATCTTAAATTATTGGTGATTTTCATTTAGACATTTCTTTTATCATCATGAAGCTTGAAATATGTCTAACCCATTATGTGAGTCTGAATCAAGGTTGGTGTTTTATTTGCCATTTTTTTGTTCTAAAATTTCATTAGACATTTTCTTAGTGAAAAATTAATTGATCCTGGGGGTGGTGATGATAAATCATTGGCGGTGAAGCCAAATTGATTTTTGTACCACCTCTCACTTGTTTCAATCTTAGTGGAATTAACTCTATTAGGTTCTGAGACTGTTTATGGGTATTATAAAACATTTACATCTTGATGTATTAAGGTACTTGAGTGGTTTTTAGCCATTATTAAGGGAATTATATTAGGATTAGTCTTGTTATCAATCTCTGTATCTGGCACCTAGCTAAGAAATGGCTGTTTTATCCTCATTAAAGCCATAAATAGAACTTCGTTAACTAGCACATGCCAAGTACCAAGGCTGGTGGCAAAAACTTCCTACTTCAGGGGGGAGACCGTGGGTTCCTGAGCATCACAAGTTAAAGAAATAAGTCTCTGATATTTTGTAAAGAGCTTCCTCTGCAGAAAAGTGTCCTGCCCCCTTGGAGTTTGAAAATACCACAGGAGGTGAAGATTCCATGGAAACTTGAAACAATTGGGACTGATGGATTTAATCCTTTTGATGTACTTGTGAAATTCTCATTAAAGACAGATCTAATTCTGTACTGGCCTTTAGGAAAGAGCACTGAAAGTGTGTGGAAGATTACTATGGAGAAGTGATACATAAACAAAATATTGACCATTGACTATGCTATATCTTTGCTCTTGAGTGAGGCTTTGGATGTCGGGGTTCGATTTTATTTATTTGAATTTTCTTTTGCCATCAAGATTAGTTCTAATCGGCTTAGACAAAATCTGGCTGAAAGATTATAAACAAAAGATAATGGTAAATGATAATATTCCCACTTGGCCAGATTTGGGGAGAATGGAGGAGAGATTCATAACAGCTTGGGCTAGGTGAGGCCTTTTTTTTTTTTTAATGATCTGGAAAAGAAAGTAAATTGCATGCTAATGAAATTTGCAGACAATATTAAATTGGAAGGTGTTGCAAACAGGAGTGTGGACTGATGACAAGCCTACCGTAAACAGGTTGGAAATATGAGCAGAAAAGATTAAAATGAAATTAAACTTGGAAAAGACAGGCTAATTCCTTTTGGGGGCTGGGGTTAGGGGGAGGGAAATAAAGGGAATCCTGACATGAAGCTGGTAGGAAAAACCACAAGAACAAATACTAACCAGAGTGATAGGAGAGCATACACCAACATTCTGCACAGGTTTCTGTGGGTTATCCCAGAGGCTCTCTCTTATTCCATGGCCTGAGCGAGATAAGCTGCAGTCTCCCAGATACAGAGCCTACCTCCATCATTCTTCTGCACAAATTCTGGGGCTGCTTCTCTGCCTGCTCTCCTTCCATTTTCCAGTCTCTTCCTTTTTTCATTCTTTCGTATCCATCAGCTCACCCACCTCTAGTCTGTAGCATTTATTTCTGGTACCTTCAGTAGGAGAAAGATGGAGACAGATTGGGGAAAGGTTGGCAACAGAGAGTGAAACAGATTAAGGGAAGGGAAGGTTTGATTTATGAGGAGAGATTAAAGGTGTGGGATTTGCATAGCTCATCCAAGCAGCATCTAAAGGAGGGCACAAGTGCAGAGGCACTTAGGTGATATAAACAGGAAGGTGGCTGTGACATTGTTTAGCCCCATGAGCAGGGGTATTACCAGAAGTAATTAAGATAGGGAAATTATATAATCAAAATTCATTGCAGGAGAAAATTAAGGGTTGGAAATGTAGTAGTCTATGTGTCCATTTCAGTCAGTACCCAAACCAGGCACATCTGGAAGGTTTTGACTGCATTGAATGTGTAGTTGCTTATGAACAGGAAATCCGAAGAACAAGCCAGTGTGCCTACACCTTCATATGTAAAGTAGGTGGCTATTTCTTTTTACTTTGAGTCTATATGTATATCTATATATAAATTGTATCTAGTAGAATAGTCAATCTAACGTCTATAATTAGATCTGCATGTTGACAGCCCACTGACACAGGAAAAGTCAAAAGAGCTAACATCTATTGAACATCTGGTGGGGGATGTAATAAGACATGAGTTATATTGAGCAGCGAACATTCAGAGATGCTTACTCTGTGCCAGATGCTGGGACAGGCAATTTACAAATATCTGCTTGAATTGTTGCCATAACCTTATGAGATAGGCACTGTTATGATCCCATTTTACAGATGAGGAAAGGAAATTTCGGAGATGTTATATACACTGACTGGTCAGTGTCACTCAGCATGGGAGTGGGAGAGCTAGGAGATTACAAAATGACTCTGGAGCCCCTACTTTAAAATAATAGGTCATGTTGGCAAATAGGTACATGAGAAAATCACCATGAATATGTCAGGAGAGAAACAGTTTCACTGAAGGTGTGGGCCTTGCAGGGTTTTGTTCTTGAATTATAGGAGGGAGGGAAGTACTCAGAGTAAAGGAGCTCAGCACGGAGTGGGGACTTTGTTTTATATGGCAGTGCTGAGTAAGGAATAGCAGTGCTGGTGGTAATAGTAATAACAATATTCATAACCGTAGCAGTCAAATTCCTTGAGTGTTCAATGAGTCCTGTAATAATATTGATGCTTTATATGCATTTCTTATGAATCCTCATAGAAAGCACCTGAGGATCATGAAGGTTAGAATGATTTAAAACAAAAACAAACAAACAAATAAACCAAACCTGCCCACATAGCACTGCTCCTCTGTGAAGTGGCCTGGATTGAAATGCAGGCAGTTTGACCTAAGCTGCCTTGCCTACCTGACTTGAATGTAAAGTGGAAGGACATTAGACCATAATGGGCATATAGGGACAGAAATAGGGTAAGCATTTATTATCAGGCAAAACAAGGACCTGTTTTCTATGTATGGTAAGTTATTAACTGCCTCTGAGTAGAGAAAGAATATTATCTCCATATGCCGTGAAGTAAAAGTTCTGATTTAAAGGTATCACCTCTAAGTTTTAATTTTGGGAGAAGCTATCTTCATCTAAATTCACAAGTATTGACTAGTTCTTGGGAACAGTCCCAGATTGTGCATAGACCAGCATGCCCAATCCTGGAGACAGATGGACATGGTGTAATCTAGAAGTGAAACATCTAGGGGGGAATTTTAACAAGGTGATTTTTGTCTCCTTTTTTGAACAGTGAATTTGACATCTGGGTATGACTTCAGGGCCTTCTCCATTCCTTTGACTATCCCCTTTTCTCTTAAGTAATATTTAAGCAATCTATCCAATTCCTGTCAACCTCGAAGACTTTCAGAACCATGGAGAGCAAGCTTTGCCTAATAACAAGGCCTACTTATTTATTGAACATTTTCTCTGTGCCAGATACTTCATTAAGCATTTTGCATGCATTGTCTCATTCATTCCACTCTTACATCCTACTTGTTAGGTAGGCACTAGTAGCCTCAGTTGAAAGAATCAACAGTTTAAGAAATTAAGTGGTTTGTGTACATTGTTACACTGATGCAAAGTGACTAAGCCAGGATTTGATCCAACATCTAGCTGACACTGAAATCAAAACTCCTAACTATTATTTTATATTGCAGAGAATAGATGAAAATTTTTGTTTATTCTAGTTTATCCCATTTCTCCTCAAGCAGATTCTGCAATTGTAATGGAAACATGAATAACCAGAGGTCCATTTTCTTGGTTTGGTTACACTGGCTGAACTTCAAATAGTATATACAGGTATCATGCAGCATCAAAAACAGGAAAAAAATGAACATACCCTTAAAAGGTGGGTGATTTTAATACCAGGAAGGATGACTAACTCCATAGCTATTGCACTAGTTCATCCATATCTCTCTGTGTGTCATTAGTCTAGGAGTGACAGATTCACAGTGACACATTGTAGAGGGATCCACAATGAATACATATATACAGGTTCATACTTTTCCTTTCTTTCTTTACAATCCTCTAATTAGTAGTTGCACATCTCTGGTAAGTCCTCTGTGGTTTGACAGTGAGTGGCAGAGATATGGCCAAATTATATTCAATGGCATTTTTAATTTATTGCCTACTCCTGTCTTGTCTAGTGCAAAACCAACTTTGTCCCTGAAGCTGTTCTTATTTGGAGGGAAAGAGAAAGGGAAGGTTTTTCAAGTGCATGGCTACGATGTAGATAAGAAATTCTTTTTGATCCTAGTGGAGTATTAGAATGGATGGAGGGAAACAGCTTCTCCTGTGCTTGTTTTTAATGTTATTCCATAAAGAGCATTGGCTCTTAATTAGACTTGCACAACATCTAGGCCATTGGTGCTCAAATGGTGGATGGTAATCATTTTACCCCATTATTAAAATTATCTACTTAGCAGCTAGAAAATATAATTTCTCTTGCAATTTTATCCCTTTTCATTCTTTGGCTTCACTAATGGCACTGAAATTAACTAGTTCGCTCAATCTCTTTGCCTAAGCCATCAGGACTGCCTAGGAGTAGTTCAGAAATCAATTTTCAATCAGTTCATACCTATACCTAAAGCAAACACCAATGATGCTTGCTGGTAAGCTGCCAGTATTTGGAAGAGTCACTGTGCTAATGAGGCCCTAGCATATACTATCCTGCCCAGATGAAACATGACATTCAGAACCGGTATTGAAGATGCTGGTTTCAGGAATTGCAAGTGGGCATGTTACAGAGTTAGGGCAAATGTTTCCATTCACTTAATGCCATTTTCCAACCTGTATGTTGGAGGAAGAAACCACAACAACATTTTATAGCTTTTAATATGGTGTTAGTGTTTTCCTTGAGTCAGGACAAGTTGGGCATGATTCCAAAAGGCAGAGAAGTCCTTGGTTTCTTTCATGCTACCTTGTAGACTGAACAACTATTCAGTCATCGAGCAGAATGCCCCTGACCTCAGAGGCTCTGCTGGGAATGGAAATTATTTTTCTTGATCAGTCATTGGTATTCAGTTAAGTGCTATACGTGCTGGGGTATTTTAGAGGTATTGAGACTCCATTCACATTATATAGGGGTGTATAGAGAACACATTGTTCTTCTTATTAAAGACTTATTAACTGCAATTTTTGAGCTGGGGTGAAGACAAATACACTTCCAAATGGCTAGTATGTTTGTTATTCCCTTGCCTGACACATAAAACCCCAGGGCATAGGGGGAATTTACAGAAACAAAGGTTTAAAAGAAACATACAAAATTGGGTAGGCTCACACTGAGGAAAGCAAGGAAGCCTCAGAAATTTTGATTTTACCATTGTAGTTTCATTTCAGTACTTAACTGTAGGGATTTAAGAAAAAGGAAAATTAAAAATAATGCCTAAAAATACTGTAGGCTCTGTCACAGTGATACTGGGGTGGGGGACTTTATGTTATTTTGCAAATTTAGAATCCCAGATACTAAATATATTAAGCAAAATAGGAAGTAAATTCTGCATAAGCCACCATGAAAATGGCATTTTATTAGAAGTTTGTAAAGGATCATAGAATGGAAAATTTAAGACTATTTCTGTAAATGTGAATTTGGAGGGCATGTGAGCTGAATAAAAAGGGATAGAGACCATTTATTGTGGCACAGATAAGTACAGTATTCACAATGACAGTATATTTCTCAGTCCATGGGAGCCAATCACCCTGAAATCACACATCTTATATATGCATAAAGGTTTTCGTCCTCCAAACACCTCTTGGGTGTTGCTGAGTGTTGATTCTATGCACAGTAAGAGATATGTCTATGTTCTTGGCTTCATACTCCCTTAAATGTATAATAGTTTCTACCCTTCCTCCTGGTGAGAGGTTTTTGTTTAAGGATGTAAATGACCATCAGTTGGGCTTGGATCTCCTCCCTGCTTCTCCTGCCCCCCCGTCCTAGCACATCAATCTTTGTACTTCTGTGGTCTCCATGGCCATGAAAGGAGGATAGGGTCTGTTAGCAACATCAGGGAAGACTTTGATTCTAGGTAGATTCCATTACTCTACTCTTCTCTTTGTGAAAGCTGTGTTGTATTGAAGATGTCGGATTCTACCAAAAAGCACCTTATTTACATTGATGGCCCATTAACACAACATGTAACCCAAGGAAGAACGCAACAATAAATCATCAGTCACATAATTAAATAAATTGAAGCTTCTTGTCTAAAAGTGGGATAACACACAGTTGGTGAAGCATTATTTATTTCAAACAAAGCTAATATTGTTAGAGTAAACATTAAGGCAGGTGACTGCATTGCCACAAAATATTAATTATACACTGTTTTGGCACCGATAATAAATGCTCGGGTATGGTCTTCTTTCCATGGGAAATGCTGAATTATGTTACAAAGAAACACTCTGAATAATTCTAGAGAGCCTGAGTCTCAGCAGGAGGGCTCCTCTGACATTGGTCCTGGGGTCCATTTTTAGCCCCCCACCATTTTCTTCTCATGCAAAGGGCTCTGAATGCCAAGTCTTCTTATATTTTAAAATTTATCATTAATGACACATTCCCAGTGAGTACCTTGTGAAAAGTTCAGAAGTCTTGACAGAGATGTGTGAGAACTTATTTTTTTAAAGATTTATCTATCTTTTTGAGAGAGAAAGAGAGAATGTGAATGAGTAGGGAGAGGGGCAGAGGGAGAGAATTTCCAAGCAGATTCCCTGCTGAGCACAGCCCAACATGGGGCTTGATCCCACAACCCATGGGATCATGACTGCACTGAAACCAAGAGTTGGACACCCAACTGACTGAGTCACCCAGGTACTCCACATGTGTGAGAACTTTTGAAATGACTGACCTCACTGTGAATCCAAGCTTCCTTCTTCCTGGTTGCCTTGGATGAGTTACTTAATGTCTATGCCTCCATTTCTCCTTAATAAGTTGAGGACGCTAGTACCTGCTTTCATGAGTATTGTAGGGATTAGCAATAATATATTTATTACACTTAGAATATGGCAGTCTCATAGTTGATATTGTAACTATGATGATGATCCCATGGTCATGAGTAATGTGAACTTACATTTTGTGAGTTCTGGGAGATAACAGTCATATCCTTAGTTAGTGATATCTGACTTATCCATGGCCCTGAATGTACTCTGAACAGATGCCTATTGTGCTAGTGGTAGTTTGCATTAGAGTCCTTTTATTTGCCCACTGGACTAGACGATTCTCTGAGGCTGCCCTAAAAGAAGGAAGGTGACTCCCCAGATAGCCTCATCTGAGTAACAGATGTTTCCCCTAGGAACATATGCCTTGGGTGATAGATACTTCCAATGCATCCTATCCAATAAGCTTTAATAAAAGGAAGACCAGACTTGGAGGGACTTGATTACCTTAAATGATATTGTTTATTTCTTTGTTCTGTCTCTACATTTCTGCCCTAGAATTCAGGCTCTGTGAGAGCAAGGATCATGTCTTTCCTAATCATGGCAATATTTGCTCCACACCTAGGGTGGTGGGTGCACAGAGTTAAATGGCAAGATATAGTTGAATGAATGAATCAAAATGAACAATTTGGGGAATTAGGTCAAAGGGATGCAAACTCAAATGCCTACAGCTATCTGCAAATTTTGAATTGGGCTGGGTATAAAATGATAAAGGAACAGTGAAGCCCATGGTAATCTGAACACCCCATCCAAGGATGTTGTAAGTCATTCAGTTGTTTTAAGTCATAGCCACAGAAAACACACTTGCATACAGATTCTGTCTTGAAGAGTGAACTCAATAAATTTACCATTCTCTAGTTGAAATGGAGGGTTAAGGGAACAAAGTGACTAATCCATATTTAAAATGGCCTAGTGTCACCAAAAATAGTCATGGTGTTGCTTGCTCTATCTCATCCATCTGTTCAGAGTTGAAATTAAGCTGGTTTCTTTTCAGTAGAAAACAAACATGTTAACAGTCCTATACTATAATTGGTGTATGCCAATATGGTATTCACTAAATTAGCCAGTGGATGTGTTTTAAGTGCCTACTGTGTGTCAGACACAGTGATAGGCATATGACTACAATACCAAATACTGCAGCATTCACAATCACATGGGTTTCATCCAACATTTCTCATACTACTGCTAACACAGTGCAATGCCTGGCATATAGTTGTGCTTTCATGACATTGGCTCAATGACTAACCATTTAATAGGAAGAAGGAAATAACAATCTTTGTAGATTCTAAGCTCAAAGTATATATATGGGTATACATATATCCACACACACACATAAACATATACAAATATACCATATCTTATAAAGTAACATGTTAAAACTTTTCTCCACTTCTTATGCAAATGTCTAATATTAAGAATATTTGCTTATATGTGGAAAAACTCCAAAATTATCAAGCTATTGTTCTGAGCTAAAAACATCTATGGAAATTATTGGTAGAACTTAAAATATGATGAGACAGCCAATTTGACTCACACTTGTTTTCTATACAAAATTAAGCTTCTATTTTTTGTTAAAGAAAAATAGGCGGTGTTACATATTGGTGCATTTTGCATACTCCAAACTTTTGTGTCTACAAACAAGCATCTATAAGGTATTTAGAAAGACACTAAAGTGACCACTATATCCCACTTTGTGACTTGATGTAACTCTTAGCTTTGTGTGGCGCTTGGTGAGATGTGTATGCTCTGATTCAGTGTATGGAAAGGAAAATAATTTCTCCCTAAAATTTCACCTCCATGTTGCTGAGATTTATGGAAAAAATGTTTGTGGTCAACAATGCTTTGCAGAACTATATAAAAAGGTATTTAAAGAAGTGTTTCTCAAGCTGTATTGTGTAAACATGTAACCTAGGAGATTAAATGCTGATTCTGATTCAGCAGATCTGAGTTACAGCCTGAGATTCACCATTTCTAATAAACTCTCAAAGATAGGATGTAGTCAACCCAAGAACCACGCTCTGAGTAGTAACTGTTTTGAGCATATGAGTGCCATTCAACATACTTCCAACTGTATGTATACTTCATTCCAATTCACATGAAAATCCTATGATCAGTACTATTACGGTTTTTACGATCTCTATTTTATGGGATGAAAAAAAATGAATCTCAGTGAGGTAAGATAATGGATTTAAAATTGTGCTTCTAGAAAAAGCAGAGTTGGGATTTCAATTCAGGACTTCTTGTTTCGAGCTCATGCTGTCAAGCACTCTGTCTACTGCATGTTGTTACAGCTTCCATCATTGAAGCAAAGTGTTATGTCTATAATTGGGTAGTGGCATATATCTCTATATGGCTCTGTGCTGGGTGAATTTTTAGAACACTCTTTTGGTAATCCCTGCTTAGAATGGCTGAATTGGAATCTTGAAGCTTTAAGGTCTACTGGAACCATTAGTAATTCTTGGACATTAGTTTTCAAGGTAATGCTCCTCATTAATACTCAGTCACCCCCAGCAGAGTACAGACCATTTGCTTTAGCTCCCAGTAGTCTGAGAAAGGTAAGTAACAAATACATTTAGGTCCAGATTTTGAGCAGAATGAACTTTTAAAGTTTTTACCAGTGATGCCCTGTGTGTGCAAGTTGTAGAATGAATTTTGGGCGATTATTTTTAGATTAACAAAGAAATATACTCATCTGTTTAGTAATGGGGATGATTTTTCCTTCAAATCACACCATTTAGCAATCTCTGAACAGTAGAATTCTTCTTTGCAAATGTCACAGATGCATTATTTTATAGATTTGTTGTGAAGGGTGGGTAAAGATTGAAGGAATAAGTTAACCCTCTACCTCTGATTGGTACAAAAAATAAAACCCCACCCATTAACGTATCTTTTGTTAGATAGGAAGGAAGTGAGGAAGTCAGTCATTTCAATTTGGACACTAGCTGGCACCATCCTAATCAGCTCCCATTTTAACCACAGCAGTAACAGGAAGGAAGACATTCTTAAGATTACCAGTGCTTATGTTACAGAACTGTAGCTGTTCCCTGGAAATTGCTAGAATGCTACTGTCTCATGCCATTTTAATGGATCACCTTTTCATCTTCTAGCATGTCTGGCATTGTCCAGCATCTGTCTAATCCACAATACTAATCTTGACTTAAAACATAGCTAGCCGCAATACAAGAAGATGCAATGAGTAAGAATTATAAAATGAAAAGGTAGGGATTGATGCATTCTGGGGAAAATGCCTTCCCAGGCAATTTGAAGGAACAAAATAATGCAGATGTCTTCTGAATGTACTAAGGATTTAAGGCCATGGGTAAAAGAGAGCAAATTGAATAAGTAATATGAAGAATCAGCCCACAATAAGAGAATAATGATTTCATGAAGCAGTGTAGAAAGAGAAGGGAGATCAGGGAAATCTGAATACCTTTGATAGTTGAGAATGAAATGGAAATATAACAGCTTAACTAGGAGAATGTAGAGAAAAGGCAACAAGATCATAAGAGATAACCAGTGCTTTTAAGCAAAATGAGGGGAAGAGGTTTAGAAATGTGGAAAATTGTGGCCACAGCATTTTTACACAACCAGGAGGGAAATGTGGCTTGGATTATTGCATTTAAAAACTATCTTTTCATGAATTCTGCCACTTTGCCTGAAAGTAATAATTAGTCACATATGCAATAAGAACCAGCATGGATTGTAATGATAAACAGCAATGATTTCAGTATAGATAATATGTGGATTGTGAAAAGAAAAGCAACATAGCAGTTTTCCTATTGTCACTAAAATGAGTTTAACACATATGGGCAAAAGAAAAGGATTTGGTACCTACTAGGCGCTCAGTTATTATTAAAGGTTTTTATGGTGCTGAGGGTGTAGCTTTTCTTATTGCATAAAATGTACAGTTGCAAATGAAGGACATTATGCTTTCTACTCTAGAATATACCAGAAACTAAATTCTTCTAGATGAGGGTAATACGTTCTCTTACCAGGATTAGATCATAGGAAGTGGTGGAAACTACCTGCCCTATTCACTTTTTTTCCCCTTCCTTAGAATGTCTGTCCTAAAAACTATAGATTTTGTTGGTGTGTGTGTGGGTGGGTGTTCAGATCTATATTGTACAGGATAAAAAATGATAAATTTCTTAATGATCATTATTAGTGCATCCTGGTGTGCCTTTGCACTTTGGTGTTAAATTAAGGAAGGCACAGTTAATAAAGAAATTGGCATTTTCTGACGAAGTTTTACATAGAATAGTCTGGTGGAAATACCTCCAATGGCTTCTCATTGGAGGAAACAGTTCCATAGAATTTTTTTTTTTTTAAGGAAAATCTAATTACATGTGAATTTTTCCTTGGTGGGAGGTATCTTTGAGAATTTACGAAGAAATTAAAATTGCTCAATAATCCAGTGTCAGACAGATATATTCAGACATTAAAACCAGCCTGTTAATATCCATGTTTCTATTGGCCTTACAGCTTTGTCTTGTAGAGTTTTAGAGAATATCTAAAAGAAAGCAACTGAATGGGAGAGGGGACCTCACATAGACAATTTGTTTCTCATTCTAGAAAATTCCTATAGTTGGACTGATTTTTGCCTCTTCCAGGTGAATGATCTTATTTGTACATTGTCAAAAAGTCATTAACTGTATCTTGTGGCTTTACACATCCTTGTTACGAGTTTTGTAGTTCTTTAGATTTGGGTATGAAACAAGTTGCCTGAAATAAACGGTTAACTAAACCTCAGCCTGGGAGCTGCATCCCTGAACACTCCAGTTCTTATTACAAAATACAGTTCAAAAAATTCTACACTGATAATCAAAGTCCTTTTTGATCTGCCTCTAGCCTATTTCAACCTGTTCTCTGCTATACACAGTGACATACCAAAGTTTACAGCATTGTTGACTCTGGGCACCTAAAGTTTCCTTCATCCCTGACTCCATTTATGCTATTTTCCCCACTGGGAGATGCCAAAATCTTTAATTTCCAGTATACCCTACTTAGTAGGCAATATTAATGGTATCACTTTACAGATGGGGAAAGTGAAACCCACAGAGACTAAGTAGCTTGCACCAGATACATAGCTAGAGGTATTGGATCTGGGATTTAAACCCAGACACTTTGGCTTCAGAGTCTACATCTTAGTTACTATACCAGACTGCCTCTCAAAACTTAGGTCTCCCATGGGACTGTTTTTGATTTTCCCCAGGAAGATTCAAGCTCCCCCTCTTCTGAATATCTTTATCACTCTGTTTGTGTTCCTCATCTCCTGCTTTGAATATTTGTTGCAAATTCAGTCATTAAAATTGGTTGGATGAACCAAAGTTGGATGATTTCTTCCCCTCAAGAAACTCACAGTGTAGGTTTGGAGACAAGCAAACAATAAATATCTATCAGAAAATAATCATGAATTAGAGAACTATGAGATAATTTAGGTACACTGCATTTAGTGTGTCTTAGTGGAAGCATTCACTAAGATACAGGATCGTAGAAACCCGAGGGAAGAAAGACTCATTTATTCTGTAAGGGCTCGAAAGGACTTTCCTTGCAAAATGATACTTGTGCTGGACCTTAAAGCATGGGTGTGCTTTTCCTATATGGAGGGTCAAAGAATGAGGTTCCAGCCAAAGCGCACAGGATGAGTGAAATACCAGTTATTGAAGGAAGTGAGACACACCAGGCAAATACCTAGGAGATGTGGTAGCTAGATTGTAGTGGGCATAATAAGATGGTCAAGAGAAAAGAAGTCCAGATGGTTGGGTGAGGTGAGCTTATTCTATAGATGCCATGCTAAGGAGTTTACCAGCATCCTGTAGGCAGCAGGGAGCCACTGAAAGTTGTATATGCAAGTGAGTCACTTGATCATCACAGTTATGGTTTTCAAAGCTCAGTGTGTCAAATGAGATCTCTCCCTTTTTGGAACATATCTGCAATTATAATGAAAGCTAAAAGGGAAAAATCACTACTTGCTTAGAATTTCATCAGAGTCAACCATTCATTCTCTTCCTGTGGCCAGCATGCCCGCATGGGTTTGTATCATCTTAGAATTCCATGGTGGAAAAACAGGAAAAATTGCAGGATTTTTACTTTAACGGTAAAGGGAAAGCATTTCAGTGGATACAATGAAGATAATAATGTTTGTCTTGCACTCTAAACAGTTAAAGCAGAGATTAAAAGCTCCAATGCCTGTCGGAAACCAAACGGGTAATACATAAGTGAAGTGGCCAAGAGGCATTAGAGAGGAGTGGGCACTGGAGAGAATACACAGTCTTTCTAATGGAAGCATCAACTACTCAGCTCACTGGATTTTTGCTATGCAGAAATATGGTCTCAGTATGGTTGGGTATTATGGTTTATCAAGAAGAGTCAGAATCATAGATATTTAATGTTGATTTTTTAAAGTGCTCGCAGCTTTTTGGCAAATTGTTTTAAGTGGTGAGTAGTTCAAACATGTAACCCCTCCGACTTCCAGCTTGTGGTCTCTAAGTAGGCTTAGCTCAGAATTTCTATAAAACAGGCAAAACTTGGGGTGTCTGGCTGGCTCAGTCAGTAGAGCATGTGGCTCTTTATCTCAGGGTTGTGAGTTTGAGCCCCACACTGGGTGTGGAGATTACTTAAAAATAAAATCTAAAAAAAAAGAAAACCCACGAAAACAAAACTCCCAAACAACTAAATGTGAATACGCTTGCTTTTAGACTAACACTTATCTGTCAGCAATCATTGAGCTCCTACTTTATGCAAAGCCCTGTATGAGATTCTATAGAGGCTATAGAATTAGCTAGACAGGGTGGGGAATTCTTAGGGTAATGCATGTTTGGAAAATTGTGTTTTGGCAATTGGCACATAAATAGCAGATTGTCCTTTTGGCTATCTCTCTGTTATGATGTGTAATTCCAGAAATGTTCCTCTTATTTTGAGTCTCCAGTAGGGACAATGACAAGCACTAACACACATGAATTTAAATAGAAGGATGAGCTGTGTTTTTAAATCATTTCCTATCATTTAAGGAGGCAAATTGATGAGCAAGATACATGTTTGTTTAGTTTTTGTTTCTTTCCTGGCCCCCACTACCACCACCCCCATCAAATTGCTGGATTATACTTTGGGATTTTCATGCTGATTCCACCTTGACTTGTTTTCACTATGACCATGGTTTTTCCTTTCTCTTTTTTTCTCTTTCTACTCCAGCTCCATTTGTGGCAGAAAGCTCTTAAGTGAGTCTTTACACTGGAGGTTTGTATGCTCAGCCTGTCAGCCCGTGGATCCGTGTGCTATTACTGAGTTTTATCCTCTGAGTACATAGCCTGTAGTTGGATTTGAATATTAAGTGTCAAACTCCATTGCGCTGGTGAGAGATTTGCAGCAACCAGCAGGCCCCTTCCGCATCCCTAAAAGCTGCTGGGCACTCTCTTTTCTGATAAGCGGACTCATTTCACACATGTCAGATTACTGGGGTGTAGCTGCTGATGCAGTATGTGATGCTAAAGGTACGGTTACCTGAAGTTGGCCTCTTTCCTGAAATGAGGAGGAGTCGGGGATACCCACTCGGGGGGAAAACATGTAAAGCTGGCTGTTCACAAATGTGAAGGTTACTTCAGAGAGCCCTGGGAGCGTTTTGTCAGTTCTGTTTGCAAAGAGATAGGGAATGAAGGATTATGATCCTTGGCGCTGATAATGTCCCCTGGGCCACAAGCTAATCCAGCAGGACACCAGATGCAACATAGCCATTTTATTCACGCGTTTCTGTGTGGTTATCGTGGAGGGCAGGAATGGAAGAAAAGGCTTAGGAGATAATCATCAAACAACATCTTTTCCTCTTCTGCAAAGGAATCAGAGCCCAGGGTCTGCATGCATTTAGCCATACCATCAATCATTCCTACACAAACACTTACTGAGCACCTACTATGTGCTAGGCACCTTGTCAGCTGTTGTGGTTGTGAAGGTACCTGAACTCACAGAGATGTCATTTGTGGAGTAAGTCATTCATGCACTCATCCACTCATCAAACACTAGGTATTGCCTTGGTGCCAAGTTCAGTGCTAGATACTGAAATAAGAAAAAAGGTAGACATTTAGCTCTGGAAGCAGAAAATCCTGACTTTATCAGCAAAAAGTTGGGAGACTTTGTTCCTCAATGCCTCACTTTGCTCATCTTTTTTTTTTTTTAAGATTTATTTATTTATTTGAGAGAGCAAGAATGAGAGAGAGAGAGAGAGTACATGGGGGGGAGGGTTAGAGGGAGAAGCAGGCTCCTCGCTGAGCAGGGAGCTCGACGCAGGACTCGATCCCGGGACTCCAGGATCATGACCCAAGCTGAAGGCAGTCGCTTAACCAACTGAGCCACCCAGGTGCCCCATCACTTTGCTCATCTTGAAAATGGCTATTAGAGCAGTTCCCACCTCCTAGATGGCTATAATGATTATTGGGTGGTGGTGGTGTTATATTAAGCACACCTAGTATACTACATGACACAACTGCTAGTGGTTAGACTGTCATTAACTTACTGTCCAGAGGGAGTCCATAAGTGGGTAACCACATAGAGAGGACACCCATGGCTTTGCTGTCAAATAGTGGCTTCAATTCTAACCTCACCACTTACTGATGAACTTGCCATTACAGTGACCTTGGGTATTTAAAAAAAAACTTCTCTGAACTTTGGTTTCCTCATCTATAAAATAAGAGTGATATTAGTGTTTATTAGCCCGATTCTACTGCATGGTACGCCCCATATATCCGTTACCTGTTATTTCCCAACGCACTATGGAACTGATGCTAGTCATGCCTCAAAGAACGGCTCATAGCTCCGCAGGTGCCTTCTATTATTATGCACCACAGGTAAACAATGTATTCCTAAGATGTAGAAAACAGTTGTCAATTTATTTGACAAATTTTTATTTTGGTTTTAGGTTTTCAGAATAATCAGAGTGTAACAGCTGGTGGGGCTTGATGATTCCTTTTCAGATCAAGTTGAATGCTGCTGCAAAGCATCTGAACTTCGCCTTAAGCTAAGCAGATCCTTATGGGTTCAGTTAACTTTGTACATGCATGTGATTCACCAAGACCTTCCTTCTGGGTTGGCAATAGTGCTAATTAAAAAGTAAAAATACCCTTAGTGTCAGTATACCAAGCAGGATTCAAGAATGACAAGTCATCTCAAGAGACTGTTTCCCAAAGGTTAGCTATTGAAATGAAACAAATCATGGAAAGTTCACGTATTTGTTGGATGCAAATGTAATCCAATATTTAAGTGTATCACCTCACCCTTTGGGTGTTAATGGAAAATTTGGAATTACAATTTGTTTTGGTTGATGGGTGACCTGGCATTTCCCACATAGTAATTTGGAGCTTAAAAGCCCGAAGGGTTGAACTGGACACTGGTCATAGTGGATATTAGAGTCTATGGGGACCTTAACCTATTCCCTATGTTGTCTTGTCCTTGCCTATGGCACCTCCTCATCTTTGTGCCCAGGTAAGGAGTGTTTGCCATTGTACCCACAGTTTGATTTGGAAGGAAGGCAACCTACCTCCCTGGCAATGGTGTAAGGTGTTGGTAGCTTCAGAGGGGAGGATCAGGCTGAATACTAATGACTGGAAGAAGGGGCAAGTGCCTGAAGCATTTGACATCCCCAGGGGCTCATCTGAATGGGTAGACCCATTTCCTCTTTTTCCTCCCTGTCAGCTGATCTTCCTTAAGAGATGATAAACTAACATCATTGTTAGGTTGCTACAACTAGCGGGACAGATCTGAAAACTCAAAATGTATTAATTCATTTATTCCTCAAAACAACCCACTTGAGTTGAATGACATTAATATGATTCCCATAGTATAAATGTAAAAACTGAGGCTCAGAGAGGTTGAGTCATTTACCTCAAGTCACAAAGCCAGCAAGTGGTTCAGTGCAAATAAGTAAGCAGAGGAAGTGGTTTCAGAAACTGCATTTTTACAATAGCTTCCTGAGCCTCTGTCTCTCACTCTCCCCGTCCATTTTCTACACCGTGTCCAGTTATTCTTATAAAACACAGGTCAGAACATGTCATCCCTTTCCTCAGACATCCTTCATGGATTCTTCATGACTACCAGCCAAAGCATAAACTGACTGATTTACAGTGGCTTAGGGTATGGTCTTTGGCATCTGATGGGTCTCAGTTAAGGACATGGTCCCTCATCTTATTACTCAGCAGTCTTTCCACCACTGGTTTCTCTGAGTCAGTTTCCTCAACTGTGAAACTGGCATTAGGAATACCTACCTCACAGAATTATTAGGGAGGCTCAGCTCTTAGTCTATGCAAACCACTAAGCACAGTGCCTAGCATTGAGCACACATTACGTGTCTGTTACGTTGGCATAGTTGTTAGGTCTGGCCCATGGAGCCACCTATATTTGGTTTTATCTTTCCAGGGTCATTCCCCTCAATAACCTTACTCCACTCTGGTCCATGAAGACTGCTCACGATTCTCCAATATGCCATGAAGTCTCATCCCTCCACCTGTTTCAGCCATATTCTTTTGTTAAGCTTGTCCAGTTCTTCATGTTCCCTTTCTCTGACTGTTGAGCAAATAAATCCTAGTAATTCTCCATGAATCATCATAGTTGTCACTTTACCGTGCATGTCACCTGCACCCCCACCCTCCCAAGTCAGAATGCGTCAGTCCTCCTTTTCTCTGCTTGGAACCTTGTTTTACTGTTGTTTTTTATCAGCTCTTATGGATATGAGCTAGTTTGAAAAACAGAGCATCCCATTCATCTCTGAATTCAGAACTGTGCCTGGCACCATGCTTTGATGGTTTTCACCAAGTGGGGGCTCAGAAATGCCAAATGGATTAATGAGTGGATACACATGTTAAAATGAGCAAAATAGCTTACATTATGTTCTTTTAAAAAATGGTTACTTCTTTTGAATTGCCATTGAAAAAATTCTTGAAGATTAGAAATAGAACCTGGAAACTTTTGAATCAAGATTTTTCTTCCTTCTGCTTCTTTAAGTTGTAGACTTACTTAAGATGCCTACATATTTCAAATCTGAAAGAAATTATGCACACACAGATTCTAAGTCTCTGTGGAATAACTCAGAGTTTCATATGCATGAATTCCGTATTTTTGATGGGTGTCACATGGTATCAAAGTATGTAGACTGTGGGTAGAAATTAAGCAAATTACTTTTTTTTCAAATGCCTGGCTAGGAGTTTGCTTTAGGATTAAGGACTATTTTCTTAATAAGTGGTGCAGATCTTATTAAAGTAAGTACCTTTATTAATATACTTTTCTAATTCTTGTGAATAGTTGAAGCATTTTTGGGTTAAGTTGGAACATTATGGGATCTAGTTTCCTGAGAAATGAATAAAAATAACTTATAAGTATTGCTGTGAAGATTCTTCAATGAAAAATACTACAGAGAAATTTAGAAGGGGGTCTGGAACTTAGTAAATACTCTATAAATGCCAATGTCTACTCCATCTCAGCCTAAAACATGAAACTTCACATAATAGAAGTTGCTAAAAGTTATCAAAGAGGTATGTGCAAGCATTTTGTGGAGAATTTTACATGCATTATTTCATTTAATTCTCAGAGCAATCTTAAGGTATAGGGTACTGCTAGCCACTTGCCAAAAGAAGATGCTGAGGTCCAGAGAGGTCCATGAATCTCCCAATGTCAAACACAGAAAAATCAGAATTTGGGTTTTGCTTATTGTCGGTTTTGAGTTCTTACCATTATATGTTATTGTCTCTCATGACAAAAACCTTAGAAGCAAGTATTTTTGCCCTGAAAATTCCTGTTTCTTGTAGCTGAGTCTACAATATTTATTACTTACTGGAAATTATGCTGTAAAGAAAATTTCACCCAAAACAATTGTGGATGAAGTCTCACATTAAGCCCATAAGTTTTGATGATTACCCAATGTGGCCCTTGGAACATTTACCAAACTTTTCATGACTTTGGTCTAGTTTTATGACTTTCCGTTCTCCCACACAGAGATGTTGAGTGCTGTATTGATCCACCTTTCTACCTAGCTCTTTTTACTTCATTTCATTGTCTTTGTTTTTCCAAACATTGTATCAGATGGCTTGGTGGTTCTTTGCTGAACATGAAGATTGGCTATGGAGAATTTTCTTTTATCTTCCAAAATCCATTTCATTTCTTTTAAAATTAGTTATTACCTTCTGACCAGATGGTTTTCTCTATTTTTGTTTAATTTTTTTCTTTTTTAGAGGGATTGTATGGGGTGGGAATTTTATACCAAGAGGCCCACAGCATATTCTATACTAGTATTGACTCCTTTTGAAGCTTGCTGTTGCTGTCACTGATTTTCCTTTCTATAAAAATGCACATGAAACAGATCACCTAGAGAAATTAAAAGAAAAGAGCAGTTTAAAAAACAAGAAGGTCCGACCCCTTTCTTGTGAAAATGAGGAAACTAAGGCTCTGAGTGAGTTAAGTAACTTAATTGAGGCCAAGCACCTAGTTAGTTAACCGCAAGAATGGGACTAAAACTTATACCTCTATTGATGACTAATTTAGGAAACTGTTATTTATCTTTGCAGAATACCTATATAGGAAGGATTTTTAGATGTAAAGAATGTAGCAATGCATCTTTGAAAAATACCCTCAGTGACTTGTAAAAAAAAAAAAAGAAATAGTGGTGTCAGCAAAGGTACTTCATGTGTTTTATAGAAAGGTCTCTCCCGTCCTCGGGAGCACACCCTGCCACAGTGATTCTGTCAGGATCTGATGCTTATGGTTCTTATACATAAAGATAACTGCACCAAGCTTGCCTTGATAGTTTTACCATTTCCTTGAGATTACATTCTTGAGATGATGAGACCAGCTTGAATTTTCAGTGTAGTTGTGAGACCTTTCTTAGGTTGAAATGAATTCTGATAAGCTGATTATCTCTCTGAAGAAAATATGATGTCCACATTTCATAGCTTAGTTCCTATCACTTTAATGCCATTTTTATTCTGAGAAATCTTTCCTGCCCTAAATTAAATAAGGTAATAAGGTGCTTTGGAGTCCGACACATATTAAATAGAATTAAAAAAAAAATTCAGACCTATTGGGTAGAGGATGGGTTTTCTTTATGGTATATTTTCTTTCTCCATGTTGAAGTAGGTGCTGCTAGCTAGTTTCCTTTTTTTTTTTTTAATAGAGCAATGAGTTATGAAGCTCAAAAATAAAGTGTTCTCTGTGGTGTAAATAAAGCAGTAATCTGAGCAAATATATCACCCTGTGTACTGAGGGTTTTGTTTTTTCCTTTCCTTTTGTTTTTATTTTTTTGTCTCTTTTCGTCCCCTCTGCACTACAGTCTCATTTATGTTGTTGTGTATTGTTGACACATTAATCTTGGTAATAGAAATGAAAGCTACTTTTCATTGAGAAATAGATTCAAAGTAAAAGATGATTAATGAACAAAAGCGTCATGCATTCCCAATGATATACCTTGTATCCCAGCTCCATAAATCTGTCTGTATTTCAACGTCTTACGTCTTGCGAGCTTTCCGATTATTGTATCTGTTCTCTACTTTGGTGGAACTGGTTAGTTTAGCCCCCAAGGCTTCCAGGTGTCATGGAGAGAGGACAGCCAAGTCATGGAGAGGATCTTCCCCGGGGTGTCATATGCCTGATAAAGGGAGTCCAAAGGCTGGCAAGGGATACTTAGAGTACAGGGGAAGAGATTGTTACTTCACATCATGATGTCTGAGAGGCCTCCCTTTGTAAGCCTGTTGCTTGTCCCTATACAATTTCTCTCTCAATGACAAAGAGCAGCAGAACTAGTGAGATGATGGGTAGTAACCAAAGGGAATTGGTTGGGAAGGGATGATCTACTGTGCAGTAGCTTCCCCTGCATGTGAGAGCTGATGATGACGTCATGGCAAAGCTCAGCTCCTTTCTTGTAAAAGCATATCATTGCCTCTATTAGGACACCCCAGGTTCTTCTCTGGAACCAACCTTCTCTGGGCTGTCACAAGCAGGTGATGTTTAGTCAGAATGAGAACATTCCATTTGACAGAGAATATTGCATAATCGCCATTCAGATGAGGGTTCAAGTTCTAGTTTCTCTGTGGAACTTGCAAAAATACTTAACCTCTCTGGATATCATGCTTCATCTGAAAATTAAAGATAATAATGCCCACAGCACAGATAAAACAAGAATTCAATGGGAGGCTGCATGTGGATTGTTTATCACAGCACGTGACAAAGTAGGGGGTGGTTATTACTATTATTATTCTTTATTATTATTATTCTCTTGCCATTTTTATTGTCTTTATTTATATGCACTTACATACATATGTCTCTGTCTCCAATACATACTTAGTGAGTTCCTTTAAAATCACAAGATTCTCCATTACTTTTACTTGTGTCTCAAGGCCTCACCTTGGGAGGTGGACTTCAATATGATTAAAGTTGGTGCGGTTATTAAAACACCCACTGTAGCCATACCGCAAGCCCTCTTCCCGTGTAATCTCATTTAATCATTGTAAGAATCTGCAAAGAGTAATTTTCATTTCCACCCCATACACAAGAGAATTGAGGCCCAGAGACATAAGGTAATTTACTCAAGGTCACACAACTAGGAAATGCTGAAGCTGGGGTTTGTACCCCAGTGGGGATGACTCTCAAGGTCAAAGTTCTTCCTTTATGCATACACTGGTCTCTTAAAATATTGCGACTGTCCTCCAACTGACTTATAAGAAGCTGGGTAGATAGGGAAGTCAGGCTTAAAGAAAGAACTTTCAGGGCAGACTGGTTAGTGATGCACACCCTGGGTCTCCCATTGAGATCCTGGGGATGCTGGAGGAAAATGTGGTTTTGTTCTAGAATTAGCCATTGCTCGTCTATTCAGCAAATATTTAATGAGCACCAGTTTTGTTCCATGTACTGTGTTAGGTGTAGAGCATTCGGTGGGGAACGAAACCCTCGGTGTCTGCGTCCTCATGAGTATTCAGTCATGGAGTTGAGCAGGAGAGGCAGATACTAATCAAATGGTGATGTTTTGCTGTATAGTTATAACTGAGATAAATATGAAGAGAAGGAGTGTGTCCTAGATTTGCTGCGGAGAGGGATCTGGGAGGCTCTGCTAAGGAAGTAATATTTGAGATGAGAGTGGAAACCACACGGGGGGCGGTCTCCTTTCTCTTCAGGCCCTGCTGCTGGAGCCTGGCGCGTTGCCCTCTCTGTTACCACTTTCTTTTCACTTGAAGCAGCATAGCTGTCTGTGTCAGATTTCTGCAGTGGTTGGTCCTCTCTTTCCATCCTGAGTTCTTTCTGTGAGAAGTTTTCGTGGTTTCTACATGGATGAGATCCTTTGGTCTCCTTGACACCAAGTTTGTATCAGGCCAGCTTCAGACACTGATGCATTTGGGTAAACTCAGTTCATGTGAACTCATGAACATTTGCTGAGAAGCCTCATTCCTCTTGGTGGAAAGAACTCACTGGCCATTTTGCTATGATGGGAAGGAGGATTTTTGTCTCCCAAACAGTTTTGTGCAACACCAGTAATCAGCCAGTGATTCCTATCCATTTCTGCCCGTCTTTTATCATTCAACCTAAGAATCTGTCTGCAGGAATTAGAAATCTTTCCTCTCCCTGATTTACTTTGCCCTGACCCCTGTACCTCTAAGGAAATAGGCCACAGAAAAATCCTCCCTTTAAGTGGTGGAAATGTGAAATTCTCTGGGCTCACAGGATTGGTAAAGGAAACTATTTTGGGGAAGCTGCTTTTTGAAGTTGGTGGTCACACTTTCTCTCCTCCGGCTAGAAATGAGTCCGAGGGCCCCCCAAAAAAGCCAAACTAGACAATATCTCCATTTTTAAAAAATGACAGGTGTACCAAATATTGGTTGAAAGTATGATCTTTAGAGTCACTTAGATTTAGATGCTGCCTTTGCTGATTACTCATGGTAAGACCTGGGGCAAATTCTTTCAGATTCTTCAATGTTTAGTTCATCATATCAAAAGGGAAATAATGGATATCATGCCCACAGGGGATTTTGTAAGTAAAATGCCTGGTACATAGTAGATGCTCAGTATTGGATAGTGATCATAACAGTTAGGATTTTTATTATTGTTATTTATATATTTATTTATTTAGATCTTCATGAATCTGTGTGGGAATCTATGTAAACCACATATATCCAGGGGTGGCAGTCTTTCTATAAAGGGCCAAGTAATAAATATTTTGGGGTCTCTAAGCCATGAAGCCTATGATAACTATTCATCTCTGTTGTCACATGAATATGGCCATAGATAATACATAGATGAATGAGAGTGGCTGTGTCCAGATGAAACTTTATTTGCAAAAACAGACCATGTGTTGGATCTGACTTATGGTCCGTAGTTTGCCAGTGTCTGATCCGCATGGCAGTCTTCATCGGCACAGTTGCCTGGGCTTGAACAGCTTCTCCGAGTAGTCCTGCATAGGTCTTACCTGGATAACTCAAGTCACCAAAACGTATTCTGTAAATAACAGAAACCCACCAAAGCTAGGCTAGCCAAAGGCACACTTTCTTGGAAAGACACACTGGACTCTCGTATTTATCCTCAGTGTAAGATGTTCAGCAGGGCATTGGGAGTGGTGGCATAAGAAATATAAATGCTTCTGGAACCCAGGTGACAAGCTGTGCAAACTCTCTCCCTTCCATTCTGTGTGGGCTCCTCTGCTTCTCTCTGCTTTGACTCTATTCACCCCGCTTTCCCCAGATGGACTTGCTCTGCTCTGCTTTCTCCTTGTCCATTGTAGCTGCTCTCAGAAGGTGCCCTTGGCCCTCATTCTGCATCACTGTGTAAATTGCCTGCCTACAGACGGACATAGTGGCACACTGTCCTCCTGAGATAGGGCCCTTAATGTTCATCTGAGGGTCAGGTATCTCTGCTTCCTATCATCCGTCCAGGGAGAAACAAGGTGAATATGATCAGGACCAGGTGCTTTCCTGGTCAGGTGCTATCCTTAGAAAAAGAGATGTGGTGTATAGAGGTGCACCAAAAGTATCCTACCCTTCATTACTCCTAACACAGAACTTTGCTCAATACTGTCTCCAAGTCACACTTTTTGACTCAACACAATATTTTAAGTGCCTAGAGTTGGCCTGGCTATAGGGTGATCTCTCTGCTTATACAAGAAGGAATTGATGATATTTCCCAGCTGAAAGCACAGACCTCTTTCCCCTCACTCCACACCCAGAAAGTTTTAATTTTATTTAAATTAAAATAATCAGGTCTCATGTATATTTCCTTTCACAGAGTTGTTATTGCATACTTTGACTTCAATGTCCTGTTCCATGTACTTGGTAGAGAAAATAATATAAATACAACTTGAAATTTCCCTAGAGTTCAGCTTCCCTTTTTATACAAGTGTAGCTAAAGTTTGGAGCAGAATAAAAAGAGCCCTGTTGCCTTACACAAACCCTGTTATCTCTGGCGGGTTCAAATACAATTTCTCCAAGAAGGCTGTGGTACCTTTGCTCTTTCTAGCCTTGAATCTGAGAGTCTCAGGATTTCTTTGGAGTACACATAGCAGCATCTTTTTGACAGACAGTGCAAATTAAAAGATCCAGTGCGGCCCGGGAACCAGGGACCCAAACTTGCCCCTTGGGTTTTCATTTACAGTTAGGCACTGCAGACACAATTATTGCTGACAGGGAAGCAGAGACTGGTGGCAGAGTGCGTGTGATGGGAGGCTCATGCCAACCCGTAATTGGGAGGATTATTTTTAATCAGAACATACCCTACAGCCCAAACATTAGAAATCTCCTGTAAGGCCAAGACAGGAAATTAAACACACCAACAATAAGCCTCAAAGGAGGGTGGCATGTGGGGTGTAATATCGTTAGTCTTTCGAAGGTCCCTGGAGCTTTGAGTAGAAGTTTGCTTCCCTAGGGAGGGAGACTGGGAAGAAGCTTCCCAGGGAGAAATCACAGATACTTTACCTGAGCCCCTGCTGGACAGGTGAGTACAGCCAAATTAAATGTAGCAAGGCAGGCTAATGGATGTTTATTGCATTTAGACAGTATGACAAGTCGAATACAAGCCTTGAAATAGCTACAATTGTGTTTCATCATTAAGGGAAGGGCCTCATTAGTCCTTTATTTTCAGAAATCTTATTGAGCACTTACTATGTGCCACGTGCTGTGTTGGCTGCTGGTATGCCTGGACTCTGCTGTCACAGTCTTCTGGATAATCTTAACCTCTGGCAGAATTTTGCCAAGTACATTAAGACTTTTTTTTTTTTTTATTGGAAAGACTGTTGTTGACCAAGTAGGCATCATTCTTGGATATCTGGTCTGATAAACATTTGTTGAGTAGCAATGCCAGATAGTTACATTGTGCAGTCTTCACACCAATCCTCTGAGGAGGGCATTATTATCCCCAATTGATAGAGAAGAAAACTGAGGCTCAGAGAGGTTGAGCGGCTTGCCCAAAGTTACATAGCTTAATGAATGAGAGAATTAATTTGAACCCAATTCTCTGTCCAAAATCTATAAAATACTGTCACTCGTAAATAAGATAAAGCACAGCCTAGGGCTTTAAGGTGCTGAGGACTGTAAATCCATTGGAAAGGACATAGAGACCACTGTGAGTGTGGAGTTCTAAGTGTGGGGAAGGGGGAGCTTTTCATTGTGCTTGGTGAAGGCTCCCTGGGGACATGAGAAATAGGTCCATGGTTACTGAGCAGACAAAGAAAGAACAGAATCTCAGGCATGGGACCAGCTAGTGATATGAGAGGGCATGGGACATTCAATTTCAGTTTAGAACTACTGGCTTTTGGATTTTGTTCTTGTTCAGCTCAGTCACTTACATTTAACAAATACAGGGGGAAGAAAATAATATTTTGGGGATACTCAACACAGAGACTAAGCATCTGAAGGGATGCGGTAGGATGCAAAAAGATGATGTGGGACAATCAACTTTCAAAGTATCCCCTGCTGTCCTTGCTGCGTAGAATGTTTATTTATGTGTGATCACAATGGGAGATGGTCTTTAACCCATGGCTCTCCCTAGGAAGTAAACCACACATTGACAATAAAATGACATACTGGTTCTCAATCTCAAGCTCAGAATAGGGGCATTGAATTGTTTGCATGACCACGTGTGGCTGATCCAGTCATTCACCTGCAGTAGCAGCCTTTGGGCAGCAGCCTTGTGTTACATGGCTGAGAGTCACTGGATTCCCTTGGGGAGGGTCTCTATCTTCAACCTAAGGAAACTGCAGTGTACTCCCCACTTTGGCTTGCTCTCCTCCCATCCCAGGTGTGATCAGTACTAGCTTCTCCATGCCACATCATTGCCAAATTGCACATAATAAGCCCATATGGTACTAGCTGCATTACTCTGTGCTTGATGCAGCTTCACACCCCTTTCAAGGACAGTTAAACTTCAGACACCTGGGTACGGTTGGAGAGCGTGCACCCACTCACAATCACTGATTAAGATACAGCTTGCTAATCTGAATGAAGGGCTGGTGGAGAATCCCCCTAGCCGGGTGAGATACCATCCTTTGAGATCAATATCTTACCCATGGCTCTTCATTGGCAAGTAACAGAAGCCCACTCAAAGTAGCTAAAAAAATGGGGATATATATTACACAGTATAGGAATGAGTCTCAGCCCTACCCAGAAACCTCCCTCCCATGGCCCTTCCAGTCTTGCCTGTTCTTTTCTCTGGTCCATTCTTCTTGCTCCAGAGCCTGACTCCTTTTCTTCTTCTCGCTGAACACATGGCAGAGAACGGTGACACCACAATTACTGAGTTCTCAGTTCTAGGAACTAGTAAAAACTGAAGAGTGCCCTCCAAATTCCTGGGAGAAAATTGACCTGAGATCAGGTGAGATTTCATCCCTATTGAACACAGCCCTAATGGAGCCAGGATCTTATACTCCAGACATGATTTCTGTATCTATGCTAGGCAGAGATGGGGTAGAGGGGAGGGGAATAACTCAGAGAAGCTGTGTAGTCAGCCAAAGCATGTCTAAAGTTAGCAACAGGGTGAGGAAGACTTCTTTCCACTCCTCCTCCCTTCCATCTATCCTTCCTTTGGCAAATATATATTGAATGCCTTCATATCCACAATATTGTGGTCAGAGCTGGAGTTAAAATGATGAGCAGAATAGATGCAGTCCCTGCCCTCATGGAGCTAATGTAGTGGAGACAGGCAGATGTGAATCAAATCATTTGTAACTGTTCCATGACAGCTGTGATGTGTGCTATGAAGGAAGAGCTCTTGAGACCATGTAGTAGGGGTTTCCATAAGAAAGTCATGATGAATGGGAGTTAATGGATTTGAAGAGCATCCCAGGCCGAAGATGCAGCATTTACACATCCCTGTGGCAGGTGGCGAGTAAGGTGTGATCCAGAACTGGAAGGTCCCTGGGGCTGGTACACTAGGGGTTCAGAGGGAGGTTAATAAATGAATAAAGCTGGAGCTGTAGCCAGAAGCACAGCATGTAGGATGTCAGGTTGTCTCAAGATACAGGCTTTGTCCTGAATGGAATCAGTGCAGGGTTTAAACAAGTAATATAGTCACAGTCACATTCTGTAAAGATTGTTGTACCTGCCCTGTGGAGGGATGAGAGGTGCAAGCCTGGAGCCAGAAGGTGATTTCCACAGTTCACTGTGGTCATCCAGGTAAAGAAACCCTGAAGCGCTATGTGACAGTCTGTAGGGGTGGAAACACTGTAGTATCCAGCCCTATTTGTGGAGCGAAAACGTTAAACTGCACGCTGCCTGCCCAGGGGTCATCAACTCCAGTGTTTTGGAAGTAATTGGTTCACTATTTTGTGCGTCCATTCTGACGAGTGCAGAGGTGAGGGCAGCTAATGCAGAAAGTGAGCCTTCACTCTGTTCTGCCTGACTTTATTCTGATGTCCTTTTCACGTTTTGTTCACTTGCAGCCTTTTGGCTCCAGCATAGTCTCAGTATGATGAACATTCCACCCAATTCCACTGGGGCCCAAGATTCTCTCTGGTCATGAATTGCTCTTTAGGTAGTTTGCAAGAGTAATAAATTGCAAAGTCAGAACAATCTTTGTTTTGTTTTGTTCTGTTTTGTTTTAACATACATAACTCTTCTGGAACTCTAGAGAGCATCTTAGATTTTTCTCACTTGCTTAGGGAGAACCGCCCTCTGGAATGAAGGTCAGTGCCCTTCCTTGGAGGTGTACCACTTTGGGCAAATGAGGAATCACTGCTTATATGCTGTCCAGTGTAGTGAGCTTCTGAGGGTGGAATCCTCCCGGGACAGTGTGGTCTCAGGACCCTCAGGGTCACAGAAAGACCGGGGATGCCTGAGTGTGGCAGAGCTCCTGGGTATCAGAGGAGGGAAGCCGGCTGTAGAGACGGAGCCAAGGCGCGGGCTCTCAGCTCGGGGTTGCCATAAACTGTGATCCGTGGCCCACTCGGGCCACTGCTCCTCCAGCAGGGACCCAACAAGCGGCAGATCCGGGGAGACTCCCCTTCCTCCCCCGGGAGGAGCGGCGCGGGAGCGCACCACAGGGATCTGCTGGGTTTGGAGACTCCACACTGACTCGGGTGCCAGAGATACAAACGCTCGGTCACGGGCCGGGTGAGCACGGAGTGCGGCCGGAGACCGGGGAGACAGGAGTGACTGCTTTTCTCTGGGGGCGCACTGAGGAGCGGGGCCCCGAGTTCTCCGCTCCTCTGGGGCAGAGATTGGAAGGCTGCCATTTTCACTCTCGTCCTCCAAAGCTGTACGGAAAGCTTGCAGGGAACAAAAGCTCCTGAGAGCAAACCCGAGCAGATTACTTAGCCCGGACTGACAAGGGCGGGGCAATTCCGCCTCCGGCAAAGACATTTGGGAACCACAGCAACAGGCCCCTCGCCCAGAAGATCAGCACGAACAGCCAGCCAAGACCAAGTTTACTGATCAATGAGATGGCCAAACTCCAGTGCTAGGGGAATATTGCACCTAGAATTCATGGCTTTTTTACCATGATTCTGTAGTCTTTCAAAGTTAATTTTTTTTAACTGTCTTTTTTTTTAATTTTTTTTTCCCTTTTTCAACCAACATCTTATCAATCCCTTTAAAAAAAATTTTTTTATTTTTCCTTTTTAGAGCCATATTCTATCCCTTCATAGTAGTTACGCTTATTTTTGGCATATATATATAAGTTGTTCTCTCTTTAAAATTTTGAGATACAGTTTCTTCTAACATATCAAAATATACCCTAAATCTCTAGTGTATGGCTTTGTTCTAGTCTCCTGCCTGATCACATTCTCTCCCCTCCTTTTTTTTTAAATTCTCTTCTTTCTTTTTTCAAACAACTTCTTATCAATTCCTTTTATAAAATTTTTTATAATTTTCATCTTTACAGTCATATTCCATCCCTTCATCGTATTAACCCTTATTTTGTACATACATAAGTCTTTCTTTCTTTAAATTTTGGGAGGCACTTTCTTCTAACAGACCAAAATACGCCCAAATTCTAGTGTGTGGCACTGATCTATGCACCAGCCTGATCATATTTGATCATATTCTGGTTTTTTTTGTTTTGTTTTTGTTTGTTTTTATCTTTTTATCTTTTTTATTTCACTTTCTTTTTTCTTTCTTTCCCTTTCTTTTCCCCTGGTTTCAGGTCTTTTCTGATTTATATACAGTATATTTGCTGGGGACGTGTAAACCTGTTAGCATTTTGTTCTCTCATTCATCTATTTTCCTCTGGACAAAATGACAAGACGGAAAAAATCACCTCAACAAAAAGAACAAGAGGTAGTACCGTCAGCCAGGGACCTACTCAATACAGACATTAGTACGATGTCGGACCTAGAGTTCAGAATCATGATTTTAAAGATACTAGCTGGGCTTGAAAAAAGCATGGACGTTATTAGAGAAACCCTCTCTGGAGAAATAAAAGAACTAAAATCTAACAAGTCGAAATCAAAAAGGCTATTAATGAGGTACAATCAAAAATGGGGACACTAACTGCTAGGATAAATGAGGCAGAAGAGAGAATCAGCAATATAGACCAATGATGGAAAATAAAGAAGCTGAGAAAAAGAGAGATAAACAACTACTGGATCACGAGGGCAGAATTCGAGAGATAAGTGATACGATAAGATGAAACAACATTAGAATAATTGGGATCCCAGAAGAAGAAGAAAGAGAGAGAGGGGCAGAAGGTATATTGGAGCAAATTATAGCAGAGAACTTCCCTAATGTGGGGAAGGAAACAGGCATCAAAATCCAGGAGGCACAGAGAACCCCTCTCAAAATCAATAAAAATAGGTCAACACCCCGACATCTAATAGTACAACTTATGAGTCTCAGAGACAAAGAGAAAATCCTGAAAGTAGCTTGGGAGAATAGATCTGTAACCTACAATGGTAGACACATTAGATTGGCAACAGACCTACCCACAGAGACCTGGCAGGTCAGAAAGGACTGGCATGATCTATTCAGAGCACTAAATGAGAAAAATATGCAGCCAAGAGTACTATATCCAGTTAGGCTGTCATTGAAAATAGAAGGAGAGATAAAAAGTTTCCAGGACAAACAAAAACTAAAGGAATTTGCAAACACGAAACCAGCCCTACAAGAAATATTGAAAGGGGTCCTCTAAGCAAAGAGAGAGCCTAAAAGCAGCATAGACCAGAAAGGAACGCAGACAATATACAGTAACCGTCACCTTATAGGCAATACAATGGCACTAAATTCATATCTTTCAATAGTTATCCTGAATGTAAATGAGCTAAATGCCCCAATCAAAAGACACAGGCTATCAGACTGGATTAAAAAACAAGACCCATCGATATGCTGTCTGCAAGAGACTCATTTTAGACCCAAAGACACCCCCAGATTGAAAGTGAGGGGGTGGAAAACCATTTACCAGGCTAATGGACACCAAAAGAAAGCTGGGATGGCAATCCTTATATCAGACAAATTAGATTTTAAACCAAAGACTGTAATAAGAGCTGAGGAAGGACACTATATCCTACTTAAAGGGTCTATCCAACAAGAAGATCTAACAGTTGTAAATATCTATGCCCCGAACATGGGATCAGCCAATTATATAAGGCAATTAATAACAGAAACAAAGAAACACATTGACAACAATACAATAATAGTGGGAGACTTTAACACCCCTTGACTGAAATGGACAGATCATCTAAGCAAAAGATCAACAAGGAAATAAAGACTTTAAATGACACACTGGACCAAATGGACTTTACAGACATATTCAGAACATTCCATCCCAAAGCAACAGAATACACATTCTTCTCTAGTGCCCATGGAACATTCTCCAGAATAGATCACATCCTAGGTCACAAATCAGGTCTCAACCGGTACCAAAAGATTGGGATTATTCCCTGCATATTTTCAGAGCACAATGCTTTGAAACTAGAACTCAACCACAAGAGGAAAGTCGGAAAGAACTCAAATACATGGAGGCTAAAGAGCATCCTACTAAAGAATGAATGGGTCAACCAGGAAATTAAAGAAGAATTCAAAAAATTCATGGAAACCAATGAAAATGAAAACAACTTTTGAAAATCTTTGGGATGCAACAAAGGCAGTCCTGAGAGGAAAGTATATAGCAATACAAGCCTTTCTCAAGAAACAAGAAAGGTCTCAAATACATGACCTAACCCTACACCTAAAGGAGCTAGAGAAAAAACAGCAAATGAAGCCTAAACCCAGCAGGAGAAGAGAAATCATAAAGATCAGAGCAGAAATCAATGAAATAGAAACCAAAAGAACAGTAGAACAGATCAACGAAACTGGGAGCTGGTTTTTTGAAAGAATTAACAAGATTGATAAACCCCTGGCCAGACTTATCAAAAAGAAAAGAGAAATGACCCAAATCAACAAAATCATGAATGAAAGAGGAGATATCACAACCAACACCAAAGAAATACAAACAATTATAAGAACGTATTATGAGCAACTCTATGCCAGCAAATTAGATAACCTGGAAGAAATGGGTGCATTCCTAGAGATGTATCAACTATCAAAACTGAACCAGGAAGAAATAGAAAACCTGAACAGACCTGTAACCACTAAGGAAATTGAAGCAGTCATCAAAAATCTCCCAACAAACAAAAGCCCAGGGCCAGGTGGCTTCCCAGGGGAATTCTACCAAACATTTCAAGAAGAATTAATACCTATTCTCCTGAAACTGTTCCAAAAAATAGAAATGGAAGGAAAACTTCCAAACTCGTTTTATGAGGCCACCATTACCTTGATCTCCAAACCAGACAAAGACCCCATCAAAAAGGAGAATTACACACCAATATCCTTGATGAACATGGATGGAAAAATTCTCACCAAAATACTAGCCAGTTTGATCCAACAGTACGTTAAAAGGATTATTCACCACGACCAAGTGGGATTTATCCCTGTGCTGCAAGTTTGGTTCAACATCCGCAAATCAATCAATGTGATACAATGCATTAACAAAAGAAAGAACAAGAATCATATGATCCTCTCAATAGATG